>NW_011494660.1:2082007-2083849 GCF_000754665.1 Bison bison bison | reverse complement strand
ACAGCAGGGCCTGGTGAGCTATAGTCCATGGGGTAGCAAAGAGTCAGAAATGACTGAGTGATTCACACATACACACACACACACACACACACACACACACACACGCACAGACACAGAGGCATGGAACATATGGGAACCCTCTGTACTATCTTTACAAATTTTTAAAAGTCTGAAACTATTTTAAAATTAAAAAAAATATATTAAAAAAAAAGTGGATTTTAAACACTTTGGTCTAATAGTGAAATATGTCACTGTTGTTCCCATTACTTTGGACAGATATAGTTGCATGGTCCCACCTAACCACAAAGGGGCTTGGAAAGGTCTCCCTTTGTACCCAGAAGGGAGAGGAGCGTGGTGATGGGAAAGCACTGTAGGTGGATGAGGAGCTCAGGGCAAAAGAGTCATCTCCAGAAAGGTGATGGGTGTTCTCTCCAAGTTGAATGCCAGAAGCTTAACTGGTAGGGAAGATGCTTACAGGAGAAGAAGAAATAAAGAACAGGTCCAGGAGCCCATGAAGTGAAAGTGAAATGGACAAGACTAAAAATGTCAGGTAAAATATAATAACAAAGGGAAGGCCATGGGTCTCTTCAGAAAGCCTATCTCAGGGTATTGAAGGTATGCGAGTTGAGAAGGAGGAGAGATGAATGTTTCAGCAAGTAGCGATAGGGAAGAATAAAAGGTGAAGGAAAGAAGTCATCGGAGTAAGACTATCACATGCAGGAGATTTGAGAAGTTAATCTTGAAGGGAAAACAAACAAACAAACAAACAAAACAAGATTTTCTGTTTAAAATGGTATTTCTGTCCTTAATCTCACCTTTACTAACATTCCTCTAAAATGATAGTTCAAGACTGAGGACCATGTAGAAACTACAACACTGAGAACAGATCTTTTCCTTACCCCATCCCAGTGAAGAACCCTAATGGCCTCCAGATACAGACCACAGCTCCCAGAAGACAGCAGGCAAGGCAGTGGTGGGGCTCTGCCCCTGCATCCTGGAGTTTCATCTCTACACCTAGGGGTCATGGAAGGTGCAATATCTAGATGCAGCTGGGAGCACTACATATTGAATGTGCAAAGATGGTGCGTTTGTCATCAGTTTAGAGAAGTAGGCCACAAGATTAAGATCCACTTTCACCTAGAAAAAAATAGGTACTTTGCATATTTTCTAAAAACTAGTCAAGCAAATTAACCTTCTCCATGTCTAGGCCTGAGAAACAGGGTACTAACAACACCTGTGAGTACTGCCAAGGCAGTCAGAGTCAGTCTTTCCTTCAGTGAGGTGCATAAAAGAGGCATAACAAACCATACAAAGATCTAAAAAATCCACACAATAAGTAAATGAAACTAATCTGGAGCTTTAATTAAAGTGTATGTAGAAAATGATGCACTATAGCAAGCAGAAGAATGTTTGGACATTATCCTTTGGTGTCCTCAAAAGGATGCAAGCACATACCTTCTATGAAAGTGTAGCAGAAAAGTAAGTGGATAGGACAAGTTGAACTAGAGATGGAAGAAAAAAGAAACAGTGCAAGAGTTCAAGGAAATTAAACACTGACTTGCAGAATTAAAACTGCATTGGAGGCAGGGGAGTGCATAAATGACATTAAGAAAAAGTAAAATAACATTAGGAACAAAGTTAAATACAATTTCCAGAAGTAGAGAAAGAGGCAAAGAGAAAATAATATGAGAGAGGATGCTATAAATTGAGTACTGAAAAGGGAGACTCAACCTAAGAAATGTAGAGGATACTTAGGAGTAACAAACAATAATCAGGCACATGATTAAAGAAGTGGTTTTTTCTATCTTGAAATAGATTATATGGCCTCAGGATTCACATTGC
>NW_011494660.1:2071472-2081907 GCF_000754665.1 Bison bison bison | reverse complement strand
GAAAGAAGCCACCCATTCATTCACCTGTGTCTCCCATGCCCACATGCTCTGGGTTCACTGGTTGTCTTTCCTACCCCTCTGGAGCTGAAGGGCCGTGGGGAAAAATAGGTAAAAAGCAAGTCAAAGAACAAGATACTTGCAATGAGTGGTAGTTAGGGTAATAATATAAATATTTGTCCATGTTCAATTCAGTTCAGTCACATTCAACTCTTTGCAACCCCAAGGACTGTAGCATGCCAGGCTTCTCTGTCCATCACCAACTCCACACCACCTCCCCCCTCCCCCCCCCAACCCCAGGCTTGTAAAATCTCATATCCATTGAGTCATCTGATGCCACCTAACCATCTCATCCTCTGTCATCCCCTTCTCCTCCTGCCTTCAATAATTCCCAGCATCCGGGTTTTCTCCAGAGTCAGCTCTTCGCATCAGGTGACCAAAGTATTGCAGCTTCAGGATCATTTCTTCCAATGAATATTCAGGACTGATTTTCTTTAGAATTGGCTGATTTGATCTCCTTGCAGTCCAAGAGACTCTCAAGAGTCTTCTCCAACACCACAGTTCAAAAGCATCAATTCTTTGGTACTCAGCTTTCTTTATGGTCCAAATCTCACATCCATACATGAAAATTGGAAAAACCACAGCTTTGATTATACTGATCTTTATTGGCAAGCTTTATTGGCAAGCTAATGTCTCTGCTTTTAAATATGATGTCTAGGTTGGTCATAGCTTTTCTTTCAAGGAGCAAGCGTCTTTTAATTTAGTGGCTGCAGTCACCATCTGCAGTGATTTTGGAGCCCAAGAAAATAGTCTGTCACTATTTCCATTCTTTCCCCATCTGTTTGCCATGAAGTGATGGGAATGGATGCCATGATCTTATTTTTTGAATGCTGAATTTTAAGCCAGTTTTTTTTCACTCTCCTCTTTCACTTTCATCAAGAGGCTTTTTAGTTCCTCTTCACTTTCTGCCATAAGGATGGTGTCATCTGCATATCTGAGATTATTGATAGTTCTTTTGGCAATCTTGATTCCAGCTTGTGTTTATCCAGCCCAGCATTTCTCATGATGTACTCTGCATATAAGTTAAATAAGCAGGGTGACAATATACAGCCTTGATGTACTCCTTTCTCAATTTGGAAAAAGTCCATTTTTCCATTTCTGGTTCTAACTGTTACTTCTTGACTTGCATACAAATTTCTCAGGAAGCAGGTAAGGTGGTCTAGTATTCCCATTGTTTTAATAATCTTCCACAGTTTGTGTAATCTACACAATCAAAGGCTTTGGTATAGTCAATAAAGCAAAAATAGATGTTTTTCTAGAATATTTTTTTTCTATGCTCCAACAGATATTAGCAATTTGATCTCTGTTCCTCTGACGTTTCTAAATACAATTTGAACCCCTTGAAGTTCTTGGTTGAAGTACTGTTGAAGCCTCTCTTGGAGAATTTTGAATATTATGTTGCTAACATGTGAGATGAGTGCAATTGTGCTGTAGTTGGAACATTCTTTGCCATTGCCCTTCTTTGGTACTGGAATGAAAACTGACCTTTTCTGATCCTGTGGCTACTGTTAAGTTTTCCAAATTTGCTGACATATTGAGTGCAACACTTTCACAGCATCATCTTTTAGGATTTCAAATAGTTCAGCTGGAATTCCATAACCTCCACTAGCTTTGTTCGTAGTGATGCTTCCTAAGGCTCACTTGGCTTTGCATTCCACGACGTCTGGCTCTAGGTGAGTGATCACATCATGGTTATCTGGGTCATTAAGATCATTTAGTATAGTTCTGTGCATTTTTGCCACCTCTTCTTAATATCTTCTGCTTCTGTTAGGTCCATACCGTTTCTGTCCTTTATTGTATCCATCTTTGCATGAAACGTTCCTTTGGTAGCTCTAATTTTCTTGAAGACATCTCTAGTCTTTCCCATTCTATTGTTTTCCTCTATTTCTTTGCAATGATCACTAAGGAATGCTTTCTTATCTTTCTTTGCTATTCTTTGGAACTCTGTATTCAGATGGATATACTTTCCTTCTCTCCTTTGCCTTTCACTTCTCTTCTTTTCTCAGCTATTTGTAAGGCCTTCTCAGATAGCCGTTTCGCCTTTGCATTTCTTTTTCTTGGGGATGGTTTTGATCCCGCCTTCTGTACAATGTTATGAATCTCTTTCCATAGTTCTTTAGGCACTCTATAAGCTCTAATCCTTTGAATCTATTTGTCACTTACTCTGTATTATCATAAGGGATTTGGTTTAGGTCGTACCTGAATAGTCTAATGGTTTTCCCTACTTTCTTCATTTTAAGTCTGAATTTTGCAATAAGGAGTTCATGATCTGAGTCACATTCAGCTCCTGGTCTTGTTTTTGCTGACTGTTTAGAGCTTCTCCATCTTTGGCTGCAAAGAATATAATCAATCTGATTTCAGTGTTGACCATCTGGTGATGTCCATGTGTAGAGTCATCTCTTGAGTTGTTGCAAGAGGGTATTTGGTATGGCCAGTGCATCATCTTGACAAAACCTCTGTTAGTCCTTTGCCCTGCTTCATTTTGTACTCCAAGGCCAAACTTGCCTGTTACTCTGATTATCTCTTAACTTTCTACTTTTGCATTCCAGTCTCCCATGATGAAAAGGACATCATTTTTATTTTTGGTGTTAGTTCTAGAAGATCTTGTATGTCTTCATAGAACCATTCAACATCAGCTTCTTCAGCATTAGTGGTTGGGATATAGACTTGGATACCGTGATCTTGAACGGTTTGTCTTGGAAACGAACAGAGGTCATTCTTTCATTTTTGAGATTGTACCCAAGTACTGCATTTCAGACTCTTTTGTTACTATGAGGGCTACTCCATTCCTTCTAAGGGATTCTTGCCCACAGTAGTAGATATAATAGTCATCAAAACCCATTCTGGTCCATTTAGTTCTCTGATTCCTAAAATGTTGATGTTCACTCTTGCCATCTCCTGTTTGACCACTTCCAATTTACCTTGATTCATGGACCTAACATTCCAGGGGTGTATGCAATGTTGTTTTTTATAGCATTGGACTTTACTTCCATCACCAATCACATCCACCACTGGGTGTTGTTTTCACTTTGGCTCAGCCTCTTCATTCTTTCTGGGGCTATTTCTCCACTCCTCTCCCGTAGCATACTGGGCACCTACTGACCTGGGGAGTTCATCTTTCAGTGTCATATCCTTTTGCCTTTTCATACTGTTCATAGAGTTTCCATGTCAAGAATATTGAAGTTGTGTGCCATTCCATTTTCCAGCGGACCATGTTTTGTCAGAACTCTCCACCATGACCCATCCATCTTGGGTGGTCCTAACACAGTGTGGCTCATAGTTTCATTGGATTAGAGAAGGCTGTGATCCAAGTGATCAGTTTGGTTAGTTTTCTGTAACTGTGGTTTCCATTCTGTCTATCCTCTTATGGATAATGATAAGAGGCTTGTGGAAGATTCCTGATGGGAAAGACTGGCTATGGGTAATCTGAGTCTTATTCTGATGGGTGGGGTCATGTTCAGTAAATCTTTAATTCAAGTTTATGTTGATTGACAGGGGGCTGTGTACCCTCCCTGTAGTTTGGCTTGAGGCCAAGCTTTGGTATGGGTAATGGCAGTAATGGCAACATCATTCAAAAGGATTTATGCCAGGACTGTTATAATCAGTGCCCCTGATCCATTGGCAGCCACTGTCGACCCACGCCTCCACCAGAGACTCCTGGACACTAACAGGAAAGTCTGGATCACTATCTTGTGTGGTCACTGCTTCTTTATCCTGGGTCCTGGTGCACACAGAGTTTTGTTTGTGCCCTCCTAGAGTCCGTTTCCCCAGCACTGTGGAAGTTATGTAATCAAATCACACTGGCCTTCAAAGTCAAATTCCCTGAGAGTTTTCAGTCCCGTTGCCAGATCCCCACATGGGAAATCTGTTGTGGGCCCTAGAACGTTCACAACAGTGTGAGAACTTCTTCGGTATAATTATTCTCCAGTTTGTGGATTGTCTGTTTGGTGCTGTATGGTGGGGCTCACATGGCATGCTTCCCAGGTATGCTGCAGCCAGAGTCCCTTTCCTCGTGACAGGCCACTGCTGACATGTGCCTCCACAGGAGACATTCAGTCACTCAAAGGTAGGTCTTGCTCAGTCTCTTGTGGGGTCCCTGGGTCCTGGTGCACACAAGGATTTGTTTGAGCCCTCCAATCATCTCTGGCAGGTATGTGGTTTGATTCTAAATGTGATTTTGCCCCTCCTGCCATCTGTTTGGGGCTTCTCCTTTGCCCTTGGATGTGGGGTATCTTTTTTGGTGGGATCCAACATTCTCCTGTCGATGGTTGTTCAGTGGTTAGTTGCAATTTTGGAGTTCTCACTGGAGAAGATGAGCACATGTCCTTCTACTCTGCCATTTTGTTAGTACAACATAAATCTCATAAATCAGAGTGAAAACCATGAGCAATTAGGACAGATGTTGAAGTAAACAAACAAATAGTTTAGTTCATTTTTTATATTCAGGCTGAGTATAAATGCCAGTGGTCAGTGATAGGGAAAAACAAAAACAAGCAAGCAAACAAATGAATTAAAATAAAAACCCTTTCAGTGATAGAGAGAGGTGGCAGTGGGGTGGACAAAAGCTTGGGCAGTAAAGATGTTTCTGAAAAAGTGGTCTAGAAGCTTGGACCTGACCTGTCAAGAACCTTGGGATGGCATACTCCAGGGAGAAGACACAGAGGAAGCAGGGATCTATGGTGGTAACAAGCCAACAGCACAACTGGGTAAGGATTACCTTAGCATGAGTCAAAGGAGGCAAGCTGTGAGTGTGGCAAGAAAGGACATCAGAAAGGCCTACATAATCCAAAACACACCATCCTACTAGCTATGGAGAGACATAAACTCTCTGCTAGATACCACTGGGGAGATACTGCAGGTTTATAAACAGGTGGCAACAGTTTGACTTATATTCTTTAAAGACCCACTTGGCTAGTATTTAAGGATGGATCATAGGGAAGCAGAACAGAGCACTCCAAAGAGATCAACCTCCAAGGTATGTTATTTTTCCCTGGAGTATAATTGACATATAACTTATTAGTATCTGGTGTACAACATAATGATTCTGTATTTGTATATATTGTAAAATGTTCCAGCATGATAAGTCTAATTAACATCTGTCACCATACAAAGCAGCAGTTTTTTTTTTCTTGTGCTAAGAACTTTTAAAACCTACTCTCTCAATAACTTTCAAATAGTCACCATGCTATGCATTGTATCCCCTGACATTTATTTTATAACTAAACGTTTGTATCTTTTGACCACTTTCACCTATTATACCCATGCCACATCCACCCACCCACCCCCTGCCTCTGACAGCCAGAATCTCTCAGAATCTGTGAGTTTGGTTGTTTGGGGGTATTTTTTAAGATTGCATATATAAGTGAGACCATAAGGCATTTGTCTCTGTCTGATTTATTTCATTTAGCTTAATGTCCTCAATGTTTATCCATGTTTTCACAAATGGCAAAAATTCCTTTCTTATGGCTGAATATTATCCCATTTTATATATCTATGTACATCTTCTTTATCCATTCAATTGATGGTCACTTAGTTGCTTCCATTTGTTAGCTATCATAAGTAATGCTGCTGTGAACGTGGGGATCCATATATCTTTTTGAGGTAGTGTTTTTGTTTCCTTTGGATAAAGACCCAAGAATGGAGTTGTCACATGATCACGTGATAGTTCTGTTTTTCATAGTGACTGCACCAATTTACTTTTCCACCAATACTGCACAGGAGTTTTCTCTTCTTGAAATGCTTGCCAGCAACTGTTACCTTTTGTCTTTTTTGATAATAGTCATTTTAACAGGTGTGATATCCACCCCCATTTTTCAGCTGCAATTATAAGGGTTAAAATATATATATGACTCCAAAAATCCACAACTACATTCAAATTCAATTTGCCTTAGGCCTCTTCTCTGGAGAAAGTGATGGCACCTCACTCCAGTACTCTTGCCTGGAAAATCCCATGGATGGAGGAGCCTGGTAGGCTGCAGTCCATGGGGCCGCAAAGAGTCGGACATGACTGACTGACTTCACTTTCACTTTTCACTTTCATGCATTGGAGAAGGAAATGGCAACCCACTCCAGTGTTCTTGCCTGGAGAATCCCAGGGACGGGGGAGCCTGGTGGGCTGCCGTCTATGGGGTCTCACAGAGTCGGACACAACTGAAGTGAGTTAGTAGCAGTAGGCCTTTTCTCTAAAACAGGAAATGCAGAAGAAATATTTTTGAACTCAGAGGAGTTTTGAGGCCACTGAGTTACTTATTAGAAGCTGCCACATAGCACCCTCTTCCTGCTGCAATGCTTGGCTTCCAGGCCACTTCTCAGCATGGACCATGGGCAGGAGTGGAACCAGCACCCCATTCATATTTGACTCATCTTCCAAACAGATACATTGTGTCTCCATCATGTTCTTCCCCTCAGAACTCCTAATAGAGTACTCTACAATTATTGGGGCAATTGAACTTTTTATAAGGGTTTTATTTTCTGACTGATTGTGATAACAGGGATGACAGGGCCTGTGAAGGCATGTTCCAGAAAGTGGAATAAGGGCTGAATTTTGTAATTGCAACTAAAATAATATTGAAAGCAACAATGGATATCATGAAAGCAGGTCCTGACATATGTTTGGCCTCTAAGCTAAAGTGTCAATAAACATTCAAGGTAGATATCAAAATCCCTACATATTACAGAAGGAGACACTGGGGATTAGGAAGGTAAGCTAATTTCCCCATAAAGTGGAAGAATGAAGGTTGACTTTAATTTATTGGATTCCAAAGCTGCTTTCAAAGATGGTCTGGATTTATTGGGCAGAGAGGGGAGAGGATGGTTGTAGAGTGAGGAAACACCTTGTTGATATGCAACATCAAGGGAATGAGGGGTGAAGGGAAGCCTTCAGATTTATAAGCCTTACCTTCTACACTGTACTTAAGAGCATACTTTGGAAAAGTAAGTTTTGAAGCAGTCAGATGAGAACTGTGTTACAATGCCCAGATCAGTCAGGTTGGGGCTGCAGGAGGCCACCAACTGCAAATAAGTTTTCTCTAATTTATCAACATTAGAAATGTCTGATTTGCTATTTTAAAAATTTTCCCTTCTGTATGCATTTTTTCACAGCTGAATAAATTAGTAGTAACTTTTTAATTCTGCTAAACAACATTCATAAATGGTTCGCTTCCCTAAACACTGCACAGATAGCCTCTGCTACATATAGATTTGTGCTTCCAAATTTGAGGTAACCAACTCCTGACCAATAAGATCACTGCTCCAGGCAAGCACGCTGCCCAGAACTTCAGAGGGTAGAAGGATACAAATGAACTGTCAGTGGCCTTGAATTCAAAGCTGTGACCCTGAACTTGAAAGCACAAAGATAGATGGGAGAGAAACCTCCATGGGCTTTGAGGGAGGCAAAAGAAAAATCCTTTGTTTCTGTTTAAATCCAGCTCTGGCCCTGTTTGTGCTACATTCTGCCCTTGCAGCAGTTCTTGGCCCACACCCCCGGCTGGTCTCCCCTGGCCCCTTCCATTACGCCTGGTCAGGCAAAGGTCCTGCTGAGAAGAGGGATTACATTTGTCTGCATTGTCTGTGTTACTTACCACATCAGATAGAGCTTTCTCCATGGGGTCAGCCACGAGCCATGCTATCACTCAGAAGCACACAGGCCTGGAGAAAATTCTGATGCAGAAGTAGGGGGAGAAAACAAAACCTGCACTGAAGTGGTTGCAGTCCCTAGTAGACTCATCTCAGGAGCTGCATAAAGGCCTAGGCTATTCTGACATACTACTCCTTATCAAGGGCAACAAATCCTAAAATAATGGGATGCCAGGCAACGACTTGTTTGAAGGCCATCCAAATTAAGCTCTTAGTTCATTTCTTTTAGAACATATTTCCAAGAAATATTATCTTCCCTTTTTTTTTCTTTAGAGATTCTGGGGGACAGCAGTGATACAGTTTCAGATGTTAAAAATGTAATTTATTTATTAAATCAGGAAATGAACAGAATTAACACAATGCAAATAGATTTGTGTACTTTGTAACTTGCATAGTTTTACCCATTGGCCTAGAGAAAGAAGTTCATAACATTTGGGGTAACCCTCAGTAAATGAGACAAAGGAAAACAAAGTCAGGGTATATAACTTGAGGATGTGCTTGTCAATAAATGCCTGACTATTGTTACATAACGGAGAAGGCAATGGCACCCCACTCCAGTGCTCTTGCAGAGAAAATCCCATGGATGGAGGAGCCTGGTAGGCTCCAGTCCATGGGGTCACTAAGAGTCAGACACGACTGAGTGACTTCACTTTCACTTTTCACTTTCATGCATTGGAGAAGGAAATGGCAACCCACTCCAGTGTTCTTGCCTGAAGAATCCCAGGGATAGAGGAGCCTGGTGCGCTGCCATCTATGGGGTCGCACAGAGTCAGACACGACTGAAGTGACTTAGCAGCAGCAGCATTGTTACATAAATCAGCAACAAATACAAAATAGAACTAAAATATTTTCAGATATTTACACATATATGCATAGAATCAAGGCAGAAAAACATAAATCAAATGAAATCAGGAATATCTGACAGCTGGGATTCTTAATGCATTTCATTTTCTGCTCTAATACTTTCCTGTGTTTTTGCCCTGAGTTTTCTAATTTATACAAAAAGCAGATACCATTTTAATAATCAGAATACATGTTATCAATAAATATCTCACCAATTGGTGATAAAAAAGAATAAGCAATGATAAATCTCATAGTGAAAAATATATAGTCATTAAAATATTAATGAGTATAATAACATGTAACTTGGACAAGTAAGGAAATTACGAGTGATTTTCAATTCATCCATAACACAAAATAGAGAGATAATAAAATAAAAGACACAAAGGATCTATCAAGAGCCTATAATATCTATATAATAGGAATATCAAAAATAAAAACAATGAGGAATGGTAGAGAAGCAACATGCAAAGCTGAATAAAACACGTACCTTTAGATTTTAAAAAAATGCTTAATTCTTAAAATAATAAATAAAAAATAATGCTAATCTGGACAGACATTACTTTGACAACAAAAGTCCATTTGGTCAAAGCTATGGTTTTTCCAATAGTCATATATGGATGTGAGAGTTGGACTATATATAAAGAAAGCTGAGTACTGGAGAATTGATGCTTTTTTAAAAAATTTTATTTTATTTAACTTTACAATATTGTATTGGTTTTGCTATATAGCAAAATGAATCTGTCACAGGTATACATGTGTTCCCCATCCTGAACCCTCCTCCCTCCTCCCTCCCCATACCATCCCTCTAGGTCGTCCCAGTGCACCAGCCCCAAGCATCCAGTATCGTGCATTAAACCTGGATTTGGGAGAATGGCATTGAAATATGTATAATATCATATAAGAATTGATGCTTTTTAACTGTGGTGTTGGAGAAGTCTCTTGAGAGTCCCTTGCACTTCAAGATCAAACCAGTCAATCCTAAAAGAAATCAGTCCTTAATATTCATTGAAAGGGCTGATGCTGAAGCTGAAGCTCCAAAATTTTGGCCACCTGATTCAAAGAGCTGACTCATTAGAAAAGACCCTGAGGTTGAGAAACCTTGAAGGCAGGAGGAGAAGGGAATGACAGAGGGCGAGATGGTTGGGTGGCATCACTGACTCAATGGACATGAGTTTGAGCAAGCTCCAGGAGATGGTGAAGGACAGGGAAGCCTGGCATGCTGCAGTCCATGAAGTCACAAAATTCGGACATGACTGAGTGACTGAAAAACAACAACAAATCGTGACAGATCAGGGGAAAAGACAACACATAAAGCCAAAAGAGAAAAAGGTATGAAGCATAAGAGAAAAGATAGATTTCTAACAAGAAATGGCAATAGTCTAATATGGCACCCCACTCCAGTACTCTTGCCTAGAAAATTCCATGGATGGAGGAGCCTGATAGGCTGTAGTCCATGGGGCCCCTAAGAGTTGGACATGACTGAGTGACTTCCCTTTCACTTTTCACTTTCATGCATTGGAGAAGGAAATGGCAACCCACTCCAGTGTTCTTGCCTGGAGAATCCCAGGGACTGGGGAGCCTGGTGGGCTTCTGTCTATGGGGTCGCACAGAGTCGGACACGACTGAAGTGACATAGCAGCAGCAGCAGCAGCAGGTACCTCATCAGAGTTGACTCATTGGAAAAGACTCTGATGCTGGGAGGGACTGGGGGCAGGAGGAGAAGGGGACAACAGAGGATGAGATGGCTGGATGGCATCACCCGCTCGATGGACATGAGTTTGAGTGAATTCCAGGAGTTGGTGATGGACAGGGAGGCCTGGCGTGCTGCGATTCATGGGGTCTCAAAGAGTCGGACACGACTGAGTGACTGAACTGAGCTGAACTGAGGTACCTCTTCCTC
>NW_011494660.1:2068191-2071218 GCF_000754665.1 Bison bison bison | reverse complement strand
CAGTGTGGAGATTCCTTAAAAAACTGGAAATAGAACTGCCTTATGATCCAGCAATCCCACTGCTGGGCATACACACTGAGGAAACCAGAAGGGAAAGAGACACGTGTACCCCAATGTTCATCGCAGCACTGTTTATAATAGCCAGGACATGGAAACAACCTAGATGTCCATCAGCAGATGAATGGATAAGAAAGCAATGGTACATATACACAATGGAGTATTACTCAGCCATTAAAAAGAATACATTTGAATCAGTTCTAATGAGGTGGATGAAACTGGAGCCTATTATACAGAGTGAAGTAAGCCAGAAGAAAAAACACCAATACAGTATACTAACGCATATATATGGAATTTAGAAAGATGGTAACGATAACCCTGTATACGAGACAGCAAAAGAGACACTGATGTATAGAACAGTCTTATGGACTCTGTGGGAGAGGGAGAGGGTGGGAAGATTTGGGAGAATGGCATTGAAGCATGTGAAATGTCATGTATGAAACGAGATGCCAGTCCAGGTTCGATGCACGATGCTGGATGCTTGGGGCTGGTGCACTGGGACGACCCAGAGGGATGGTATGGGGAGGGAGGAGGAAGGAGGGTTCAGGATGGGGAACACATGTATACCTGTGGTGGATTCATTTTGATATTTGGCAAAACTAATACAATTATGTAAGGTTTAAAAATAAAATAAAATTAATTAAAAAAAAATATCTTAAAAGTGGGCAGCTTAAATTCAGTGAGAAAGCACCATGCCATTTTCACCCACCTCTTGTCCCCCATTCCTTAGCTCAACAGCTGATGTGAGGACTATGGAACACATTTCTAGTGTGACTTGCTGGTGATGGGAAGCTGATATGCACTTTGCTTTAAAAATACTGTGGTTGTTCATCTTAAGTTGGCTGGTAGCTCCCTGAAAGACTGGCACAGAGGTTGACTTTGTTTTGTTCTCTGTCTTCCAAATGGATTGAATTTCTAGATGACTGTGGTATCTGTCAAAAGATTTAAGTATATATGCAAGCTTTGCCTGCATAGGGCACAGTAAGATTGATTGGACAAGTGGCATATAAAACCCAAAAGGGCAAGAAGGAAGTTAATAAGGAGTGTTATTGGGACAAGAAGGGCTCAGAACAGCCATTTCATATACCAGGGAAGACAGAATGCAGTGTATACACCCAGGATCATGCACATGCTCTAAGAAGATTTGAGAAGATTCTGTGCTTATACACTTGTCAGACATATAGACTCTATGCAAGTAGAAACTGGTGGCTAAAGGAAAATCTTAAATGGCTTAGGATTGAAGTAGTCCTCCAGCACAGTCCTCCAGCACAGTCAAGGCTGCAAACACTGAAAGAGCGTTTTTTTGTTTGTTTGTTTGTTTTTTGTTTTTTTTTTTCACTTCAGGTATTTTACAGAACCTCTGTCAAGTCATTCACTGACAACTGAATGTCAGAACAAAGATGAGAATAATCTGATTCCCAGGATTTTCATGTTGTAATATTATGTAACAGTAAAAATTTACAAGGAATACAAAGAATCAAAAAAGCATGGTTCATTCACAGAAAATATAAAGAATTCAACAGAAACCATCCTTGAGGAAACTGAGGTAAATCTTAGAGGACTGGACCTATTACACAGAGACTCTAAATCAACTGCCTTAAAAGTGCTTCAGATCCAAGGGAAATCATAAGAAGAGAACTAAAAAAAAAAACATCATGAAGACAATGCATGAACAAAATAAGAATGTCAATTAAAATCTAAAAATATAAAGATTATGCAAATAAAAGTTATAGGGCCAATAAAATCAACAACAACAAAGCAAGAACTGAAATACAAGAGGGATTAAACAACAGACTTGAGCATACAGAAGAAAGAATCAGCAAACTTAAAGATAGGGCAATTAAAAAATAATTAAAATAAGTGGGTAGAGACTGAAGGACCTATGTGGCTTTATCAAGTGCACAATATAAGAATAATAAGAATCCCAGAAGTGGGTAAAAGAGAAAGGGGAAGAAAGAAAATATGAAGAAAGAATGGCCTCAAATTTCCCAAAGTTCACAGAATACCTGAATCTACAAATCAAAGAATCTCAGTAAACTGTACGATGCAACAAAATAGATCCACATCAAAGCACATTATAATGAAGCATCAAAAAACAAAAGTAAAAGAAAACAGCAAAGGAAAGCGACTTGTCAGGTACAAGGGATTCCTAATAAAACTTATAGCCGATTTCCATGGAGGCAAAAAGGGAGTGAATGATATATTTAAACTATAAAAAAAATACCATTAATCAAAAATTCTATACTGGGAAAAACTATCTTTCAAAAATGGGGAAATTATTCTCAAGTAAACCAGAGTTAATGGGGTTTATCACTAATAAAACTATCTTTCAAAGAAAATCAAAAGGAGTCCTTCAGGTTGAAATAAAAGGGCAAGAGACATAAAGCTATGTGAAGAAATAAAGGACTCCCATAAAGGAAACTACACGAGTCAATATAAAACTCATTATTAATGTACTTTTGAATTGTGGCTCCTCTTTTATTTCTTACTATATTTAAAAGTCAATGCATTAATAAATATGTTCTGTTATTGTTCAACCACCTGAGTCATTTCTGACTCTTTACAGCCCCATGTACTACATACAGCACCTCCGGCTCCTCTGTCTTCTACTATCTCCCAACATTTGCTGAAATTCACATCCATTGGGTCCATGATGCTATCTAACCATTTCATCCTCTGCCACTATTATTTTAATTTAGTCTCTCCCAGCATCAGAGTCTTTTTCAATGAGTCAGCTCTTCACATCAAGTGGCCAAAGTATTGGAGCTTCAGCGTCAGCATCAGTCCTTCCAATGAATATTCATGGTTGATTTCCTTTAGAATTGACTGGTTTGATCTTCTTGCAGTCCAAGGGACTCTCAAGGGTCTTCTTCAGTACCACATCTTGAAATCATCAGTTCTAGCACTCAGCCTACTTCATATGGTCCAACTCTCACGTCCATACCTGACTACTCAAAAAAAAAAAAAAAA
>NW_011494660.1:2066102-2068091 GCF_000754665.1 Bison bison bison | reverse complement strand
AATAGCTTTTATTATACAGACCTTTGTTGCTAAAAGATGTCTTTGTTTTTAATACACTGTCTAGTGTGTCATAGCTTTCCTCCCAAGGAGCAAGTGTCTTTAAATTTCATGGCTGCAGTTACCATCTGTATTGATTTTTGAGTCCAAGAAAAGAAAATCTGTCACTGTTTCCATTTTTCACCACCTATTTGCCATGAAGTGATGGGACTGGATGCCATGATCTTAGTTTTTCGAATGTTGAATTTTAAGCCAGCTTTTGCCACTCTCTTCTTTCATACATATCAAGAGGCTCTTTAGTTCCTCTTCACTTTCTGCCATTAGAGTGTTATCATCTTCATATCTGAGGTTGTTGATATTTCTTCCAGCAATCTAGATTCCAGCTTTTAATTCATCCAGCCCTGCATTTCCCATATTTTAATAAATATGTACAAATATATATTAATACATACATAATATGTAAAGATGTACTTTTTGATAATTAATAAAATAACAGAGGTGGAGTTTTAATATGTTTATCAAAATTACTGCTGCTGCTGCTAAGTTGCTTCAGTCATGTCCAACTCTGTGCGACCCCATAGACAGCAGCCCACCAGGCTCCTCTGTCCACGGGATTCTGTAGGCAAGAATACTGGAGTGGGTTGCCATTTCATTCTCCTTATCAAAATTAAGTTGATGTTAATTTAAATTGTCATAAATTTATAGCAGAGAAGGAAATGGCAACTCATTTCAATATTCTTTCTTGGAGAATCCCGTGGATAGAGGAACCAAGTGGGACACAGTCCATGGC
This sequence comes from Bison bison bison, assembly GCF_000754665.1. Lineage (NCBI taxonomy): Eukaryota > Metazoa > Chordata > Mammalia > Artiodactyla > Bovidae > Bison > Bison bison. Next base: position 2,067,304 of record NW_011494660.1, on the reverse strand, counting down.
ATTGCAAAGAGTAGGACATGACTGAGTGACTATACAACAAATAAATTAATGTTGTTAATTATAATCTTCATTTTAAACAATAATATCTGAAATGTATACAAAAAGAAAATGAAGAAAGAAGCAAAGTAGAACAAAAAAATCTTGACCCAAAAATGTGGTGAAACAAAGAACAAAAAAGATATAAGACATACAGAAAACAAGTAGCAAAATGGCAAAAAAATTATTACTCATCAATAAGGCTTTAAATGTAAATGGATTAAAATCTTCAATCAAAAGGAAAGTATTGGCAAAACAGAATAAAATTAAAACATGATGCAACTCCATGCTCCTACAAGAGTGTCACTTTAGATACAAATACACAAATACTTTGAAATTTAAAGGTCCTTCATACAAGTTGTAACCTAAAAGAAGTTGAAATAGCTATATATTATCAGACAAAATAAAATTTAAATAAAACTCTATTGCAGGAGAAAAATGACATACATTGATAAAAAGGAACAGAGTCAGACTGAAATGACTTAGCAGCAGCAGCAGTATAAACATATATTCAATAAACAACAAAGTCCAAAACATATGATGCAAAATTGACAGAACTGAATGGAGAAATGAACAATTCTACAATACAGTAAGTTCCCTACATATAAACACTCAAGTTGCAAACTTTAAAGATGCAAGTATGTGTTCCATCAACATCAGGTTATGAGGAAATTACAGCTTGTCCTCTGTTTCCTGTTGTTGAAGATCCTTTATCTCTACCAGCTCCTACCTCCTCTCCCTCCTCTGATCAGTAACTCTTCTTGCCTGTCCACTTGATGCTAGCCCCTGTATGCTAACTGTTACACTATACTACTGTACTTTTCAAGGTACTGTAAGATTTAGAGTATTTTCTTTAATTTTTTATTTGCCTTCATGTGTTATTTGTGTGAAAAGTGTTATAAACCTATTACAATGTAGTACTGTATAGCCAATGGTGTTACTCGTGTACCTAAGCTAATTTTGTTGGACTTAAGAACAAACTGAGCTTACAGAGCTCTCAGTATGGAACTTGTTCATATGTAGGGGACTTATTTTAATGGTTGCAGGCTTTAATATCCCAACTGCACTAGAGGATAGAACAATTATTCAAATATGAGTAAGAAAATAAAAGACTTGATGTAACAATTATATAAACAGGCTAGCATAGTGTGTGTGTGTATGTGTAT
>NW_011494660.1:2062751-2066002 GCF_000754665.1 Bison bison bison | reverse complement strand
TGTATATATATATATATATATATATATATATATAATAAAACATCTCACCCAGCAATAGCAGAATATTTATTCTTTCACAGTGTACATTCTGAAAATAGACTATATGTTAGGCCAAAAAACAAATCTCTATATTTTTTAAAAAATTGAAATAAAAGTATAAGCAAAAATAAAAATGAACATATATGGAAAAGGTGAGAACAAAAACCCATGATGAACAAATAAATTTAAAAAAATATTATACTAATTAAACTGCTGATTATAAAGGGGGAAATAGGATTTTCTTTTAACATAATGAATTAAAACTTCAGAGAATTTTCCTATCTTAATAACTAAATGAGCAAAAAAAAAAAAAAAACTGAAAGAACACAAATGACTTACCATCAACATTAAAAAAAAAAAAAGGACTATAACTTAAAGCAACAACCTTTACAAACTGGGGGCCAGTGGCAAAATAATGTAAAATTTTGATATGAATTTCAGCTCGATCAATAACCCTTACTTTGCTATCACTTACATTGCTATCATCAAGATAAACTAGAAAAAAAATTTTCTGTATTTGTTCACAAGTGGCTTAAATTCTGGAAAAAAAGCAATCTTAGTCATATGCCCACTTACTTTCCTCTTTTGCCCTAAGGGTTATCAAATATAGCTAATGGAGACAGATGGGGTAAAATGAATATAACCATCAGGACCAAGTTTTAGGATATACACATCCACCTTGGGAGAAATGTAAAGTCAGAAGATTTCCCCTTAAGGAGAGGATATATCTCACACTGAGATGGAGAAAATACTATTGCAGTAAATATCAAAGTATCTTATGATATAGCAGAGACCAAGATTCTAAAAGTATAGCTTTAACTTATACCTTTTTACCCACAAAAACATGACTTTACTTGTATCAATTTATCTTATCTTTCATTCTATTCTATCTATATGTCTAAGAAATGTTTAGAAAACCTAATACTAACATTATATGTAGATGGTAGGATTAGTAGTGACTTATCGCTTTATTCTTGCCTTTTTGTATGTTTTTTTTTGTATGATTTTAATTATTTAAAACTCAAAAGTGTTGTTTGAAAAATAATACTAATTTTGAGACTACAGGGGGGAAAAGCAGAAAGAAAATATACCACAATTTTCAGAGTAGCTTAATATAGATGATATAAATGTAGATAGCTCATATTTGCATTTTGCAATTTTTTACCATTTCTAAAATAATTTGAATTCCAGTTTTTGTTTTCTGGTTTTAGATGTAATATATAAAAATCTGAGAAGTAATCACTCTTATCTTTACAGCAATAGAAAGCTAAACAAAGTGAAAATTCATAACTTTTCCTATACTTATTAGAGAACTAATATCTGGGCCCATCACTTCATGAGAAATAGATGGGGAAACAGTGGAAACAGTGTCAGACTTTATTTTTTGGGGCGCCAAAATCACTGCAGATGGTGACTGCAGCCATGAAATTACAAGACACTTACTCCTTGGAAGGAAAGCTATGACCAACCTAGATAGCAAATTCAAAAGCAGAGACATTACTTTGCCAACAAAGGTCTGTCTAGTCAAGGCTATGGTTTTTCCAGTAGTCAGGTATGGATGTAAGAGTTGGACTGTGAAAAAAGCTGAGCACCGAAGAATTGATGCTTTTGAACTGTGGTGTTGGAGAAGACTCTTGAGAGTCCCTTGGACTGCAAGGAGATCCAACCAGTCCATTCTAAAGGAGATCAGTCCTGGGTGTTCTTTGGAAGGACTGATGCTAAAGCTGAAATTCCAGTATTTTGGCCACCTCATTCGAAGAGTTGACTCATTGGAAAAGACCCTGATGCTGGGAGGGATAAGGGGCAGGAGGAGAAGGGGACGACAGAGGATGAGATGGCTGGATGGCATCACTGACTCGATGGATGTGAGTTTTAGTGAACTCCGGGAGTTGGTGATGGACAGGGAGGCCTGGTGTACTTCGATTCATGGGGTCGCAAAGAGTCCGACACGACTGAGCGACTGAACTGACCTGAACTGAACTGAATGTCTCAAGGCAAACCATGACCACAAAGCATTGAGACAGGCAAATACAAAGAATCACAGTCAAGAGATTCCTAATAGCCAGGAGGCAGAGAAGTCACAGGTGTCATAAATTAATAGAAATATTTAAATGGTAACTTTGACCTATCTGACGGTTAGAATAGACTAACTCCTGAGTGAGAAATTCTTCAGGCCATGTTGTTAAGAATATCCTCTCACTTACATGGTTTACCTCCAGAAATCCTATTGCATTCTCACAACAAAACTCAGAATATTCTTTATAACGAAAGTCTTCTATCTATAAGAAATAACTCTATGAGAGCATTATCCTAGCTGGAAAAAGATTTTTGCTCCCTCCTAAGTCCCCTGTAATCTTCTGGTTTCACCTAAGAGAAAAGAAACAGCCTATATTCGGTCCAGAGACACAAGCCCAATTGAAAAAGTTGCTAGAATTATCAAATAGGGGGTTCAAAATGCATGCAATTAATATGTAAATATCACTGGTGGAAAATGTGCAAGAAAGAATGAAATGTAGCTGAGAGATGTACATTCTAAAAGGTATTGACAGGACATATTCAAAGACACTGCAAAAGAAAGGAAGAATACTTTCGATGGGCTTATCACTAGGCTGAGCACAAATAAGAAAAGAATCAGTAACTTGAAGGAGGAAAGTTGCCAGAATGAAATACGGGGTTGGAGAGGGGGTGGAATCAATTACCAGAACAAAGCAAAACAACAACAACAACAAGTAGAACAGAACATCAAAAAGCTGTGATACTTTCAAAGCGTGTAATACAAATAACTGGAATATTAGAAATAGGAGAAAGAGACAATCAGAAGAACTATTTGAAATGAAAAGAACAAAGATGTTTTCTATATTAATGATAGACATGAAACCATATAAATAAGGAGCTCAGAGAAATACTACCCACAAGATAAATTCCAAAGAGCTACACCTAGATAGCTAGAGAACCCAGAGAAGGAAAATCAACCTTACTTATAGAGGAACAAGGAAAAGGATAATAGTAAACTTTTTATCAGAAACCACAAAAAAGAGTAGAGTACTTTTGCCTGGAAAATCCCACGGATGGAGGAGCCTGGTGGGCTGCAGTCCATGGGGTCGCTAAGAGTCAGACACGACTGAGCTACTTCACTTTCACTTTTCACTTTCAGGCATTGGAGAAGGAAATGGCAACCCACTCCAGTGTTCTTGCCTGGAGCATCCCATGAA
>NW_011494660.1:2049956-2062651 GCF_000754665.1 Bison bison bison | reverse complement strand
CTGGTGGGCTGCTGTCTATGGGGTCGCACAGAGTTGGACACGACTGAAGCAACTTAGCAGCAGCAGCAAAGTGTTTATATTTCCAATACAATATTGTAAAGTAATTAACCTCCAATTAAAATAAATAAATTTATATTAAAAATAATAATAAAATAAAAAAAACACCTTCCCAGCCTAGAATCTATAGTCAGCAAAATTATCACTCAGAATTAGAGCAGAAGTAAAAATTTTTACAGACAACAAAAAATTAAATAAACCCTAATTTAATACCAGTAGACATGCCTTGTAAGAAATGCTAAGTTTCTTACATTTACATTACAGGTAAGTTTCTTACAAGGAGAAAAAAGATTAATGATGGAGGAGGAAAAAATGAAAGTTGAATAAGATCTTTGTCTTATTTTTGGTTGATCCAAAAATAACTTTAAAGTAATAGTAACAATGTACTTGCTGTTTATAGCATATAGATAAATGGAAAGAGTGACAGTAGTATTATAAGGATGGAAGAGGATAATTGGGACTATCTTTTGATAAGGTAACTGCACTACATGTGTTTGAAGGGAAATTTAGATTATTTAAAACTGTGTCAAACAAGAATTTTTACAAAAGGTATAATTGATATTCTAAGAGGGAAGGTGAAATGGAATAATATAAAATGGTCAATTAAAAAGTTGAGAATGCAAAAAAAGAAGGGGGAAATAAAGAACAAATGCAACAAAGAAAAAAATGCAAAAATGGATTGCTATTATCCTATGTTGATCAATATTTAGAATGAATAGAAAGAAAACTAGCACACCTATGTATATTGAATATAACAATTCATATAGGTTAAAATAAGAAATGGTGTAGTATACGCTGTTCTAACACTAAACAAAACAACTGGAGTAGCTATTTGAATTTCAGATAAAACAAATTTCAGAATGAGGAAACGTTAATCCTTTCCAGAGACCTTGAAGGTCAGGCACTTTCTTCATGGTCATCCTCTGCCATTCTCCAAAGCACCAGTGTGTCTTGAAGAAGACATTTGCCTTGTGCCCTGGTTTTTATATATTGTGCCCTGGTTTGTATAGCTGCTGCCCAGAGAATGTCCTTTGGTCACCTGCCTCTGGTGACTGTGTGGCTTGCATTCCTCAGTTGTCCAAGACTGTGGCAATCAGAGACAGTTCTTGGCAGGCTACCAACCCCAGGGCACTACACAGAGAGTAGATTGAGGCACACTCGTGAATCTTTCTGTGAAGTAAGTTTCTTTGCTTGTCCTGGACTTTTGGCTTGAGAAGCAGGCTTTGGCACACATTTAGTAACCTACAGAGGCATTCTCAGGAAATATAGACTCTGGACACCATCTTTGTGTTCTCTCTCTACCTTGCTCTAGCTCATTGGTATGGCACAGAGAAGAATTGAAACTGGAACCTCATTTTCTCTGACTGCCACCCAGGGGACACCTCCAAATTGCTGGGTTCTCATGAGCAGCAGGGCTTATTCTTTCAGTCACATAGGGATTGTATATGTTAGTATATTTTAAAAGCTGATGTCTGAGGGTCTGCCTTCTAGTCAGCCTGAAACTAGGAGCTGAAATCTTTTTTGGAACACTGACTGATTTTGGCACCCTCTCAACTACTGGGAGATATTAAAAATATAATAGACTGTTTGGACAATCATGGAGATTTTAGAGCTAGCCAAGAGCTGAGACAGGGTTAAATGACAAAGCTTATCTCCTTCATGAGGCTATCCCTTCAAGACTGGGAGAGGTGGTTTTCTTATCTACTAGATGGAAATCAACTCAAAGATTCAAGTAAAATGAAGAAATGAAGAAACAGGAATATGTTCCAAATTAAAGAACAAGATAAAACATCAGGAAAAAATTATAAATGGAGATAAACTATTAACCTGATAAAGCGTTCAAAGTAATGGTAAAGAAAATGATCACTGAATGGGGGAGAAAAATTAATGAATACAGTGAAAATTCCAGTAAAGAGATAGAAAATATAGCAAAGTATTAAATAGTAGTAACAGAGCCAAAGAATATAACTGCACTGAAAAACAGACCAGAACACTTCAAAAGGAGGCTAGATAAAGCAGAAGAAAGGACCAGTCAACTTGAAGACAAGGCAGTGGAACTTATCCATACAGAACAGCAAGAAAATGTTTTTTGTTTTGTTTTTTAATTTTATTTTACCTTTTAAATTTACAATATTGTATTGGTTTTGCCATATATCAAAATGAATCTGCCACAGGTATACATGTGTTCCCCATCCTGAGCCTTTCTACCTCCTCCCTCCCCATACCATCCCTCTGGGTTGTCCCAGTGCACCAGCCCCAAGCATCCAGTATCGTTCATCGAACCTGGACTAGCGACTCATATATGATATTATACATGTTTCAATGCCATTCTCCCAAATCATCCCACCCTCTCCCTCTCCCACAGTGTCCAAAAGACTGTTCTATACATCAGTGTCTCTTTTGCTGTCTCATATACAGGGTTATTGTTACCATCTTTCTAAATTCCATATATATGCGTTAGTATACTGTATTGGTGTTTTTCTTTCTGGCTTACTTCACTCTGTATAATAGGCTCCAGTTTCATCCACCTCATTAGAACTGATTCAAATGTATTCTTTTTAATGGCTGAGTAATACTCCATTGTGTATATGTACCATAGCTTTCTTGTCCATGTGATTTTGTCCCATAAGTCTCTTGAGCTGTTATCCCTCTGGGTTGTGCCAGAGCACTGTCTTTGGATATCCTGCTTCATACATCAAACTTGCACTGGTCATCTATTTTACATTTGGTAATGTACATGTTTCAGTGCTGTTCTCTCAAATCATCCCGTTCTCACCTTCTCCCACCGAGTCCAAAAGTCCATTCTTTACTTCTGTGTTTCCTTTGCTGCCCTGCATGTAGGATTGTTGTTACTGTAAAGATGGAATTTTAAAAGCAGCAAGATAAACATCTTGCATACAAGGGAACCTCTGCCGAGGTCCAGCCCCAGCTGATCCAGGGTATTCGAAGGAGAGATGGCTTCGGCGACCTATTTATTTATTTATTTATTTATCAAAGATATAAAGAGTAATAGAATGAGGATAGCTCAGTAGGAAAATTCAGTGGAGAAAAGAAGCTGAGTAGCTTGGTTTATGCAGAAAATCAATATAATCTATGACACCAGGTTAGCTCTGACCACGGAGGCCGCAGGCACCCTCTCGAATAGCGGAAGGTGCCCCACCTTAGACACCTTCTCGAGTGGGTCTTAGAAGCCCAGGCAAATAAATGGTCGCAGAGGATATCCACACTCCAGATGGAGACTCAGCTGGAAGTTGAGGGGAAGAATGACATGGGGAGACCAAGCTTTGGTGAGCAAGGCCCGTAGCTTCATTTTCAACAGGGGATTTTATACCCTAAGTTACACATAGATAATAGGGGGTGCAAAGTCAGCAGTCTTTGATCCTTATCAAAAACCAGGGTTTCTTTCCTGCAAATTTATCGTATACAAATGGTTTAGGTGATTTACATCATCTTCTGGCCAGAAGGCCTATTAACATTTTATGACTCTTGACAAAGACTTATCAACCTTAAGACTTATTTTCTCTAAGAGTAATTATTTTAAGGTTTGGCGCCATCTTCCGAAGATAAAAATGCATTCCTATAGGGCGGATGTGTAATGGGTGTACAACAAAGGAAAGAATTTATTACCTTAAGGGTCTAAAGTTACTAACACCAAGGCCACTACTTATTTTTTCTACATACCAACTATTAATTAATACACATTCAAGAATACAATTCAGGGGATGTGAAAACTTGGCAACAAGCATTGGCTCATCAATGAAATCTTTTACTAGTTTTATTCTGACAGTTTCTAACTCTCTGAGAGGCTCTAAGCTATTCGAATATCTTAAGCTTCCCGTGCCTCTCGAGGCTGGGAGACTGTAAACAATCCTATGCATAGCTGTAGGAGTCCAGGTAAACTTGTCAGGCGAGTTAGAGAGCCATCTGAGGGGTTTGGATTTAAACACCCCTAGTTGCCCAGGAACTTTATGAATTGGAGCTGTAAGTTAACTCTTTGACAGAGAGAGCGAGATGGTGGTGGGGGACAGCCCCCAGTAAAGTCAGAGGTGAGAGCACAAAGCAATAAAGTAGGCAGACTCTGGTTTTTTGGGGGGTAGATGCTCGAGAATATCCAGGGGGACTCCTGAGGCTCGATCCCGCCTTTGCGTATGCCGAGCCTCCTTCCTCATGACCTTTGTCACGAGTGGAATGTCTCTCGCCGGCTCCGGCACTCCATGAGAATATCAGCAAATTTGTCAGCAGAAACTGCAGACAATGAAAAAAGAGTATGATATATTCAGTATTGAAAGAAAAAAAAATCTACCAAAAATACTCCACCTAGCAAAGTTATCATTTGGCAGTGAAAGAGAGATAGAGTTTCCCATAAAAGCAAAGGCTAAAGGAATTTATTACCACTCAACCAGTATTACAAGAAATGTTAAAAGAATTTATGCTGAAAAAATGGGGTGATAATTAGTAATGTGCACACATATGAAAAGAACAAATCTAACTAGAAATGTAAATATACAGTAAAAGTACTGACTAATCATTCGAAAACTAATAATTGGAAGTGTAAAAGGTAAAAAATAACTAAGAATATAATAATTAGTTAAGAAATAAGCAAGATTAAAAAATGTAAAAGTGCACCATCAAAAGTATAAAATATGAATGAAGGAGGAATACTAATGTTGAGCTTTACACTGGGATCAAACTTAAGTTATTAATTTACTGTTACATGTACAAGTTTTTGGTGTTTTTATTTTCACTTTTTTAACAAGTTTGATTGGAGGATAATTGCTTAATAATCTTGTGTTGGTTTCTGCCATACAACAATGTGAATCAGTCATAATTATATATTAATATATATATCCTCTCCCTCTGGAGACTCCCTCCCCCTCCCATTTCACTGGGAGAGCCCCAGGCTGGGTTCCCTGTGTTATATAGTGGCTTCCTACCAGTTACCTATTTTACACAAGATAGCATATACATGTCAATGATACTTTCCCAATTTTTCCTACTATTTCTTCACCCACTGTGTCCACAATTCTGTTCTCTACCTCTGTGTTTTTTTTCCTGGAAAATAGGTTCATCAATACTATTTTTCTAGATTTCATATACATTAATATATGATATTTGTTTTTCTTTCTCTGACTTACTTCATTCTTCAGAACAGGCTCTAGTTTCATCCACCTCACTGTAACTGACTCAAATTCGCTGCTTTTAATAGCTAAGTAATATTCTATTGTATAAATGTACTGCAACTTCTTTACCATTCATAAATCAATGAACATATATGCTGCTTCCATGTCCAGACTATTGCAAATAGTGCTTCAGTGGACATCGGGGTACATGTGTCTTTTACAGTTGTGATTTTCTTAGGGTATATACTCAGTAATGAGATTGCTGGGTCATTTTCTGGTGGCATACTTAAGGTTTCTATATCGCATCATGTCATCTGCCAACACATAGTTTTACTTCTTTTTCTCCAATCTGGATTCCTTTTATTTCTTTTCTTCTCTGATTGCTATGGCTAGGAATTCCAAAAATTTTTTGAATAATAGTGTTGAGAATGGGCACCCTTCTCTTGTTCTTGATCTTAGAGGAAAATCTTTCAGTTTTTCAGTATTGAGAGTAATGTTTGTTCTCAGTTTGTCCTATATGTCTTTTTTATGTCTAGGTAGGTTACCTCTATGCTGATTTTCTGCAGAGTTTTTATCAATTGTTGTTGAATTTTGTTGAAAGATTTATCTGCAACTATTGGGATGATCATATGTTTTTATATTTCAATTTGTTACTATGGTGTATCAAGTGATTGAATTGTATATATTAAAGAATCCTTGCATCCTTGAGATAAACTCCACTTGATCATGGTGTATGATCTTTTCAATGTGTTGTTTTATTCTGCTTGCTATAATTTTGTTGAGGACTTTTCCATCTATTTTCACAAGTGATATTGCCCTGTAATTTCCTATTTTGTGACGTCTTTGTGTCAGAGTGAGGGTGGCCTCAAAGAATAAGCTTGAGAGCGTCCCTCCCTCAGCAATTTTTTGGAAAAGTTTTAGCAGCCTAAGTATTAGGTCTTCTCTAAACATCTGATAGAATATGCCTGTGAAACAATCTGACCCTGAACTTTTCTTTCTTGAAAGATTTTAATCACAACTGAATGACTTTCACTTTCACTTTTACTTTTCTTTATTAATATTCTGTTTGGATTATCTGTCCAGTGGGGTGAGTGGGGGTGTTAAATTCCCTCACTATTATAGTGTTGCTGCTTACTTTACCTTTTATACTTGCTAGCATTTGCCTTATGTATTGAGGTGTTATGATATTGGGTGGATATAGATTTATAATTGTTATGTCTTCTTGTATTGATCCCCTGATCATTATATAATGTCCACCTTTGTCTCTTCTAATGGTATACGTTTCAAGATCTATTTTATCTGATGTGAGTATTGCTACTTCTGCTTTCTTTTGATTTCCATTTGCATGGAATATCTTTTATTCAGAACCCTCATTTTCAATCCGTATGTATCTCTAGGTCTGAAGTAGATTCCTTGCAGACAGCAGATGTAGGCCTTTTGTTCCTGTATTCATTTAGCCAGTCTGTGTCTTTTGGTTGGAGCATTCGCTCGATTTACATTTAAGGTAATTATTGAGATGTATGATCCTATTACCATTTATTTATTACTATGAATTTGTTTTTATAGGTCTTTTCTTTATCTTGGGTTGCCTGTCTAGAGAAAGATATTTTTTAGCTTTTATTGTAAAGCTGGTTTTGGTGGTGCCGAATTCTCTTAACTGTTGCTTATCTGTAAAGCTTTTGGTTTCTCCATTGAATCTGAATGAGATCCTTGCTGAGTAATCTTGGTTGTAGATCTCTTCCCTTTTATCACTTTAAATATATCCTGCCACTCCCTTCTGGCCTGCAGAATTTCTTTTGAAAATCAGCTGTTAACTTTGTAGAGATTCACTTATTTGTTGTTTTTCCCTATCTACTTTTAATATTTCTGTCTTTGTATTTAATTTTTGTTAATTTGTTTTTTATAATTTTTGGTATGTTTCTCTTTGGGTTTATCCTGTATGGGATGCTCTGGCCCTCCTGAACTTTGGTGGGTATTTCCTTTCCCATGCTAGAGAAGTCTGTGAATATATCTCCCCAAATCTTTACTCATACCTACCCCGTCCCCTTTTTTTTCTTCTCACTTCCTTGTGGGATCAGTATAATTCAAATGTTGGTGTGCTAATGTCCCAGAGGTCTCTGAGACTATCCTCATTTCTTTTAATTCTTTTTTCTTTATTCTGCTCTGCTTCCATTATTTCTACTATTTTATCTTCCAGCTCACATATCTTTCTTCTGCCTCAGTTATTCTGCTAATTGGTTCCCTCTGTGAAAGTGAAAGTCACTCAGTCTTACCCAACTGTTTGCGACCCCATGGACTATACAGCCCATGGAATTCTCCAGGCCAGAATACTGGAGTGAGTAGCCTTTCCCTCATCTAGGGGATCTTCCCAACCCAGGGATAGAAACCAGGTCTCCCTCATTTTGGCCACTATGGCAGCCATCATGCCCACATTTGATGTTGCAGACTACAGATGAAGCTGGGTCCTGACTTCTGACACTGGTACAGGCTTTGGCAGAAGCCAGCCTGTCAATCCTTGGGGTCACAGACTGTAGCCACAGTGCTTCCTCCTTCTGAGACCCATGAAGGTGGTATCCTGCTGTCCATGAGTGCATGGAGTTAGACGGTCCTCATGACAATGCTCTCTTGCCTCTTTTGCTGTTCCAAGTTTTCCCCTGGACTCCTCAGTCATGTTGTACTAGCCCTGTCAGAGTGTTTTCATGGCAGTCAATCCCAGTCCTCTCCCTGGAGTCTGGTCTCTGAAATCTGAGCCCCAGCACCGAGGCCCCATTCATGGCAGCATGTGTGCATACAAGCATCTCAGGCTGAGTAGTGCTGTCTGCACTGACCTCTGTGCTGAATTTTCTCTGCTTTGCCTTCCATGCACCTATTGCTGCACTCCCCTCTGAGGTCCCAAAGGTCCCTCCACCCTCACCCGTGAGGGAGTTTCCCAGTGTGAGGCAAAATTTCCTCCTATACACCTCGCTCCCTTAGGAGCAAGTCCTGTCCCAATTCCTTTGTCTCTATTATTTTTCTTATTTCTTTTTCCCAATCCCTCTATTTGGAGATTACTTGCCTTTTTTGAAGTCTGAGGTCTTCTGTCAGCATTCAGTAAGTGTTATGTAGGAGCTGCTTCACAGGCAGATGTATTTTTGATGTATTTGTGGGGAGCAAGGTGACCTCCATATCTTACTCCTTCACCATCTTGAGAGTATCTCCCTACATCGGATACAAGTTATCATTTGTAAGCCTCATGGTAATCACAAAGCAAAAACCCATAGTAAATACACACAAAATAAAGAGAAATGAATATAAGCATAACACTAAAGAATGTCATCAAATCACAAAGAAAGAGCAAGAGAAGGGGAAAGCAAAAAAGAGGAACTACCAAAAATACCCAGAAAACAATTAACAAAATGTCAATAAGCACAAACCTTTATACAGTAACTTTAAAAATAAATGGACTAAATTCCTCAATCAAGAGAAATTAATCAATAACTATACAAAAACCATCTATATGCTACCTACAAAAGGCTCACTTTAGATATAAGAAAAACAGACTTAAAGTAAAGGGATGGAAAAAGATGTTCCATATCCCACTTCTCCAACCTCCAGTCACTACCTCTTCTTGTCTGTTCATTTGATGCCAAACCCCATATCCCAGCTGTTGTATTGCACTACTATACTTTTCAAAGGACTGTTCTGTAACATTTTTTGTCCGTTTTCACTCCAATCCCAAAGAAAGACAATGCCCATGTTCAAACTAGCACACAGTTGCACTCATCTCCCATGCTAGCAAAGTAGTGCTCAAAATTCTCCAAGCCAGACTTCAACAGTACATGAACGGAGAACTTCCAGATGTTCAAGATGGATTTACAAAAGGCAGAGGAACCAGAGATCAAATTGCCAACATCCCTTGGATCATTGAAAAAGCAAGAGAATTCCAGAAAAACATCTACTTCTGCTTCATTGATTACACAAAACTCTTTTACTGTGTAGCTCACAACAAACTGGAAAATTCTTCAAGAGATGGAATCACCAGACCTCCCTGCTGAGAAATCTGTATGCAGGTCAAGAAGCAACAGTTAGAACCAGACATGGAACAATAAACTGATTCCAAATTGGGAAAGGAGTATATCAGGGCTGTTTATTGTCACTCTGCTTATCTAACTTATATGCAGAGTACATCATGTGAAATATCAGGCTGGATGAAGCACAAGCTGGAATCAAGATCACCAGGAGAAGTATCAATAACCTCAGATAGGCAGATGACACCACCTTTATGGCAGAAAGTAAAGAGGAACTAAAGAGCCTCTTGATGAAAGTGAAAGAGGAGAGTAAAAAATCTGGCTTAAAGTTCAACATTCAAAAAACTAAGATCATGGCATCTTGTCCCATCATTTCATGGCAAATAGATGAAGAAACAATGGAAACAGTGACAGACTTTATTTTCTTGTTTGAGAAGACTTTTGAGAGTTCCTTGGAATATCAAACCAAGGAGATCAAACCAGCCAATCCTAAAGGAAATCAGTCCTGAATATGCATTGGGAGAACTGATGCTGAAACTGAAACTCTAATACTTTGGCCTCCTGATGCAAAGGTCTGATTCACTGGGAAAGACACATGTTGGGAAAGATTGAAGGCAAGAGGAAAAGGGGACGACAGAGCATAAAATGATTGGATGGCACCACCATCTCGATGGACTTGAGTTTGAGCAAGCTCCGGGACTGGTGATGGACAGGGAAGCCTCGCATGCTGTAGTCCGTGGGGTTGCAAATAGTTGGACATGACTGAGCAACTGAACTGAACTGTACTGTACTGTAAAGTTAAAAGTATTTTATTTATTTTTGAGTTTGTTGTTTTTATGTATTATTTGTTTGAAAAGTATTATAAACTTATTATAGTATAGTACTATATAGCTGATTGTGCTAATTACATATCTAGACTAACTTTGTTGGACTTACAAACTGGACTTATAAACTCATTCTTGGAATGGAACTCATTTGTATGTAGGGGATTTACTGTACCCTCAAATTTGTTCTATGAGGCCACCATTATGATAAAGAAGTTTCAAGAAAGAAAAACTACAGACCAATCTCTTTTTAACATATATACAAAACTTGTCAACAAAATATTATCAAAGAATATCAACAAACTATAACAATACATACACAACATGAGTAAGTTGGATCTACTCCAGGAATGCAAGGCTATTTTGGTGTTTGAAAAAACAGTCTAATATATGATTTATTATCATTTAATCAGACCAATAGATACAGAAAAGTCATTTGACACAGCCAATACCCATTTACCATAAGAATCCTCAGCAAACTAGGAATAGAGGGGAAACTTCACAATTTGATTAAAAATATCTCCAAAGTCACTGAAATTAACTCACACTCAACTGTGATAAAATTTATGCTTTTCCCCTAAGATCATGAACAAGGAAACTTCTCTTACCACTTCAGTTCTACATCATACTGGAAATCCTAGTGTGATAGTCTATGGGCTGCCATAATCAACAGAAGTTGACTTTCTCAAAGTTCTGGGAGCTGGAAGTCTGAGATCAGGATACCAACATAGTCAGGTTTGGGGGAGGGTCCTTTTCCTTGCTTGCAAGTGGTCAAATACTTCTTGTGTGTCTGATCAAATTCCCCCTGGTGTCACTTCTTCTAAGGACACTTTTTTCTATAATATCATTGCTGTTGTTCAGTCACTAAGTCATGTCTGACTCTCTGCAACCTCATGAACATGCCAGGTTTCCCTGTCCTTCACTATCTTCGAATTTGCTCAGACTCACATCCATTGAGCCAGTGATGCCATCCAACCATCTTACCCACTGTTGCCTACTTCTCCTTTTGCCCTAGGTCCTTCCTAGTATCAAGGTCTTTCCCAGTGAGTCAGCTCTTTGCATCAGGTGGCCAAAGTATTGGAGCTTTAGCTTTAGCATCAGTCTTTCCAATGACTGTTCAAAGTTGATTTCCTTTAGGATTGACTTTTTTTGATCTCCTTTCTATCTAAGGGATTCTCAAGAGTTTTCTCAAGCACCACAATTCAAAAGCATCAATTCTTCAACACTCAGCCTTTTTTTATGGTTCAACTCTCACATTTGAAACTGTTTCCACTTTTTCCCCACCTATCTTCAAAGAAGTCATGGGACCAGATACCAGGATCTTAGTTTTTTTAATGTTGAGTTTTAAGCAAGCTTTTTCAGTCTCCTCTGTCACTCTCAAGAGACTCTTTAGTTCCTCTTCACTTTCTCCATTAAAGTGGTAATATCTGCATATGTGAGGACTTTGATATTTCTCCTGGCAAACTTGATTCCAGCTTGTTACTTCATCCCCTGGAATTTCACAAGATGTACCCTGCAAAGGAGTTAAATAAGTAGGATGACAATATACTGCCTTGAAATACTCCTTTCCCAATTTAGAACCAGTCTGTTGTTCCATGTAAGGTTATAACTGTTCCTTCTTGTCATGCATACAGGCCTCTCCGGAGACAGATAGGGTAGCCTGGGATTCACATCTCTTTAAGAATTCAGTTTGTTGTGATCCACATTCAATGGCTTGAGCATAGCAATGAAACAGAAGTAGGTGTTTTCTTCTGGAATGCCCTTGCTTTTTCTATGACTCAACAGATGTTAGCAATTTGTACTCTCATTCCTCTGCCTTTTCTATATCCAGCTTGTACATCTGGTTGGTTCATGTACTCCTGAAGCCTAGCTTGAAGGATTTTGAATATAACCTTGATAGTGTGTGAAATGAGTGTGACTGTATGATAGTTTGAACATTCTTTGGCATTGCCTTCCTTTGACATTGGAATGATAACTGACCTTTTTTTTCCAGTTCTGTGGTCATGAATTTTCCAAATTTGCTGACATATTGAGTACAACACTTTAACAGCATCATCCATTACTATTTGAAATAGCTTAGCTGAAATTCCATCACCTACAATAGCTTTGTTCATAGTAATGCTTCCTAAGGTCCACTTGATTTAACACTCCAGGATGTCTGGCTCTAGGTGAGTGATCACACCATCCTAATCATCAGGTTATTATCATCAGTAAGTTCAGTTGCTCAGTCATGTCTGACTCTTTGTGACCCCATGAACTGCAGCACGCCAGGCCTCTCTGTCCATCACCAACTCCCAGAGCTTGCTCAAACTCATGTCCATTGAGTTGGTGATGCCATCCAAGCGTCTCATCCTCTGTCGTCCCCTTCTCCTCTGCCTTAATCTTTCCCAGCATCAGGTCTTTTCCAAAGAGTCAGTCCTTCACATCAGGCCATTAAAGCCTTTTCTAATATAGTTTTTCTGTGTATTCTTGCCATCCATTCTTAATCCCTTCTGCTTCTGTTAGGTCCTTGCCATAATCTCTATAGTATTAGGGATCCACTTAACCTTAATTACGTGATCTTAATTATTTCCATAGAGGTCCCATTTCAATATAGTTAAAGCAGGGGGTTAGAAGTTCATTATACAATTTTTTTTTTATTTACAAGCTCTACAATTTTACAGTAGTTTATTCTGTACAATGAAGTG
>NW_011494660.1:2030235-2049856 GCF_000754665.1 Bison bison bison | reverse complement strand
CATCCATTTGGCATATCTAGGTCGCCACACTGAGCTGAGCTGAGCTCAGTGTGCTATACAGCAGATTCCCACTAGCTATCTATTTTACACATGGTAGTGTTTGTGTGGGATTTCCCTGGTGGCTCAGAGATAAAGTTACCTGCCAATACAGGAGACACGAGTTAGATCCCTGGGTCAGGAAGATCCTCTGAAGAAGGAAACAGCAACCCACTCTAGGATCTTGCCTGGGAAATTCCACGAACAGAGGCACCTGGTAGGCTATAATCCTCAGGGTCACGAAGAATGGGACACACTTAGCAATTGAGCACACAGTGTATATATGATGGAGAGAGACATAGACATTTAGTCAACAACACCTAGATAGTGAAATAAAAGCAAATATGAAAAAAGAAAGTACAAGTTATTTAGGTTGGAAAAATCTAGTGGCTTTTTTTTTTTTTTTGATAACTGTATTAGAAACCAAGATTGAGACAGAAGGTACACACTCTGCTACTGGAGTGTCATTGTTTCTAGGTCTGTTCAGCTGAAAGAACAAGAACATATGTGTGTTGTGTTTTAGTAGACTAATCTGTGTATATGGTTTTCCCAGGAGGTGCCAGTGGTAAAGAACTCACCTGCCAATGCAGGAGACAGAAGAGCCATGGGTTCAATCCCTGGGTTGGGAAGATCCTCTGGAGGAGGGCATGGCAACTGACTCCAGGATGCTTGTTTGGGAAATCCCAAGGACTGAGGAACCTGGTGGGCTACAGTCCATAGAGTCTCAGAGTCAGACACAACTGAAGTAACTTAGCATACACGACACCAGCACAACCTGTGTATGTACACATATCTATAAATATTTCTCTGTGTAACTTTCCATTACTATTTTAAGCTGAGCATGAATTCATACTGATGCATGTGCCTAACCATGCAGGCCTTTCTAGCCTCCTCTCCCTTTTTATTTGTAACCCCCTCTCCAACCAATGGAAGCCTGGCTCTTATCCTTCACCATCCATTCACTTAATGTATACTAAATTCTAAATATATTTGGTATGGATATACAGGTATGCAGCACATAAGTCATTATATGCATAAGGAGTGGGAATTAATTTTAGCTCCATTTAGATTTTCTTATCCCTTATAAAATGTATTTTATTTTTCTTAATAAAATGACTGAGTTTACTTTTATAAATCATGAGTTAACTTTTTAAAATTTTCATTTATTTTATTTTTGGCCATTCTGGGTCTTTGTGGCTGCTTGGGCTTTTCTCTAATTGTGGCAAGTAATTAGAGAGAGTAGACTTAGAGAGTAGTGATTAGAGAGTAGGCTAAGTGGAGTCTGCTCTCTGGTTGCAATGTACAGGCTTCTCTTGTGGAGCACAGGCTGCAGGCACACATGGTCTCAGTAGTCGTGGCTCCCAGACTCCAGAGCATAGGCTCAACAGCTGTGGTGCATGGGCTCAGTTGCCCTGTAGCAACGTGGAATCTTCCCAGATCAGGGATCAAATCCATGTCTCCTACCTTGACAAGCAGATTCTCTACTATTGAGCCAACAGGGAAGCCCTGAGTTAACTTTTAATACCCTGTTTCCTTTAAAAGCTTTGTTTTGCATTTGTTCAATCCTGTGAGCTTATTTTTGGCCCATAGAAAGTAGTAAAATGTCACTAAATTTCCTGGTAAATAGTGATCATTATCATCTAAAAACTCCTCAGAGACAAAGGAAACAGCTTTCTCATAGCACCCTGATCTGGTGAAACTGGCCTTATAGAGAAAGTTAGGAATTGTACCCTCCTCTTCAATTTTTGGATAAGTTTAATAAAATTTGTTTGGTAGAACTCATTAGTGAAGCCACTGAGTTCAGTGATGGTCTTTCTTGGGAGATTTTTGATAACTGTTTCAATCTTTTTAGTAACTATACGCCTATTCAGGTGTTCTATTTCTTTGTGATTTAGTCTTGATAGGTTTGTGTTTGTAGGATTTTTTTTTTTTTTCATTTTATCTGGGTTATCCAATAGGTTGCTGTGCAACTGTTCATAGTATTCTAATTCTTTTGATTTCTTTAAAAACAATAGTTATGTTTACACTTTCACTTTTAATTTTAGTAACTTGAGTCTTCTCTATTTTTTCTTAGTCTATCTAGCAGAGGTTTTTCAGTCTTGTTGATCTTTTCAAGAAGCCAGATTTTAGTTTCATTGATTATTGATTTTCTATTCTCTAATTTGTCTCTCTTTGAATTTTTATTATTTCCCTAATTCTATTCACTTTGGACTTATTTTGTTCTTCCTTTTCTAGTTCTTTGAGGTCTAAAATTGCTAATTTGAAAACTTTCTCATTTTTTGATGTATATGAATAGGGTTATAAATTTCTGTCTTTATTTCACTGTGTCTTATACATATTATAATGCTCTTTTTATTTTCTGTAATTTTTAAAGCTTAAAATCTATTTTGTATTATATCAGTATACCCAACTGCTCTCTTTTATGGTTTGCTGCTGCTGCTGCTAAGTCGCTTCAGTTGTGTCCGACTCTGTGCGACCCCATAGACGGCAGCCCACCAGGCCCCCCTGTCCCTGGGATTCTCCAGGCAAGAACACTGGAGTGGGTTGCCATTTCCTTTTCCAATGCATGAAAGTGAAAAGGGAAAGTGAAGTCGCTCAGTCGTGTCTGACTCTAGCGACCCCATGGACTGCAGCCTACCAGGCTTATCCATCCATGGGATTTTCCAGGCAAGAGTACTGGAGTGGGGTGCCATTGCCTTCTCCACTTTTATGGTTTAATGGTTACTATTTCCATTCTTTTTTACTAGTTCATGTCTTTCACTTGAAGTCTATTTGTGTCTTTGGATTTGAGACCTTATATATAGTGGGATTATATTGTTGTTTTTTAATCCATTCTGCCAATTTCTGTCTTTTGATTGGAGAATTCAATCTCCTATTTAAATTTAAAGTGCAATTTAAGGAGGTATTCATTTTTTTCATCTTGCTATTCGTTTACTGTATGACTTAAAAGTTTTGCTGTCCCTCAAACCCTATATTACTGTCTTCTTTTGCACTTAGTTGATCTTTTTAAAAGCAAAATATTTATATCCCTTGTATGCTCCCATTTCTAGATATTCTATGCTATTACCTTTGTAGTTACCATGTGGATTATACCTAACATCTTAAAGTTATAACACTCTAATTTGAGTTTATACTATCATAACTTTAAGAACATGAAAAAACTGAATTTTTAGAGCTCTGTTCTCACCCCTGCAGTTGTTAATGTCACAAAATTACATCTTTATGTGGTGTGTGACCAAATAATAAACTAATAATTAAAATTTCATTAATTTTTGTTTAATTATGTAGAAAAATGTGGAATTATAAACTGAAGGATATGAATTGGACCATAAAGAAGTCTGAGCACTGAAGAAATGCTTTTGAACTGTAGTGCTGGAGAAGACTCTTGAGAGTCCCTTGGAAAGCAAAGAGATCAAATCAGTCAATTTGAAAAGAAATCAACTCTGAATATTCATTAGAAGGACTGATGCTGAAGCTGAAGCTCCAGTACTTTGGCCACCTGATGCAAAGAACCAACTCACTGACAAAGATTCTGATGCTGGGAAAGATTAAGGGTAGGAGGAAGGGGTGACAGAGGATAAGATGGTTGGATGACATCACTGACTCAATGGACATGAGTTTGAGTAAACTCCTGGAGACAGTGAAGGACAGGGAGGCCTGCTGTGCTGAAGTTATGTGGCTGCAAAGTCATGCACAACTTAGCAACTGAAAGACAACAAAGCGATAACTAGCATTTATACTAATACTAGTATTTATACTAGTATTTTTCATTTCACTAGTGTTTTAAATCACATAAAAGATAGAGAATAGATTAAAGACTTGGTAAGTTTTTTTTTGGTTTTGGTTTTATTTTATATTCTACATATAAATTAGATCATATGCTATTTGTCTCACTCTGATTTATTTCACTTAGCATGATGTTTTCATGGTCTAACCATGTTGCACAAATAAGAATTTCCAGATTTTTATGTCTGAATATATTTATAGTAACTTCTTTATGGCTATATATATATACTTACATATCTATCAGTGGATAGATATAAAAGTTATTATATACACTTAGATTGCCTTCCATGTCTTGGATAATGTAACAATCCTGCTATGAATGTGAGGATGTAGATATCTCTTTGAATTAATGCCTTTGTTTCCTTCTGGAAATATTTCCAGTAAGTAAAATTACTGGGTCATATGGTAGTTCCGGGCTTCCCTGGTAGCTCAGATGGTAAAGAATCCACCTGCAATACAGGAGACCTGGGTGATCCCTGGTTTGGGAAGATCCCCTGGAGGAGAGCATGGCAACCCACTCTAGTATTTTTGCCTGGAGAATCCTCATGGACAGAGGAGCCTGGTGGGCTACAGCCCATGAGGTCGCAAAGAGTTGGACATGACTCAGTGACTAAGTACAGTACAACACATGGTAGTTCTGTTTTCAATTTTTTACTGATCCATCATACTGTTTCCCCTATCAATTTACAAACCCATCAAGAGCGTACAAGTGTTCCCTTTTCTCCACATCCATGCTAGTATTTGTTGTCTGTTGTCTTTTTGATGATGGTCATTCTAACAGGCAAGAAGTGATATCCACATTGTAGGTTTAACTTGCATTTCTGAATAACTAGTGATAGTGAGCATGATCTCATGTGTCTGCTGGCCTTTCTTAAGTCTTCTTTGGAAAAAATGTGTACCCAGATTCTTTGCCCATTTTTAACAGGATTATTTATTTGTTTTCTGTTTAGAGTTATATGTGAACTTTATATATTTCAGATAGTAATTCCTTGTCAGATATACAGTTTGGAAATATATATTTCCATTCCATAGGTTGTTTTTCCGCTTTGTTGATGAACATTTGCTGTACAAAAGCATTTCTAGTTTGATGTAGATCTCAAATTGTACTTTTTGTGGTTCAAATTGCATATTCAAGAAATTATTATCAAGACTCAAGTCAAGGAGATTTATTCCTATGTTTTCTTCTAGGAGTCTCATGGCTTCAAGGATTATATTTTAGTTGTTAATCCATTTTAGGTTAATTTTATAAGTGCTATAATAGTACATGTGAATATATAGTTGTTGCTGTAGTTTCATCCCTAAGTCATGTCCAACTCTTTGTAACATCATGGACTGCACAATGCCAGGCTCCTTTGTTCTCCATAATTCTTGGAGTTTGTTCAAATTCATGTCCATCAAGTCAGTGATGCTACCTAACCATCTCATCCTCTGTTGTCCCCTTCTAATTTTATGTTCAATCTTTCCCAGCGTCAGGGGTTTTTCCAATGAGTCAGCTCTTTCCATCAGATGGCCAAAATACTGCAGTTTCAGTTTCAGCACCAGTCCTTCCAATGAATATTCAGGGATGATTTTCTTTAGAACTAACTGGTTTGATATACTTGCAATTCAAGGGACTCCCAAGAGTCTTCTCCAACATTGCAATTCAAAAGCATCAATTCTTTGGCACTTAGCCTTCTTTATGTTCCAACTCTCACATCTGTACATGATTACTGGAAAATCATAGCTTTGACTATACAGAATTTTATCAACAAAGTGATGTATCTGCTTTTTAATATGCTACCTATATTTGTCATGTATTTCCTTCCAAGGACCCACAAGTAGCTGAAATAACTGTCCTCAGTAATTTGCCTCCCCCCCCCCCAAAATAAAATCTGTCAATGCTTCTACTTTTCCCCTTCTATTTGCCATGAAGTGATGTGACCAGATGCCATGATCTTGTTTCTTTTTGAATGTTGAGTTTTAAGCCAGACTTTTTACTCTCCTCTTTCACCCTCATTAAGAGGCTCTTTAGTTCCTCTTTTCTGCCATTAGAGTGGTATCACCTGAATATTTGAGGTTGTTTATATTTCTCCTTGGTGGCTCAGAGGTTAAAGCGTCTACCAGCAATGCGGGAGACCTGGGATCGATCTCTGTGTTGGGAAGATCCCCTGGAGAAGGAAATGGCAACCCACTCCAGTATTCTTGCCTGGAAAGCCCCATGTACAGAGGAGCCTGGCAGGCTATAATCCATAAGGTTGCAAAGAGTTGGACACGACTGAGCTACTAAAAAACAACAACAAATACTTCTCCCAGGAGCCTTGGTTCCATCTTGTGAATCATCCAGCCTGATATTTCCCGTGATGTACTCTGCATACAAGTTAAATAAGCAGGGTGACAATCAGATCAGATCAGATCAGTCGCTCAGTTGTGTCTGACTCTTTGCAACGCCATGAATCACAGCACGCCAGGCCTCCCTGTCCATCACCAACTCCCGGAGTTCACTCAAACTCACGTCCATCGAGTCGGTGATGCCATCCAGCCATCTCATCCTCTGTCGTCCCCTTCTCCTCCTGCCCCCAATCCCTCCCAGCATCAGAGTCATTTCCAATAAGTCAACTCTTCCCATGAGATGGCAAAAGTACTGGAGTTTCAGCTTTAGCATCAGTCCTTCCAAAGAAATCCCAAGGCTGATCTCCTTCAGAATGGACAGATTGGATCTCTTTGCAGTCCAAGGGACTCTCAACAGTCTTTTCCAACACCACAGTTCAAAAGCATCAATTCTTCAGCGCTCAGCCTTCTTCACAGTCCAACTCTCACATCCATACATGACCACAGGAAAAACCATAGCCTTGACTAGACGAACCTTTGTTGGCAAAGTAATGTCTCTGGTTTTGAATATGTTATCTAGGTTGGTCATAACTTTCCTTCCAAGGAGTAAACACTTTTAATTCCATGGCTGCAGTCACCATCTGCAGTGATTTTGGAGCCCAGAAAAATAAAGTCTGACACTGTTTCCACTGTTTCCCCATCTATTTCCCATGAAGTGGTGGGACTGGATACCACGATCTTCATTTTCTGAATGTTGAACTTTAAGCCAACTTTCTCACTCTCCACTTTCACTTTCATCAAGAGGCTTTTTAGTTCCTCTTCACTTTCTGCCATAAGGGTGGTGTCATCTGCATATCTGAGGTTATTGATATTTCTCCTGGCAATCTTGATTCCATCTTGTGCTTCTTCCAGCTCTGCATTTTTCATGATGTACTCTGCGTGTAAGTTAAATAAACAGGATGACAATATACAGCCTTGACATGCTCCTTTTCCTATTTGGAACCAGTCTCTTGTTCCATGTCCAGTTCTAACTGTTGCTTCCTGACCTGCATACAAATTTCTCAAGAGGCAGATCAGGTGGTCTGGTATTCCCATCTCTTTCAGAATTTTCCACAGTTTATTGTGATCCACACAGTCAAAGGCTTTGGCGTAGTCAATAAAGCAGAAATAGATGTTTTTCTGGAACTCTCTTGCTTTTTCCATGATCCAGCGGATGTTGGCAATTTGATCTCTGGTTCCTCTGCCCTTTTCTAAAACCAGCTTGAACATATACAGCCTTATCATAACCCTTTCCTAATTTGAAAACAGTCAGCTATTCCATGTACAGTTCTAACTTTCACTTCTTGACCCCCACATAGAGTTCTTAGGAGACAAGCAAGGTGGTCTGGAACTCATATCACTTTAAGAATTTTCCACAGTTTGTTGTGATTCACCCAGTCAAAGCCTTTAGAATAGTCAATGAAACAGAAGTAGATGTTTTTCTGAAATCCCCTTGCTTTTTCTCTGGTCCAACAATGTTAGCAATATAATCTCTGATCCCTCTGCCTTTTCTAAACCCAGCTTGTACATCTGTAAGTTCTTGGTTCATGTACTGCTGATGCCTAGCTTGAAGGATTTTGAGCATAACTTTAATAGCATGTGAGATGTGCACAAAGGTACAGTAGTTGTAGCATTCTTTGGCATTGCCCTTCTTTGAGCTTGGAATGAAAACCCATCTTTTCCAGTCCTGTGGTCACTGCTGAGTTTTGCTGGCATATTGAGTATAGCATTTTAATAGCACTATCTTTTAGGATTTGAATAGCTCAATTCAAATGAAATAAGGCAATCACTTTGCCTTATTTCATTTCTTTTTCTTTAGGATGGTTTTGGTCATTGCCTCCTGTACAATGTTATGAACCTCTGTCCATAGTTCTTCAGGCACTCTGTCTACCAGACCAAATCCATTGAACGTATTCATCACCTCCCCTGTATAATCATAAGGGATTTGATTCATGTCTTACTTGAGTGTCCTCATGATTTTCCCTACTTTCCTGTACTTAAGCCTGAATCTTGCAATAAGGAGCTTGTGATCTAAGCCACAGTCAGCTCCAGGTTTTGCTTTTGCTGACTGTATAGAGTTTCTCCATTTTTGGCTGTGAAGAACATAATTAATCTGATCATTGATTAGTCTTGATCATTTTGTGATGGCAATATGTAGGATTCTCCCTTGGGTTGTTGGAAAAGGGTGCTTGCTATGACTAGCATGTTCTCTTGACAAAACTCTGTTAGCCTTTGCCCTGCTTCATTTTGTACTCCAAGGCAAAACTTGCCTATTACTCCAGGTATCTCTTGACGTCTTATTTTTGCATTCCGATTCCCTATGATGAAAATGACATCTTTTTTCATGCTAATTCTAGAAGGTGTTATAGGTCTTCACAGAACCAGTCAACTTCAGCTTCTTCAGCATCAGTGACTGGGTGTAGACTTGGATTACTGTGATGTTGAATGGTTTGCCTTGGTAACAATGTGAAATCATTCTCTCATTTTTTAGGTTGCACCCAAGTATGGCATTTCAGATTCTTTTGTTGACTATGAGGGCTATTCCATTCCTTTTAAGGAATTCTTGCCCACAATTTTAGATGTAATGGTCATCTGAATTAAATTCACCCATTTCAGTCCATTTTAGTTCACTGATTCCTAAGATGTTGATATCAGTTCCCTCTTACCATCTCCTGCTTGACCACATCCAATTTACCTTGATTCATGGACATAACATTCCAGGTACCTATGCAATATTGTTGTTTAGAGCATTGAACTTTACTTTCAGCATGAGACTCACCCCAAACTGAGTGCTGTTTCACTTTGGCCCACCCAAAGCTTCATTCTTTCTGGAGCTATTGGTGATTGCCCTCTGTTCTTCCCCAGTAGCATATTGGACATCTTCCAACCAACTGAATTCAACTTCTGGTGTTATTTTTTTTTTTTTTTTTTTGCCATTTTATCCTATTCATGGGGTTCTCATGGCAAGAGCTTCATAGGTTTCATTATGTTATGCAAGCCCCTTTGCCATGACAAAGTTGTGACCCATTAAGGTGGTAGAATTCATGCTTCTTTATTAAAAATATACTACAAAGCTAAAGTAAGCAGTGTGCTCCTAGAATAAAGATAGACACACATGTTCTGTTCCACAGACCAATGGAATAGAACAGAGCAAAGAAAGACTCATACCTCTCATGATTTCTGACAGTCAAGATCATTCACTCTTTGCAACACATGGTGCTAGAAAAACTGGATGTCTACAAGTGAAAAATGAAATTGTACCCTTACCTAACATTATATAAACAATTAATTCAAAATGGGTCAAAATCAGAAATGTTAGACTTGTAATTGAAACTATGAGAAGAAAATATTGGGCAAAATCTTCATCACATTTGATTTGACAATGAATTTTTGATGTTGATGCCAAAGACATAGGCAACAAAATATAGATCCCAAGATTTGGATCGTTGTCAGTTTTAAATATTTAGACTTCACATGCCCACTCTTATCACTTTTATTCAACATAATACTTTGAAGTCCTAACCGCAGCAATCAAATAAGGAAAAGAGATAAAGGTATCTAAACCTGAAGAGAAGAGGTAAAACTGTCTTCATATGCTAGGTAACATGGTACTGTACACAGAAAACTCTAAAGGTTCCACACAAAAACTAAGAGAACTGATAATCAAATATAGCAGTGTGGTAGAATACAAGATTAAAATAGAGAATCCACTGCTGGGCATACACACTGAGGAAACCAGAAGGGAAAGAGACATGTGTACCCCAATGTTCATCGCAGCACTGTTTATAATAGCCAGGACATGGAAACAACCTAGATGTCCATCAGCAGATGAATGGATAAGAAAGCTGTGGTACATATACACAATGGAGTATTACTCAGCCATTAAAAAGAATACATTTGAATCAGTTCTAATGAGGTGGATGAAACTGGAGCCTATTATACAGAGTGAAGTAAGCCAGAAGGACAAACACCAATACAGTATACTAACGCATATATATGGAATTTAGAAAGATGGTAATGATAACCCTGTGTACGAGACAGCAAAAGAGACACTGATGTATAGAACAGGCTTATGGACTCTGTGGGAGAGGGAGAGGGTGGGAGGATTTGGGAGAATGGCATTGAAGCATGTGAAGTGTCATGTATGAAGCGAGATGCCAGTCCAGGTTCAATGCACGATGCTGGATGCTTGGGACTGGTGCACTGGGACGACCCAGAGGGATGGTATGGGGAGGGAGGAGGGAGGAGGGTTCAGGATGGGAAACACATGTATAAATTTTTTTTAATTAAAATTAAAAAAAAAAAGAAAAAAAAAAGGAAACAATAATCCAAACAAAAGGAAAAAAATAAAATAAAATAAAATAGAGAAATCTGTTGCATTTCTTTACATTAACAAGGACATACCAGAAAAGAAAAGTAAAAAAAAAAAAGAAAAGAAAAGAAAGAAAGAAAAAAAAAAAAACTTTAAAAAAATTTCTTCAAAAAAAAAAAAAAACTTAGGAATAAACCTTACCAAGAAGGTGAAAGACTTATATGGTAAGAACTATGAAACATTAATAAAGGAAATTGAAAATGACTAAAAGAAATGAAATAATAGCCCATGCACTTGGATTGGAGGAATTGATATTTTCAAAATGGCCATATTACCCAAAGCAACCTACAGATATGATATGATCCCTAACAAATGATCCATGACATTTCATAGAACTAGAACAAATAATCCTAAAATTTATATGGAACCGTAAAAGACTCAGATTTGTCAAAGCAATCTTGGGAAAAAAGAACAAAGCTAGAGGTATAACCCTCCCAGATTCAGACAATATTATAAAGCTACAGTAATTAAAAGAACATGGTGATTACATAAAAACAGATATATGGTTCAATGGACCAGAACAAAGAACCTCTAAATAAACTCAAACATCTATGGCCCATTAATCTGTGACAAAGGAAAGAATATATTATTGAGAAAAAGTCTCTTCAGTAAGTGGTATTGAGAAAGCTGGAGAGGAGCATATAAATCAGTGAAGTTAGAACACATTCTCACACCACATACAAAAATAAACTCAAAATGCCTTAAAGACTTGAATATAAAACATTATACCATAAAACTTCTAGAGAATAGCATTCTCTGACATAAATTGTAGTAATGTTTCCTGAGGTCAGTCCCCCAGAGTAATAGAAATAAAAGCAAAATAAACAAGTGGGTCCTAATCAAACTTACAAGCTTTTATGAAACAAAGGAAACCATAAACAAAAGAAAAGACAACCTATGGACTGACAGAAAATAGTTGCAAAAGAAGCAACTGAAAAGGGCTTAATTTCCAAAATATACAAACAGCTCACACAAATCAATAACAATGACAACAACAACAACAAAAATAATTAAAAGATGGACAGAAGATCTAAATAGACATTTCTCCAAGAAGATATACATATTGCCAACATGCACGTGAAAATATGCTTGAAATTGCTAATTATCAGAGAAATGCAAACCAAAACTACAGGGAGATAAGACTTCACAAAGGTCAGAATGGCCATCATTGAAAAGTCTAAAAATAATAAATGCTGGAAACATTATGGCAGAATGGGAACCCTCCTACACTCTTGGTGAGGATATAAATTATTACAACCACTATGAAAAACAGTATGGAGATTCCTTAAAAAAATAAAAATAGTGTTGTCATATGATTCAGAAATTCCACTACTAAGCATATATCTGAAAAAAAAACTATAATTCAAAAAGATACATGCACCCCAATATTTATGGCAACACAATTTACAATAGAGAAGATACAAAAGCTACACACACACACACACACACACTTACATACATAAATATAATGGAATACTACTCATCCATAAAACAGTACATCTAGTCAAAGCTACAGTTTTTCCAGTAGTCACATATGGATGATAGAGTTGGACTGTAAATAAAGCTGAACACTGAAGAATTGATACTTTTGAAGTGTGGTGTTGGAGAAGGCTCTAGAGAGTCCCTTGGACTACAAGGAGATCCAACCAGTCCATCCTAAAGGATATCAGTCCTAAATATTCATTGGAAGGACTGATGCTCAAGCTGAAACTCCAATACTGTGGCCACCTGATGTGAAGAGCTGACTCATTGGAAAAGACCCTGATGCTGGGAAAGATTTAAGGCGGGAGGAGAAGGGGATGACAGAGGATGAGGTGGTTGAGTGGCATCACCAACTCAGTGGACATGAGTCTGAGCAAGCTCCAGGGGTTGGCGATGCACAGGGAAGCCTGGCATGCTGCAGTCCATGGGGTCGCAAAGAGTCAGACACGGCTGAGTGACTGAAATGACTGAACTGATAAAAAGGAATAAAATCATTCCATTTGCAGCAACATGGATGGACCTAGAGATTATTATGCTAAGTGAAGTTAAGTCAAAAAGAGAAAGACAAATATTATATGATATTACTTACATGTAGAATATAAAATATGACACAAATGAACTTATTTACAGAACAGAAATGGCCTCACAGACATCAAAAAAACAGTTAAGTTTATCAAAGTGGAAACTGGGGGAGGGAGAAATTAAAGAGTTTGGGATTAGCAGATATAATACAGATAAACAATAAGGTCCTACTATATAACACAGGGAGTTATATTCAATAATACATACAAACTGAATTCCTGTGCCATATACCAGAAACTAACACAATGTGGTACATCCATAATAGTTCAATAAAAATTTCAATGTAAAAAAATATATTTTTGTGCATCACAAAACCTTATCAGGAAAGGAAAAGTACAACTCACAAAATGGGTAAAAGACACTTGTAAATCACATATCTGATAAGGGATTAATATCCAGAATAAAAAGAGAATCCCTAAAAGTCAACAGGAAAAACCAAACTCAATTCATAAATGGGAAAAGAACTTGCGTAGACATGTCTCCAAATCAGTCCTGGAGAAAAAAAGGAAATTTTACTAATATGTGGAAAATATACAATAAAGCAAAGAACCAATGGGTCAAAGAAAAAATTAAATGAGAAAAATTATCCTAAACAAAAATGCAAGAACAACTTACTATAACTTATAGGATGCAAGAAACAGTACTGAGGGAAGTTCATTGTAATAAATACCTTCATTAAAATAAAAAAGGAGGACAGTTCTCAAATAACAAACCTTAACTTATACCTCAAATGACTTAAAAAACAAGAAGAAGCAAAGCTCAAATTTAGCAGAAGAAAAGAAATAACAAAGATCAGAGCAGAAATAAAGGAGAGAAAAGCAATAAAAATAAAACAGATTTGGGATTTTGAAAATATAAACACATTACCTTCAGCTAGACTAAACAAGAAACGAATCAAATAAGATGAAAAATGAAAGAGGAGGCATAGTAACTAAATAATATTTCTAAAACTCAATAATATAGAATGTGCAAAACAATCAGCTCAGTTCAGTAGCTCAGTCTCTCATCCTCTGTCGTCCCCTTCTCCTCCCACCTTCAGTCTTCCCCAGCATCAGAGTCTTTTCCAATGAATCAGCTCTTCGCATCAGGTGGCCAAAGTATTGGAGCTTCAGCTTCAGCATCAGCCCTTCCAATGAACAGTCAGGACTGATCTCCTTTAGGATGGACTGATTGAATCTCCTTGCAGTTCAAGGGACTCTCAAGAGTCTTCTCCAACACCACAGTTTACAAATATCAATTCTTTGGCACTCAGCTTTCTTTATAGTCCAACTCTCACATCCATACATGACCACTGGAAAAATCATAGCCTTGACTACACAGACCTTTGTTGGAAAAATAATGTCTCTGCTTTTTAATATGCTGTCTAGGTTGGTCATAGCTTTTCTTCCAAGGAGCAAGTGTCTTTTAATTTCATGGCTGTAGTCACCATTTGCAGTGATTTTGGAGCCCAAGAAAATAAAGTCTGCCACTGTTTCCACTGTTTCCCCATCTATTTGCCATGAAGTGATGGGACTCAAAGTCATGATCTTCATTTTTTGAATGCTGAATTTTAAGCCAGTTTTTTCACTCTGCTCTTTCATTTTCATTAATAGGCTCTTTAGTTCCTCTTCATTCTCTGCTATAAAGATGGTATCATTTGCAAATCTGAGGCTATGATATTTCTCCTGGCAATCTTAATTCCAGCTTGTGCTTCATCCAGCCTGGCATTCAGCATAATGTTCTCTGCATACAAGTTAAATAAGCAGGGTGACAATACTCAGCCTTGATGGGCTCCTTTCCTGATTTGAAACCAGTCTTTTGCTCCATGTCCAGTTCTAACTGTTGCTTCTTGATGTGCATATAAATTTCTCAGGAAGCAGGTAAGGTGATCTGGTATTCCCATCTCCTGAAGAATTTTCCTCAGTTTGTTGTAATCCACACAGTCCAAGGCTTTGCCATAGTCAATAAAGCAGAAGTAGGTGTTTTTCTGGAATTCTCTTTCTTTTTCTATGATCTAACAGATGTTTGATCTCTGGTTTCTCTGCCTTTTCTAAATCCAGCTTGAACATCTGGAAGTTCTCTGTTCATGTACTGTTGAAGCTGGGCTTAGAGAATTTTGAGCATTACTTTGCTAGTGTGTGAGATGGATGCAATTGTGCAGTAGTTTGAACATTCTTTGGCATTGCCTTTCTTTGGGATTTGAATGAAAACTGACCTTTTCCAGTCCTTTGGCCACTTCTGAATTTTCCAAATTTGCTGACATATTGAGTGCAGCAGTTTCACAGCATCATCTTCTAGGATTTGAAATAACTCAGCTGGAATCCAATACTGGTGGATTTAATGCCATTTATGGAGACGGTGGTTAAAAGACTCAATATATTTGAAAACAGAATGATGAAACAATATGAAGATGAGATTAAAATTATTTAAAAAATAAACCTCTCTTTAAGAAGTACAGACCAATATCAAAAACTCTAACATACAGAAAGTTAAATTTCCAGGAGTAGAGGAGAGACAGAATGAGCAAGGAAACTACAGAAAATAGCAGAAACCAAGCTTTTCCAAACTTGACAATAGAGATGCACATATAGATTCAAGGATTTCAGCAAGCCTCGAGTTTGACAAATATGATGATTATCATACTTGTACACACCATAGTCAAGCTTCTAGAAGTCAAAAGTAGAGAAAAAATTGTGAAAGCAGTTGAAAAAAAAAAACGCATATTATATTCAGAAATGAAATGTTTTAAATAACAGCTGATCTTTCATCACAAGCTATAGACATCAAGATACAGTGCAATGACATCTTTAAAGTGGTAAAATAACAAACAATAGCCACAAATCTGTATCTGCAGCAAAAATTTTCTTCAATAATAAAGAAGAGGGTTTTCTGTAGAAAAAAATGGCATGGGTTCACTTTTCCATACTCCTTGCAAAGCAAATCTATAAACCCTGGAAGTACTGAAAGGGACAACCAAAAAACTTTGAAAGATTGTACAAAAAAGGCAGACTTGTTTGGGATCTTCAGACTAGACAGTGTCAGAAAATCTTGTATCACTCACTCAACAGGGAATAGTCACCCTGATCTGGCATTTCCTGACCAGTGAGATAGCAATAGAAGGTGACCCAGATGTGCTCATCCCTTTCCTGTGTCAACTGATATTTCCTCTGACAATATCAGGTTAGCCAAAATCACTGGCAAGGAGGATGAATGTAAGCCCCACTAGAAATAAACAACCAAGGGAAATATCGTCCTTTACGGATAGACTTGATATTCCCCTTTTGTATGAAGAGATACCAAAGCAAATAGGTAGTGTCTGCAATGAAGGATTTAGCTGTTGTAAGCAGCTATTTTTAGGAAATTTTCTTTATGACCATGACAAATGACCATCAACTCTACTCCTATAAGAGACACCAAGGTAAACAACTGGAACAAGTAACAGCAAGCGACCTTGTGTGGGAAGTGTTTTTCCCACACTTGACTCTCCTTTTGTACCCAGTAACACGTGGATTGGTGGGCAGCCCTAATAATGAGATATCATGACACCATTTCCCCACTGAGATACAACCTGTGGCCCAGGCTGTGGAAACCCTGCATTCACTCAGGCAACAGCAGCCAGGACCAGTGGGAATTCTACTAGTACCAGAAAAACTAAGCAAGGAAAAATAATAGAAAGGCTCTGGAGGTTAAACTGCCTTGGGATATAAAGACAACAGATGTAGGGGAAGATCTGTGCACTAAACCTAAACAGAGTGATTGCCTATTAAAATAAATGATTTTGATATATGGCAAAAGCAATACAACATTGTAAAGTTAAAAAATAAAATAAAATAATAATAAATGATTTAATAAGCCCAACAGTGTCCCAAGATACTAGAAAACAGACAAACTAGGATACAGTAGGGAATCACCAATAACAGACACTGAATCTGAATAAAGACAATCTGAAAAAAGATTTAAAGCATTCATTATAAAATTGACTCAACACTCAGTTCTATTCTTGAAACAAATGAAAAAAAATTAAAACCACAGGAAAAATACAGATGTCATTTGAAAGAAAAAAATAGAACTTACAGAACTGAAAAATACAGTAACAACAACAACAAAAAAAAACCTCTCACTAGATGAGTTCAATACTAGAATGGAGATGAATTATAAAATAGGGTCGAACTAGTGGACTTGAGGAAAAAGCAATATAACTCATCCAATATGAATAACAATGAGAAAACAGACTAAGGTAAAAAATGAGCCTGAATGACCTATGAACCAATAATGAAAGACTAAACATTTCTATTGTCAAAGTCCCAGGAAAAATGGAAAAAAGAATGAAAATTTACCAAATTTGGTGAAAGATACACACCTACAATTCTAAGAAGCTGAGTGAAGTCCCAACAAGATAAACCTAAGGAAGCCCATGCCAAAAGCACATAATAAATATTTGAAAACTAAAGTTAAAAGTTTTGAAAGCAGCCAGAGAGAAATGACACATCATCTATAGAGAAATGTGAATGTTAGTTATAGCAGCAACATAAGAAACAGAGTTCAGGAAGAAGTAATTCTATGTTTCAAGTACTGAAGGTAAACAATTATCAACCACAAATTATACATGCAATAAGAATATCATTCAGGAATGAAAGAATTTATTGTCAGTACACCTACACTTAAAGATTATCATTGTTTAGTGGCTAAATTGTATCTGACTCTTTTGTAATCCCATGAACTGTAGCCCTCCAGGATCCTTTCCTCATGGGATTTCCCAGGTAAGAATGCTGGAGTGGGTTGCCATTTCCTGCTCCAGGGATCTTCCAGACCCAGGGATTAAACCTGCATCTCCTGCATTGTGGGCAGATTCTTTACCACTGAGCCAAAAGGGAAGTCCCACCCTTAAAGATTAGCCAAAGAAAATTATTCAAACAGAAAACGAATGATAAAAGAGGAAATTTAAGAGCAAATAAAACTAGAAATCATCAAAATAAATAGTTATGATAAAAAGTGAAATTATCAAGTGAAAAACAGAAAGAAACAGAATCAATGAAACCAAAAGATTATTCTTTATAAATCAATAAAATATATAATATCATATTGACCAATACAAGGCAAAATAAAATACAAATTAACTATAGCAAAATAAAATAAAGTATACACTACAAATCATGTCATTAGTGAAGTTGCTCAGTCATGTCTGACTCTTTGTGACCCCGTGGACTGTTGTCTGCCAGGCTCCTCCATCCATGGAATTCTCCAGGACAGAATATTGGAGTGGGTTGCCATTTCCTTCTCCAGGTCTTGAACCCAGGTCTCCCACATTGCAGGCAGACTCTTTACCATCTGAGCCACAAGGGAAGCTCCATATCATTAAAAGGATAGCAATTTAATTAATCAATAAGAAAACTTAGATGCCTTGGGTAT
The DNA here is from genome assembly GCF_000754665.1 of Bison bison bison. Lineage (NCBI taxonomy): Eukaryota > Metazoa > Chordata > Mammalia > Artiodactyla > Bovidae > Bison > Bison bison. The sequence goes on along the minus strand of NW_011494660.1, from coordinate 2,031,864 downwards.
ATTTCTTAGAAGACACAAATTACTGCAAAATAAATAAGTAACCTGAATATCTATATCTATTGGGGAAAAAAAATTGTTAAAATCTTCCTCACAAAGAAAATTCCTGACCCAGAAATCTTCACAGGTGAATTAAAAATAACACTTAAGAAAACTATAATTTCTACAAAGACACTTCCAGAAAATAGCAAAAATAGAAACAATTTCCAAATGATTTTATGAGGACAGTAGTATATGATGCCAAACTTAAACCAAGAAGATATATTCTAGGGAAAAAAAAAAGCAAAAAATAAAACTATAGCAGGGACTCACCAAAGGAATGGATACCCTATTATTCCATATATAGAAATACCAGGTTACTTAAAAAGCCATTTACCTTGTTAGAATTCTAGCCTCATCATGCATCCAGCCTGTGCTTAGGGGCAGCTGGAACTGGCAAATAACTTATTGCCTAACCCATATTCCTGAATGGGATGGCTGGTTTAGCATAAGGAGGATTCGAAGGCCTCGAGAGTGTCTCATTTGGGACATTTACTACTAGGAACAGCACTTAAGATGCCCATTTAGCTCCATTTGCCATTAAGACATTCCTGGGAAAAATAAATAAAGGCCCTCTCAAGCATTCTGGAAGTCCACAGCTATCTCCAAATGACATAGCAAGAAGGGGAAGAAACAAAAAGATTATTTCAAATTTTAGTGGAGAGTCTTAAATGGGTGTGTTCAATTGCTGAGTTGTGCAGCCTGCCAGGTAGCCAATTTTAATCCTAAGCGTGGAGATTAACTTCATAAAACCAGGTTATCCACAAACCATTACTATTCCAAAAGAAGTAAATTAGAGTATCCTTGATGGTATCCCAAGTCTGCACTCATTGTAGATTTACAAGTTACTTATGCTTATTTTCTATTCTACTCTCTTTTCTTATTGCTATTTATTTTAGATTCTGTTGCTTTTTCCTAAAGTTCACTAGTTCTAATCTTTTTCATAATTCATCTCCACTCTATCATTTAACTCATATGGATTTTTTTTAAATTCTGTTACTATATTTTTCAGTTCTGTAAGTTCTATTTTTTTCTTTCAAATAATATCTATTTCTTTCCTGTGATGTGATTTTTTTTCATTTGTTTCAAGAATGGAATTGAATATTGAAAGAATTTTTTAATGGCTGCCTGAAATGTTTTTTGTCTGTGTGATACAGCTTGTCCTCCTGATCAATGCTGATTGTCTATAGTGCTCCCAGAGTTGCAGGGCCTTGGAGATCTTTTAAATGAGTTCTTAGAACAGTCCATGACATTAAAAAGCTTTTAAAATTTTGTTGTAACTTCAGTGGCTGGATCTGCATTCCATCTCACCTCCCAACTAGTCTCCATTATTCACCCTATGGCCCAAGTTAGCAGATGGAGTTGCTGCCCTGATCTCTCAAGGCTGACAGTCCAGAACTCAAATACACCTGGGCTGGGTCGCCCTAGGGGCAAGCTGAGGTTCCAGTCCCACCCAATGGCAAAAGATTTAAATTATTGGTCCCCCCCTCTGATCTCTACAGTTGCTAGCCTCATACACAGAATGTACGTTTTAGATGTACACCTATGCAAATCTGGAGCATCCTGTTGCTGACCAGGGTTCTTGACCTACAA
>NW_011494660.1:2026028-2030135 GCF_000754665.1 Bison bison bison | reverse complement strand
GATAACAGGCCAGATGAGAAATTCAGGCAAGGTTTTATTGCCTTGCCTGCTGCAGCAGGAGGGAGCAAAAACAAATAAGAGGTCCTTCTGTTCACTAGTTCCCTGGTTTGAGAGGGCAAACTGATTTTGTATATGGAGCGAGGTAGTGGGGGGTACAGGGGTTGAGCCGGAAAGGTGGCTTAGGTGGTTTGCCCATTCCTTTGTTAGTGTTGTATACAGGGGACATATGCTGTACATTGCTTTCCTCTCCAACTCCTGCTTTTGTTTCCAGCTCTTCAGAAGTGACGGAACTTCATGTTTTTTCCCTATCTTGTTGTTCATAATTTGCCCTATGAACGCACATAGTTATTTTTAGTCCCTTGTAGTTTTTTTGTATTTTGTTGCTCAAGGAAACATTTGTCCAGGTGTAATCACTGCAGCAAAGGGTCCAGGTCCCAGCCTGCCTCAGTCCCTTCCTTCTGAAAAGTCTCTCCCTTCTTTTCTGTTTAGAACATCTTTTCTTCAGATTGAACTCAGGTGTCATGTATGCAACAAGCTCTCTGTGATTCCTCTGGGCTGAGTGAGGTGTGGCCCTACCTGTGCTTGCTCAGGCCCTAATAGATTTATCATAAAATGATATAGTGTACTGTCATGTATTCTGATTGCCATTTTCCCTGCATGTCTACCACCACAAGTCAGCCCGGTTAGGCAAGGGCTGGGTCTGATGTGTCTTTTATCATCTAGGACTTAGCACAGGGAAGGCCGGCAATAAATGGTAGCCTATGGAATGAAAAGTACACAGAATTAGGAATCACTGTTGGTTTACTCATGTATCCTCAGTGCTGGGCATTCAGTACCTGCTCAGTAAATATTTATTAAATGAACAAATGACTGTCTGGAGGGAAAATATTATAAAGAGAAAGAAAGAAGCTGACGGGAGGTTATGTTCTTTCCATTTAGAACTTGTAAACAAATCCTCCTGGAAAGCTGGTTCTTTCATGCTCTTTGATCTCCCACAGTTCTCAGAAATTCTCTGTCCCTCTACAGGCAATTATAATTGCTGCGTGTTGCAAACTGCCAGAATAAGGCTATAGTCACTCACTCTATCATTTGCAGAATCAAAGAACCTATTATTTTTTCTGCACAGCATCCATAACTTCAATGGAGTTAATAAAAAAATTGTGAACTTTATCAATGGATTTGTGTACCTTGAGTTGTGAAATGCCAGTTTCACACATTAGAAAAAAAGTCAACAAGAATGATGAGTAACTCACATGCATCATTTTGCCATCTCACTTGCCAGACTGCAGTAACCCCAAGGCTTGAAATGTTGGTCAGAAATGTGACTTTTCTGCCCATAATACCAGGATGCAGGTTTACTGGTCTTATATGAGGGCCTGGGTATGGGAGTTGTGTTTCCAGGAGCTGAGATAAAAACAGAAATATTTAATCTTTGATTGCAGGAATGTTGAGCCAAGGAAAGTCTGTTGCAAAACACAGACCCATATACTGAAGAGAGTAATCTCACACAACATCCATTCCTATACTCTATAAGCAATCATTGTGAACCTACTAAGTGTCAAGCCTATTCTGGACATTTAATGCATATGGACTGCAAATTCTGACAGGTTAAAGACTGAAATAGAAGTTAAAGACTAAAACAGAGTTTGACAAAAGTAAGCAGAATAAAATCCTTCAGAAATTCCCATACATACCCTAGTCTCTGTGAATATGATACCTTAGGTGACAGACTTTGCAGATATGATTAAGGTTATAGACCTTCAGATGTGGAGATTATACTGGGTCACCCTCATGGGCCCAGTCGAATTACATCAGTTATTTTTTTTAATATGTATTTATTTTTTTGTTAAAGAATCTGCCTATAATTCAGGAGACTCGGGTTTAATCCCTGTATTGGGAAGATTCCCCTGGAGAAGGGAATGGCTATCCATTCCAATATTCTTATCTGGAGAATTCCGTGGACAGAGGAGCCTGGCTACAGTCCATGGGGTCACAAAGCATTGGATATGACTATGTGACTAACACTTTCACTTTCATTTATTCATTTGGCTGCATCAGGTCTTAGATGTGGCAAGCAGAATTTTGTTGCATCATGTGGGATCTTTTGTTGCAGCACACAAGGTCTCTAACTGTGGCACATGGGCTCAGTAGCTGCAACATATGGGATCCAGAGCTTGAGGGCTTTGGTGGTTGCAGTGCGCAGGCTTGGTTGCCCCATGGCATGTGGGACCTTAGTTCCCTGACCAGGGATTCAACTTGTGTCCCTTGCATTGCAAGGTGGATTCTTAACTACTGGACCCACCAGAGAAATCTCTAATCACATGAATTATTAAGTGATGAAAACCTTTCCTGGCTGTGGTCAGAGAGATGCAACCTGCAGATGAAGAGAAGAGCCACAAGCCAAGGAAGGCTGGTGACTTCTAGAAGTTAGATTGACCCTCATCTTACAGCCAGCAAGAAAATAGAGGCCTCTCATCTATAATTCAAGGAGTTGAATATTGCCAACAACTCAAATGGTCAAAGAAATATCAATATATCATCCCCTAGAACTTCCAGAAGGTAATGCAGCCCTACTGATATCCTGATATTAGCCCAGTGAAACCAATATTCCTGACCTACAGGACTGTAAGAAAATAAACTTGTGTTGTTTTAAGCCATTACATTGCTGATAATTTGTTGCAGAAGTAATATAAAACTAATACAGCAAACAAAAATTCTTAGGTAAGTATAAATAAAATCAAAGCAAAATTTTTCAAATTGACAAGAGCTTCTTAAATATTGACTGGGACTTGAAACTCACTGTCTTTGGGTGCTGGGGTGTGGTATTGAAGCCATGTATAAGCCACTGTATCCTTGTCTTTTGAAGTAAAATGCTGATACAAGAGCTAATGACTGGGAAATGTGATGATGTAGAAACAAAGAACGGCTGATAACAATTTAGACTGTGCTTCTGCCACATAACAGAATCACTGAACTCCAAGTTCCCTGAAAGATATAAAGACCTGACACACATTCCTAAGTCATTTGTATAGGAAGATGAAAACTGCTGACAATAAGAACATAGACCCTAGACTGGTGGAAACCAGAAGGTTGATGATACTTAAAACTTCACCTTGGCAAGATGGCGGAGGAGTAGGATGGGGAGAACACTTTCTCCCCCACAAATTCATCAAAAGAGCATTTTAAACTTCGAGTAAATTCCACAATACAACTTCTGAATGCCGGCAGAGGACATCAGGCACCCAGAAAAGCAACCCAACTCTTCGAAAGGAGAGAGAAGAAATACAGCTCCACCCACCAGAACACCAACACAAGCTTCCCTAACCAGGAAACCTTGACAAGCCACCTGTACAAACCCACACACAGTGAGGAAACGCCACAATAAAGAGAACTCCACAAACTGCCAGAATACAGAAAGGACACCCCAAACTCAGCAATTTAAACAAGATGAAGAGACAGAGGAATACTCAGCAGATAAAGGAAAAGGATAAATGCCCACCAAACCAAACAAAAGAGGAAGAGATAGGGAATCTACCTGATAAAGAATTCCGAATAATGATAGTGAAATTGATCCAAAAATCTTGAAACTAAAAATGGAATCACAGATAAATAGCCTGGAGACAAGGATTGAGAAGATGCAAGAAAGGTTTAACAAGGACCTAGAAGAAATAAAAAAGAGTCAATATATAATGAATAATGCAATAAGTGAAATTAAAAACACTCTGGAGGCAACAAATAGTAGAATAACAGAGGCAGAAGACAGGATTAGTGAATTAGAAGATACAATGGTAGAAATAAATGAATCAGAGAGGATAAAAGACAAACGAATTAAAAGAAATGAGGACAATCTCAGAGACCTCCAGGACAATATTAAATGCTACAACATTCGAATCATAGGGGTTCCAGAAGAAGAAGACAAAAAGAAAGACCATGAGAAAATACTTGAGGAGATAATAGTGGAAAACTTCCTTAAAATGGGGAAGGAAATAATCACCCAAGTAGAAGAAACCCAGAGAGTCCCAAACAGGATAAACCCAAGGAGAAACACCCCAAGACACATACTAATCAAATTAACAAAGATCAAACACAAAGAACAATTATTAAAAG
>NW_011494660.1:2024188-2025003 GCF_000754665.1 Bison bison bison | reverse complement strand
CACCCAACACGGGAGCACCACAGTACGTAAGACAAATGCTAACAAGTATGAAAGGAGAAATTAACAATAACACAATAATAGTGGGAGACTTTAATACCCCACTTACACCTATGGATAGATCAACTAAACAGAAAATTAACAAGGAAACACAAACTTTAAACGATACAATAGACCAGTTAGACCTAATTGATATCTATAGGACATTTCACCCCAAAACAATGAATTTCACCTTTTTCTCAAGCGCACATGGAACCTTCTCCAGGATAGATCACATCCTGGGCCATAAAGCTAGCCTTGGTAAATTCAAAAAAATAGAAATCATTCCAAGCATTTTTTCTGACCACAATGCAGTAAGATTAGATCTCAATTACAGGAGAAAAACTATTAAAAATTCCAACATATGGAGGATGAAAAACACGCTGCTGAATAACCAACAAATCACAGAAGAAATCAAAAAAGAAATCAAAATTTGCATAGAAACGAATGAAAATGAAAACACAACAACCCAAAACCTGTGGGACACGGTAAAAGCAGTCCTAAGGGGAAAGTTCATAGCAATACAGGCACACATCAAGAAACAAGAAAAAGTCAAATAAATAACCTAACTCTACACCTAAAGCAACTAGAAAAGGAAGAAATGAAGAACGTCAGGGTTAGTAGAAGGAAAGAAATCTTAAAAATTAGAGCAGAAATAAATGCAAAAGAAACAAAAGAGACCATAGCAAAAATCAACAAAACCAAAAGCTGGTTCTTTGAAAGGATAAATAAAATTGACAAACCATTAGCCAGACTCATCAAGAAACAAAGGAGAAAAA
>NW_011494660.1:2022554-2023955 GCF_000754665.1 Bison bison bison | reverse complement strand
GAAATAATCAATGACTATAGTAAAGTTGCAGGATATAAAATCAACACACAGAAATCCCTTGCATTCCTATACACTAATAATGAGAAAACTGAAAGAGAAATTAAGGAAACAATTCCATTCACCATTGCAACGGAAAGAATAAAATACTTAGGAATATATCTACCTAAAGAAACTAAAGACCTATATATAGAAAACTATAAAACACTGGTGAAAGAAATCAAAGAGGACACTAATAGATGGAGAAATATACCATGTTCATGGATTGGAAGAATCAATATAGTGAAAATGAGTATACTACCGAAAGCAACTTATAGATTCAATGCAATCCCTATCAAGCTACCAACAGTATTCTTCACAGAGCTAGAACAAATAATTTCAAAATTTGTATGGAAATACAAAAAACCTCGAATAGCCAAAGCGATCTTGAGAAAGAAGAATGGAACTGGAGGAATCAACCTACCTGACTTCAGGCTCTACTACAAAGCCACAGTTATCAAGACAGTATGGTACTGGCACAAAGGCAGAAATATTGATCAATGGAATAAAATAGAAAGCCCAGAGATAAATCCACGCACATATGGACACCTTGTCTTTGACAAAGGAGGCAAGAATATACAATGGATTAAAGACAATCTCTTTAACAAGTGGTGCTGGGAAATCTGGTCAACCACTTGTAAAAGAATGAAACTGGACCACTTTCTAACACTATACACAAAAATAAACTCAACATGGATTAAAGATCTAAACGTAAGACCAGAAACTATAAAACTCCTAGAGGAGAACATAGGCAAAACACTCTCCGACATAAATCACAGCAGGATCCTCTATGACCCACCTCCCAGAATCTTGGAAATAAAAGCAAAAATAAACAAATGGTACCTAATTAACCTTAAAAGCTTTTGCACATCAAAGGAAACTATTAGCAAGGTGAAAAGACAGCCTTCAGAATCGGAGAAAATAATAGCAAATGAAGCAACTGACAACTAATCTCAAAAATATACAAGCAACTCCCACAGCTCAACTCCAGAAAAATAAACGACCCAATCAAAAAATGGGCCAAAGAACTAAATAGACATTTCTCCAAAGAAGACATACAGATGGCTAACAAACACATGAAAAGATGCTCAACATCACTCATTATCAGAGAAATGCAAATCAAAACCACTATGAGGTACCATTTCACACCAGTCAGAATGGCTGCGATCCAAAAGTCTACAAATAATAAATGCTGGAGAGGGTGTGGAGAAAAGGGAACCCTCTTACACTGTTGGTGGGAATGCAAACTAGTACAGCCACTATGGAGAACAGTGTGGAGATTCCTTAAAAAACTGGAAATAGAACTGCCTTATGATCCAGCAATCCCACTGCTGGGTATACACACCGAGGAAACCAGAAGGGAAA
>NW_011494660.1:2015743-2022196 GCF_000754665.1 Bison bison bison | reverse complement strand
ATACAGCATATATATGGAATTTAGAAAGATGGTAACAATAACCCGGTGTACGAGACAGCAAAAGAGACACTGATGTATAGAACAGTCTTATGGACTCTGTGGGAGAGGGAGAAGGTGGGAAGATTTGGGAGAATGGCAATGAAACATGTAAAATATCATGTAGGAAATGAGTTGCCAGTCCAGGTTCGATGCAGGATGCTGGATGCTTGGGGCTGGTGCACTGGGACGGCCCAGAGGGATGGTATGGGGAGGGAGGAGGGAGGAGGGTTCGGGATGGGGAACACATGTATACCTGTGGCGGATTCATTTTGATATTTGGCAAAACTAACACAATTATGTAAAGTTTAAAAATAAAATAAAATTAGAAAAAAAAAAAAACAAACTTCACCTTGATGCAAACCAATGCAAGAACTGTCCATGAGCTGCTCATGCTCTTCTCCTTGAACACTATATAACTCCTTACTACGTTCTCCAGGGAGAGCCACATGGTCTTCAGGGCATTAGCCCACTATGGCCCCTTTTGCCTGGCAAAGCAATTAAAGCCACCCTTTTCTACTTCACCCAAAACTCTGTCTCCATGTTTCTATTCAGCATCAGTGAACACAGGCTGAATTTCAGAAACACTATAGACATGCATACAGGTGACAAAGAAAATTGGATACTGGGTAGACAAATACACCTGTTGTAATTTTTTATCTGTTCCCAATGTCTCCCAAGAACAGAACTCAGTTTTTGTTATGAATTAAGAGAAGCAGAATAGGAAAAAAAAAAAAATGGTGGAGTTAATAGGAAATGAAGAATAAAATGTGTGTAGAATTTTCAGATGCCAACAGAGATCAAATCCAAGCAATGACAAGACAAAACTGGCTTTTCCCAAAAAAATAAAAGCAAATTAGAAGCACCTGTTGAGCATAAAATAGCTTGAAAATACCATTAATTGTGCTGAATTTCTAAGGGACTGAGTCTTAGTCTGGCCTGTGGCTCACTAATGAGTGCTTTGGGTTTTTTTGTTTTTTGTTTTTTGTGTGTGTTTTTTTTTTTTTTTGGTGGGCGTGCTTATGTATGATGAGGGTTGAGAAATCTCAGTTTAAGGGATGACTGATCTCTGAGCTTTTACAAAGATTTCGTTATCAATGTAAGAGAATACATGATTGACTAGAGAGAGGCCTTAAGCTAAGGAAGATGAGGTTGGAAGTACCAGGGGGGGGGGAAAAAAACAGGGAAGATGGGAAAAGATGTCAAGCAAATTTTTACCATTGCTCAGCTTGATTTTGATTTTTGATCACACACCAACAGGCCTATGTAAACAGCAGAATCAGACACCAGACTTGTCTTCTGAAATGTCTCTCATGGCCTTTCCTTGCCCAGTTTCCTCTCTCATTCTGGCTGTGTCTTGCTCTTGGCTACTCTCAGAATAATCTTGATTTGAGCTTGACTCCTTGCCTGACCTTGACATACCTCTCGCCTCCTCCAGAGACATGGGGAGTTCAGCAGCTGTTCTCCCACAGGAGAAAATTAGGCTCTGAGCATAGTTTTCATAATGCTTTTGTGGTAAAAAAAAAAAAAAAAATCAAATTATGTGCTCTCTTACCTGTCTGATATGACTAAGGAAGGCACAGTATCAGTTGCTTCTGAGTCCCATGGGTGCTTAGGGGCAGATATGTGGTCAGCTTTACTCATTCACTCCCTCACCCTAAGAATGCCCAAGGAACTAACCTGTGCCATGCATGTCACCACGTACAGATGACTCAATGCTGATGGATTTAGACAAAAATGGGCCTTGCACTGGAGAAACTGACAAACAAGCAACTCTCAGTTATCATGGTGAATTTTAAGCCAGGTAAGCACAGAATGCTGTGGATGCAGTGCTCCAAAATGCAACTATGGGAGCAAGTTTAATACTGATCAGGGGTTAGACTGAACCTAGAACTGTTAGATAAAGAGAAACCTTAATAAATTACCCTATACTTCTAATTTTATATGTAAGGAATCTCAAGTGCACAGAGGGGATGTTGCCCCAGGGTGACTTGGGAAGTTCTAAGCTCATGATGCTTTACCACATCATAAGATTTCTCTTGTGGTTTTAATTTTGGGAACATTTGAGGTGGATGAACCTAGAATCTATCATACAGAGTGAAGTAGGTCAGAAAGAGAAAGATAAATATAGTATTCTAATGCACAAATACAGAATCTGGAAAAACGGTACTGAATAATTTACTTACAGGGCAGCAGTGGAGAAACAGACATAGAGAATAGATTTAATTCAGCAATTCTCAATCTGCCTCTGTCCCCATCACCGGTGCTATGTTTTTGCATGTGGGAACTAGGCCAAAGCAAGGTGTATGAGACCGATTTCCTGACCCACACCAACATACTTTTGCTGGGTCTTGCGTAAAAGGCCTGGAAACTAAGTCGGATAATTTCAATAGGTCTGTTCTTCCACTAGTCAAGATATTCCATTCATATAGAAATATTAGGAACTTTAAATACATCCCCCCCAAAATTTGCATATTAAAAGTGAAATCTGGAGACATATTGCTTAGCCTAAAATTTGAACTCCTTCCTGTTTGTTGAAATTACATACTGTTTGTTCATTATACTTTTAGACATTTTTTTCTGTTGCTAGATGACAATCAGTTCCTAAATACTATCATTACCCACATACAAGCACTACAAAATAATCATCATTCAACAGAGACTCCCCCAATTATTCATGCCGTGGTTAGACCATAAAGGATCATTTGGCCTGATTATCTATTCTCAGCTTTCAGTTAATTAGCTGAGTAATCTCTGCTCATCTTACTTTGTTAACACTCTGCACAGACCCAGAGAAAAGTGCTCTAGGAAGGACAGTCTGTCTACTTTTGCATTCATATGGCAGTCAGTAGAGTTCAGTTAATGAAATTTGCAGCTCTTTGACTCCTTTAACCTTTCAAAGTTCATCCATGATAGATCTGTGCTATCTATGATCCTGCTCAAATCAAGCCAAGGGAAAGATAAATTTTGCATTTCATTCATCTAAAAATTAACACTTCATTAGAGCAAATAGAGCTACTTTCTACATTCCTATGGAAAATGAAAGTTCAAGGCAATTAATAATAGGTCACAAATCTACTGGGGTGTGATGAGCCCTGGATTATAGTCCTGCAGTGTTTGATGCACACAATTTCCCACAAGTTCCTCTAAGAAATGATTATGAGGTCATTTAGGATAAAGATGTTGGATGTTTTAAGTTCCAAACCAAAATGCTTTCATGTTAGAAGAAAAAGAAGGATTAGAAAATAGTCATTATAGGATTAATTTTACATTCTAATCCCAAACCTACTTGTCAATTTAAGACAGTCACCCATGAAAAGCTCACTGCTTTCTTCTACTTACACTCAATACTTCTGACACCAGATGTGAAGGTCTGTTTCCACACCAGTCAAGTCTATGGCACCAACTGGGTACCCTACAATTCAATTCACTACTGACACTATCCACTTTGAATTAGTAGCAGATCCCTCAAGTTAAGAGCTCAGTCCCACAGGACTGTCCCCAGTTCAGATGCCAATTGCAAGTCCCAGGCTATGCCTGGTACTTCTGACTGACAACCACCTTGTTTTTAACAATTTGCTAGAATAGGTCACAGATCTCGGGGCAACACTTATATTTACTAATTTATTATACAGGATACAAGTAAGGATACAAGTGAACTGATATATAGGGTGGGGTATGGAGAGGATTCCAGAGAATCCCTACCCTCTATGGTTATACTCGCTTTCCAGCACCTCCACATGCTTTGCAACCTGGAAGTTTCCTGAACATTCTACTTCTGTAATTTTTACTGAAACTACATCACATATCCCCAACTGATCACTAACTCAATCTCCCTCCCAGAGGGGGAGGTGGGTGTGGGTAGAAAGTTCTAACCTTCTAATCATGGCTAGTTTTCTAGTAACTAACTCTCATTCTGAAGTTACACAGTAGCCTACCAACAGTCAATTCCTTAGAACAAATGATCTATAACTCAGGTAATCTCAAGGGATTTAAGATCTGTCAGAAACCAGGCTCAAAGAAGAAATCACAAAACAGAAGATATTCCTGGTATTCTAATCATTTAAGTAATTGCAAAGCTTTTGGAAACTCTGTCCCAAGAAATTACTGCATGATTACTAACCTTGTAACCTAGTTATTCCAATTTAAGGAGTCCATGACCTGTAGAAAATAATGTAAACAATGGCATGTATACATGCAGGTGTTTATTCCCAAAGAGTGTTTCTACAAGAAAAACAGATGAATCTTGGAGGTATTTTAAGTTACACTATTCCTATCACCCACATCCTGGTTCAGTAGCAGCACTGAAAATAATAGCCTTTATTCTCGGTACTAGAGTGAGCACTTCAGTTCAGTTCAGTCACTCAGTCATGTCTGACTCTTTGCAACCCCATGGACCTCAGCACACCAGGCTTCCCTGTCCATCACCAACTCCCAGAGCTTACTAAAACTTATGTCCATCAAGTCAGTGATACCATCCAACCATCTCATCCTCTGTCATCCCCTTCTCCTCCCACCTTCAATCTTTCCCAGCATCAGGGTCTTTTCCAATGAATCAGTTCTTTGCACCAGGTGGCCAAAGTATTGGAGTTTCAGTTTGAGCATCAGTCCTTCCAATGAATATTCAGGACTGATCTCCTTTAGGATGGACTGGTTGGATCTCCTTGCAGTCCAAGGGACTCTCAAGAGTCTTCTCCAGCACCACAGTTTAAAAGCAACAATTCTTTGGTGCTCAGCTTTCTTTATAGTCCAACTCATATCCATACATGACTACTAGAAAAACAATAGTTTTGACAAGATGGACCTTTGTTGGCAAAGTAATGTCTCTGCTTTTTAATATGCTGTCTAAATTGGTCATAGCTCTTGTTCCAAGAGGTAAACATCTTTTAATTTCATGGCTGCAGTCACCATCTGCAGTGATCTTGGAGCCCAAGAAAATAAAGTCTATTACTGTTTCCATTGTTTCCCCATTTATTTGCCATGGTGTGATGGGACCAAATGCCAGAGAAATGTCATATCCAAGTAATTTCTTTTGACCTATCTAATGATTTCCTGGGACACTTGATCTGAAAGGTGATCCAATGCTTAAATCAGTTTCCTGATGACCAATATGTTTGTTGAAATATATACTAGCAAGTGTTTAAAGGTATGCTAAATTAAGTAATAGCCAAATAGCCAGTGCAAACAATAGACTAATCAAAATCCTGAAGAGGAAAAACTAAGGTCTGAGATGTTCAAAGGACTTTGAAAAGCTCCATAAACTCTTAGAAATATAGAATGCCATGCACACACACAGGGCTGTGTATATGATCAGGAAAGACCTGCACAAGCAGAAAGTGAAGTTTAAGGCAGAGTGGTACATGGCCTTGTCTGGGTTTGACGGTATACCCCAACACACACACAGAGCTCCTGGGAAAGACACAGATAATATTTGTGTCAGGAATTTCAGGAAATCTCTGTCCATCATTAAGTGATCACTAGTTTAAGTAGGGAGAAGGCAATGGCACCCCACTCCAGTACTCTTGCCTGGAGGATCCCATGGATGGAGGAGCCTGGTGGGCTGCCATCTATGGGGTCACACAGAGTCAGACACGACTGAGCAACTTCACTTTCACTTTTCATTTTCATGAATTGGAGAAGGAAATGGCAACCCACTCCAGTGTTCCTGCCTGGAGAATCCCAGGGATGGGGGAGCCTGGTGGGCTGCTGTCTATGGGGTCGCACAGAGTCGGACACGACTGAAGCGACTTAGCAGCAGCAGCAGCAGCAGCAGGAGCAATTTAAGTAGAGATGTCAGTCGTCACATGCAACAAAAAATGCAGAGTATACAGAATTAGTTCAGAAGTCATTAAATAAACACCAACAACTATAACTAGTAGCAGCAACAACAAACTCTGGGGAGGGAGGCAAATCTTATTCTAGAGTTGCCACACTATGTTATTTGAAATTCCACTTTTCAACAATAACAACAAAAAATCAAGAAGGGAAAAAACTTAAATATAGCCCATATACAGGAAAGGAAAAAAAATCAATTGAAACAGTCCTTGAGGAAGAATAGATTTTGAAATTACTAGACAAAGAGTTTAAGTCAGACATTTAAAATACGTTCAAAAATCTAAAGAAACTATTTAAAAAAATAAAGGAAAGTATGATAATAATATTTCCCTGAGCTGAAACTCCAATACTTTGGCCACTTCATGTGAAGAGTTGACTCATTGGAAAAGACTCTGATGCTGGGAGGGATTTGGGGCAGGGAAGAAGGGGACGACAGAGGATGAGATGGATGGATGGCATCGCCGACTCAATGGACATGAGTTTGGGTGAACTCCAGGAGTTGGTGATGGACAGGGAGGCCTGGTGTGCTGCGATTCATGGGATTGCAAAGAGTTGGACACAACTGAGCGACTGAACTGAACT
>NW_011494660.1:2013696-2015643 GCF_000754665.1 Bison bison bison | reverse complement strand
ATATATATATATATATATATATATATATATGTATATATATAGCCCATAGTTTATGTGTATAAGTTTATAGCACAACATTAAAAAAATGAAGATCAAGTGCTGCAATTCATGGGGTCGCAAAGAGTCAGACATGAGTGAGTGACTGAACTGAACTGAAGCATGAAATGTTAATAAAGAGAAATTATTAAAGAAAGCCAAATGGAAATTCTGAAAGTGAAAAATACCACAAATAAAATAAAAATTTATTAGAGAGGGCTCAACAATAGATTCAAAGCCACCAAGACACCAGGGTTTGAATGATCAAATGATCACCAGGTTTGAAGAAGGAAAACACTTCAGGGCCTTAAATTTGCAGTGGCATTTTACCCTAGAACATTTGACAATATTCAGCCTGAGACATAAAGACTAAGCAGAAAGCATCATGCTTGGTTCTTTCAGCAGTCTTACTGGGACAGAGAGTCACAAATTGGGGTTCAGGGCTATCCCCATAGCCAGGATATCAGGGATCTACCAAGCCTGATCTAAGTAGTCACCTCAGTTATCTCAAAGGATAGTATAATAGCAAAAGAAAAGTAGAAGGAAAAATAAACATGAAAGAAAAAAAATATGGAAAGGAAAAAATATAAGATAGTAAAGCAAAGATGATTTTTAAAAAACATGATAAATCTTTAGAGAGAGAGACAGAGAGATAGAAAAAGACAGTGAGAGGGAGAGGGAAAGAGAAGATATGGTGACAAAATCAGAAAATTAATGGGAACATAACTACATATTCTGTAGACATAAAAAAAACTATTAAAAGGTATGAAAATTTATATGAGAAATTTTGAAAACTCAGATTAAACAGACATTAATCAATAAATGTTTTATCAGTGGTTACCAAGAAGAAATAAAGTATATAAATAAATCCATATGCATTAAACAAATTTAATCCATAATTTAAGAAACTTGTTCAAAAAAGAAAATTAAGTCCCACATTACTGAATGGTGAGTTCTTCCAAATAATTAAGGGGAAAAAAATTAGCTTTACACAAAGTCTACCAGAAAATAGAAAAAGAAAAATCACTTGCAACTTCATTTATTGAACCATCAACCTGGACAATAAAATTTGAAAAAGATATAAAAAAAAAAAAAATTGCATATGAACTCCCATTAAACTCCCTCATGAATATTGATGAAAAAAATCTTTTAAAAATACATGCAAACTGAATATATATTATATACATAAAACCCATAGGAATATATATATATATATATGTATATATATAAAAGATCATGGCATCTGGTCCCATCACTTCATGGGAAATAGATGGGGAAACAGTGGAAACAGTGTCAGACCTTATTTTCTTGGGCTCCAAAATCACTGCAGATGGGGATTCCAGCCATGAAATTAAAAGATGCTTACTCCTTGGAAGGAAAGTTATGACCAACCTAGATAGCATATTCAAAAGCAGAGACATTACTTTGCCAATAAAGGTCCATCTAGTCAAAGCTATGGTTATTCCTGTGGTCATGTATGGATGTGAGAATTGGACTGTGAAGAAGCCTGAGCGCCAAAGAATTGATGCTTTTGAACTGTGGTGTTGGAGAAGACTCTTGAGAGTCCCTTGGACTGCAAGGAGATCCAACCAGTCCATTCTGAAGGAGATCAGCCCTGGGATTTCTTTGGAAGGAATGATGCTGAAGCTGAACTTCCAGTACTTTGGCCACCTCATGCAAAGAGTTGACTTACTGGAAAAGACTCTGATGCTGGGAGGGATAAGGGGCAGGAGGAGAAGGGGACGACAGAGGATGAGGTGGCTGGATGGCATCACCGACTTGACGGACATGAGTTTGAGTGAACTCCGGGAGATGGTGATGGACAGGGAGGCCTGGCGTGCTGCAGTTTATGGGGTTGCAAAGAGTTGGACACAACTGAGCAACTGAACTGAACTGAATTGAGATATATGT
>NW_011494660.1:2012704-2013596 GCF_000754665.1 Bison bison bison | reverse complement strand
ATATATATATATAATATATATGTACATATATAGCCCATAGTTTATATGTATAATAAATGTACAGCACAACATTAAAAAAATGAAGATCAAAGCTTTTGGTCCCATCACCTCATGGCAAATAGATTGGGTAACAATGACAGTGCAGAATTTTCCACCTCCTCCTAGCAGAAAGAGTGACAGTGTTTATTTTCTTGGGCTCCAAAATCACTGCAGCCGTTAAATTCAAAGAAGCTTGCTCATTGGAAGAAAAACTTTGACAAAACAAGACAGTATATTTAAAAGCAGAGACATTATTACTTTGCCAACAAAGGTCTGTATAGTCAAAGCTATGGTTTTTCCAGTAGTCAAGTATGGATGTGAGAGTTGGACCATAAAGAAGGCTGAGAACCAAAGAACTGATGCTTTTGAACTGTAATGCTGTAGAAGATTCTTGACAGTCCCTTGGATTGCAAGGAGATCAATTCAGTCATAAAGGAAATTGGTCCTGAACATTCATTGGAAGGACTGATGCTGAAGCTGAAGCTCCAATACTTTGGCCACATGATGCAAAGAGCTGACTGACTGGGAAAAAAACCCTGATACTGGGAAAGATAGAAGGCAGGAGCAGAAAGGGAGGACAGAGGATGAGATGGTTGGATAGTGTCACCAAAGTCTGAGCAAGCTCCAGGAGATGGTGAGCTACAGGGAAGCCTGACACAGCAGTCCATTAATTGCAAAGAGTCAGCTATAACTGAGTAACTGAATAACGATAGCCCATAATTGGATTGATTTAGAAATATGCCAATGTTAATATTAAGAAAATGATCACTGCAACTATTCACAATTATTAAAAAAGGAGAAAAGCATATGATTATCCAAATGGCTACAAAAAAAAAAAAAAAAATTGTTTCAT
>NW_011494660.1:2009252-2012604 GCF_000754665.1 Bison bison bison | reverse complement strand
AACTGTTTCATAAAATTCAACACCTGAACGTTTCATGCAAAGATGGGCACAATAAAGGTCAGAAATGGTATGGAAATAACAGAAGCAGAAGATATTCAGAAGAAATGGAAACAATACACAGAAGAACTATCCAAAAAAGATCTTCATAAGATATCTTCAAAAGATAATCACAATGGTGTGATCACTCACCTAGAGCCAAACGTCCTGGAATGTGAAGTCAAGGGGACCTTAGGAACTATCACTATGAACAAAGCTAGGGGAAGTAATGGAATTCCAGTTGAGTCATTTCAAACCCTAAAAGATGATGCTGTGAAAGTGCTGCATTCAATATGCAAGCAAATTTGGAAAACTCAGCAGTGGCCACAGGACTGGAAAAGGTCAGTTTTCATTCCAATCCCAAAGAAAGGCAATGCCAAAGATTGTTCAAACTATCATACAGTTGCACTCATCTCACACACTAGCAAAGTAGTGCTCAAAATTCTCCAAGCCAGGCTTCTACAATACATGAACTGAGAACTTCCAAATGTACAAGCTGGATTTAGAGAAGGCAGAGGAAATAGAGATCAAATTGTCAACATCCATTGGATCACGAAAAAAGCAGAAGAGTTCCAGAAAAACCTCTACTTCTGTTTTATTGACTACACCAAAACCTTTGACTGTGTGGATCACAGTAAACTGGAAAATTCTGAAAGAGATGGGAATAGCAGACCACTTGACTTGCCTCTTGAGAAATCTGTATGCAGGTCAAGAAGCAAATGTTAGAACTGAACATGGAACAACGGACTGTTTCCAAATTGTGAAAGGAGTATGTCAAGGGTGTATATTATCACCGTGCTTATTTAACTTATATGCATAATACATCATGCAAAATGCCAGGCTGGATGAAGCACAAGCTGGAATCAAGAGTGCCAGGAGAAATATCAGTAACCTCAGATATGCAGAGGACACCACCCTTATGGCAGAAAGTGAAAAGGAACTAAAGAGCCTCTTGATGAAAGTGAAAGAGGAGAGTGAAAAATTTGGCTTAAGGCTCAACATTCCAAAAATGAAGTCCCATCACTTCATGGCAAATAGATATAGAGCAGTAACAGTGAGAGAACTTTATTTTCTTGGGCTCCCAAGTCACAGCCATGAAATTAAAAAATGTTTGCTCCTTGGAAGAAAAGTTATGATCAACCTAGACACCATATTAAAAAGCAGAGACATTACTTTGCCAACAAAAGTCCATCCAGTCAAAGCTATGGTTTTTTCAGTACTCATGTATGGATGTGAGAGTTGGACTACAAAAATAATATGAGTGCCAAAGAATTGATACTTTTGAACTGTGGTGTTGGAGAAGATTCTTGAGAGTCCCTTGGACTGCAAGAAAATTAAACCAGTCAACCTGAAAGGAAATCAGTCCTGAATATTCATTGAAAGGACTGATGCTGAAGCTGAAACTCCAATACTTTGGCAACTTCAGCTCTTGTTGCAAATAGCTGTCTCATTGGAAAAGACCCTGATGCGAGAAAATGTTGAAAGCACGTGGAGAAGGGGACAACAGAAGATAAGATGGTTGGATGGCATCTCTGATTCAATGGACATGAGTTTGAGCAAGCTCCTGAAGTTGGTGATGGACAGGGAAGCCTGGCATGTTGCAGTCTATGGGTTTGCAAAGAGTCGGACACAACTGAGTGACTGAACTGAACTGAACAAGCATAAAACAAAAATCACAATTGTGTGTAAAATATGGAAAGATTAGTCCTTGATTAAGGCATAAAACAAAGGTGTCCACTTTTATTTAATTGTGTTCTATATAGTATAAGAGAAGAAGAATGAAAGTTATATTTATTTGAGAGGAAAAATTAAAATATTAGTATTTGAGGTTAAGGCAGTTATTCATACAGATAACCCAAAAGGATATACATAAGGATTACTTGAATTAATAAGCAAATTTAGCACCTATATAAATTAGCCATATGTAGGAATGAGAGATCAAACTGCCAACATTCACTGGATCATGGAAAAATTTCTGTTGCTTCCTCATTGACTAGGCTAAAGCCTTTGGCTGTGTGGGTCACAACAAAGTGTAGAAAATTCTTAAAGAGATGGGAGTTTCAGACCACCTTACTTGCCTCCTGAGAAAGTGGTGTGTGGATCAAGAAGCAATAGTTAGAATAAGGCATGGAATAACAGACTGGTTCCAAATTGGGAAAGGAGTACAACAAGGCTACATATTGTCATTCTTCTTATTTAGCTTCTATGCAGAGAACAGCATGTCAAATGCTGGGCTGAGTTAATCATAGGCTGAAATCAAGATTGCTGAGAGAAATATCAACAACCTGATATGCAGATGATACCACTCTGATGGCAGAAAGTGAAGAGGAACTAAACAGCATCTTGATGAGGGTGAAAGAGGAGAGTGAAAAAAATTGACTTAAAATTCAACATCCCAAAAACTAGGATCATGGCATCCGGTCCCATCACTTCATGGAAAAAAGATGGGGAAAAAGTGGAAACATGACAGTTTTGATTTTCTTGGGCTCCAAAATCTGGTGGATGGTGACTGCAGCCATTTAATTTAATGATGCATGTTTCTTGGAAGAAAAGCTATGACAAACCTAGACAATTTATTTAAAAGCAGAGACATCACTTTGTCAGCAAATCCATATAGTCAAAGCTATGGTTTTTCCAGTAACAATGTACTTATGTGAGAGTTGGACCATAAAGAAGGCTGAGCATAGAAGAATTGATGCTTTCAAATTGTGGTGCTGGAGAAGACTCTTGAGAATCCCTTGTACTGCAAGGAGATCAAATCAGTTAATCCTAAAGGAAATCAATCCTGAATATTCATTGGAAGGACTGATTCTGAAGCTGAAGCTCCAATACTTTGGTCACCTGATGCAAAGAGCTGACTCCTTGGGAAAGACTATGATCCTGGGAAAGATTGAAGGCCAAAGGAGAAAAGGGGACAGCAGAGGGTAAGATGGTTGGATGGCATCACTGACTCAATGGACATGAATTTAAGCAAACTCCAGTAGATAGTGAAGGACAGTCTGTGGGGTTACAAAGAGTCAGACATGACTTATCGACTGAACAACAACACCAGCAAGTATTTGCTACTTTCCTCAACTCCTGGGAAGAAGCAAACCTCTTTACCTCACTGATACTGAACATGGCCATACGACTTGCTTCAGCAAGGGGAACATGGGCAGAAATGAATGATGTGCTTAGGCTTTGGGAGTTTTATGATTGAGCCATCTGCAAGGATGTCACCTCCCAGCAGAGAACACATATTGGGTATGTCTGTCCATCTGTCCTGTGTGTGGGAACGAGACACATGGAGCAGAGCTGTCCCAAACAAATCCAAGAT
>NW_011494660.1:2001128-2009152 GCF_000754665.1 Bison bison bison | reverse complement strand
CAAGATTCTCATTCAGAGGCAGAGGAGCCCCAGCTAATTCTCAATCACACATTCTCATTCAGGTCTTCATCAGTTTATCCATTATCACTGAACTCTTAGTTGATTTCTTATGTATTATTCTTTGGCTAACAGCTGATTATTGTAAAAAGATGCTGGATACAATGTCAATATGTAACATTACATTATCCCAATTTGTTATTTTAATGAAAAGCAATGTTAAAATATTTTAAAATATGATATAATTTATAAAAACATAGAACTCAAATTCCTAGAAATAAATTTGATCAAAGATGTGTGACATCTCTGCAAAGAAAAAAATAGAGAGGAAAAAATTTTGAATAAATGGAGTAATAAATCATCTTTATTTATTTTCACATCTATTGATTCATAGACTTTTAATAACTTACTTTTCTTACCTGCCTCCCAAGAAACCTGAACTCAGGTCATGAAGCAACAGTTAGAACCATTCATGGAATAACAGACTGGTTCAAAATTGGGAAAATAATACATCAAGGTTGTATATTGTCACCCTGCTTATTTAACTTAGATGCAGAGTACAGCATGTGGTGGACAGGGAAGCCTGGCATGCTGCAGTCCATGAGGTCACAAAGAGTCAGACATAAGTGAGCAACTTAACTGAATGAAACTGAACATCATGTGAAATGCCAAGCTAGATGAAGCACAAACTGGAATCAAGATTGCTGGGAGAATTATCAATAAAATATCAACAACCTCACATATGTAGATGACACCACCCTTATGGTAGAAAGTGAAGAGGAACTGAAGAGCTTCCTGATGAAAGTGAAGAAGAGGGTGAAAGATCTGGCTTAAAACTCAACATTCAAAAAACAAAGATCATGGAATCCAGTCCCATCACTTCACGCAAATAGATGGGGAAACAATGGAAACAGTGACAGACTTCATTTTCTTGGGCTCCAGAATCACTACAGATGAGGACTGCAGCTATGAAATTAAAAGACACTTGCTCCTTGAAAGAAAAGCTATGACAAACCTAGGCAGCATATTAAAAAAGCAGAAACATTACTTTGCCAACAAAGGTCCATATAATCAAAACTATGCCTTTTTCAGTAGTCATGTATGTATGTGGAAGTGGACAATAAAGAAGGCTGAGCACCAAAGAGTTAATGTATTTGAACTGTGGTATTGGAGAAGATTCTTGAGGGTCGCTTGGACTGTAAGGAGATCAAACCAGTAAATCTTAAATTAATCCTGAATACTCATTGACAGGATTGATGGTGAAGCTGAAGCGCCAGTACTTTGGCCACCTGATGTAAAGAGCCTACTCCATGGACAGGAACCTGGTGGGCTACAGCCCACGGGGTAACAAAGAGTCTTATCTAGATGTGATTTGCTTTTGGCCTTTCTTAATGTTGTTGCAGCAAATAGAAGTTCTTAATTTTGATGTCAAACTTATCAGTCTTTTCCTTTGTTGTCTACTCAAATATTCTTTATTTCCTTAAAGAAACTTTGCATATTTACCTTTCATAAACAGGTATGTGACCCATCAGGAATCTGTTTTTGTTCTTGATGTAAAGGTAGGTCAATGTCTGTTATTTCCCATGTGAGTGTCCAATTCACCCATTTGAAAAGACCACAATGAGATCCTGGCACACACTCAAGAAAAACTGGCAGAATGTTTCATAAAATGGCTATATTAAAGAATATCAAAGATATTAGAACTGGAATTTTCTTTGCTGGTGAATATATGTAGAACAACTACTTTGAAAAACTGTGCAGCCGTACCTATTAATGATTTTTTGTTGTTCAAAGTTGCTTCAGTGATGTCTGACTCTTTGTGACCCTATGGACCATAGGCCCGCAGGTTCCTCTGACCATGGGATCTTCCAAGCAAGAATACTGGAGTGGGTTGCCATTCTCTTCTCCTGGGGATCTACTTGACCCAAGGATTGAACCCACAGTTGTGTCTGACTGTTTGCAACCCCATAAACTGTAGCACATCAGGCTTCTCTGTTCCTCACCATCCCCTGGAGTTTGCCCAAGTTAATGTCCATTGAATTGGTGATACCATCCAACCATCTCATCCTCTGTCATCCCCTATTCCTCCTGCCCTTAATCTTTCCCAACATCAGGGTCTTTTACAATGAGTGAGTTCTTCGCATCAGGTGGCCAAAGTATTGGAGTTTCAGCTTCAACATCAGTCCTTTCAATGAGTATTCAAGGTTGATTTCCTTTCTGATTGACTGGTTTTACCTCCTTGCAGTCCAAGTGACTCTCAAGAGTCTTCTCCAGCACCACAGTTCAAAAGCATAAGTTCTTAAATGCTCAGCCTTCTTTATGGTCCAACTCCGACATCCATACATGACTACTGGAAAAGTTGTAGGTTTGACTATATGGAGCTTTGTAGGCAAAGTGATGACTCTGGTTTTTAATACATTTCTTAGGTTTGTCATAACTTTCCTGACAAGAAGCAATCGCCTTCTAATTTCATGTTTGCAGTCACCATCCTCAGTGATTTTAGAGCCCAGGAAGAGGAAATCTGTCAGTGCTTCCACCTAGGTTTTTCCTAATGATAAAAATAAATATATACAAATCCTAAAAGATCCTAAAATTCCTAAAAGATGGTACTACTCAATATGCCAGCAAATTTGGAAAACTCAGCGGTGGCCACAGGACTGGAAAAGGTCAGTTTTCATTCCAATCCCAGAGAAAGACAATGCCAAAAAATGTTCAAACTACCAGAACAGTTGCACTCATTTCACACACTAGCAAAGTAATGCTCAAAAGTCTCATCTCCAAGCCAGGCTTCAACAGTATGTGAAGAGTGAACTTCCAGATATTCAAGCTGCATTTAGAAAAGGCAGAGAAACTAGAGATCAAATTGCCAGCATCCTTTGGATCACTGATAAAGCAAGAGAGTTCCAGAAAAACATATATTGCTCCTTTATTGACTATGCCAAAGCCTTTGACTGTGTGGGTCACAATAAACTATGGAAAATTCTTCAAGAGATGGGAATACCAGACCACTTGACCTGCTCTTGACAAATCTGTATTCAGGTCAAGAAGCAACAGTTAGAACTGGACATGGAACAACAGACTGGTTCCAAATAGGAAAAGGAGTATCTCAAGGCTATATATTGTCATCCTGCTTATTTAACTTATATACAGAGTACATCATGAGCACTGCTGGGTTGGAGTAAGCACAAGCTGAAATCAAGATTGCTGAAAGAAATATTAATAACCTCAGACATGCAGATGACACCACTCTTATGGCAGAAAGCAAAAAAGAACTAAAGAGCCTCTTGCTGAAAGTAAAAGAGGAGAGTGAAAAAGTTGGTTTAAAGCTCAACATTCAGAAAACTAAGATCATAGCATCTGGTCCCATCACTGCATGGCAAATAGATGGGGAAACAGTGTCAGACTTCATTTTTGGGGGCTCCAAAATCACTGCAGATGGTGACTGCAGCCATGAAATTAAAAGATGCTTACTCTTTGGAAGGTAAGCTATGACCAACCTAGGTAGCATATTAAAAAGCAGAGACATTACTTTGCCAGCAAAGGTCCATCTCGTCAAGGCTATGGTTTTTCCAATAGTCATGTATGGATATGAGAGTTGGACTATAAAGAAAGCTGAGCACCAAAGAATTGATGCTTTTGACCCATGGTGTTGGAGAAGATTCTTGAGAGTCCCTTGGACTGCAAGGAGATCCAACCAGTCCATCCTAAAGGAGATCAGTCCTGAATGTTCATTGGAAGGACTGATATTGAAGCTGAAACTCCAATACTTTGGCAACCTGATGTGAAGAACTGACACATTGGAAAAGACCCTGATCCTGGGAAAGATTAAAGATGGGAGGAGAAGGGGATGACAGAGGATGAGATAGTTGAATGGCATCACCAACCCAATGGACATGAGTTTCAGCAAGCTTCAGGAACTGGTGATGGACAGGGAGGCCTGCAGTGCTGTGGTCCATGGGGTCCCAAAGAGTTGGACACAACTGAGTGACTGAACTGAACTGAACTGAATACAAATCCTATTGATAAGGTGAATGATGTCAGATTTGTGACCTCCAAAGAAGATTTAGCTTCAGTACCAGGGGCCAGGCTTGATCACTCAAGAGCTTTTGGGTAGCATAGTTTTATTAAAGTGAAAAAGGGGCAGAGGAAACTTCTAACATAGACATCAGAAGGGGAACAGAGAGTGTTCCCCTCGCTAGTCTAAGCAAAGGAATTTTATACTTTTTCAAATTAGTTATTGCAATAAGTCAAAATATGTTTCAAGGTTGTAAAAAATTTACCAGACTCACTCCCAAAATTTACATTTTAAGATAACAGGATTATAATTTAACAATAGATAAATTTTACCAGACCCACTCCCATAATATACATTCTAAGGTATCAGGATTAGTCAGAAGGTTTCCAAGAAGGAGAAACTGTCCTCATGCAGGATGCATTGTTGTTATATAATCCTTAGTACAAAGTTTAAACTGAATTGTTTGTTGTGTAATCATCAGTTCTGGTCTTAAAAAAAAAAAAAAAAACTTTGACTAAGGAATGTAGAGAAAATAAAATGATGTTTGTCCTTTCCTCCTCCTTGAGAATTCCAGATTCCTGTCTCATCTTTGAGAGCCCCAGACCCCTCTCTCCTTCTTGGGGACCCCAGACTTCCTATCAATCTGCCTAGGAACTGACTCTCTCACTATGACCCAGAAAGTCCTCACCCTTAGATATGGGAGAGTAGGTCAACCTCAGGGAAGGCATCCATCTTTATGGCAATAAAGATATTATTTGCAGATATTCTAAGAAAAGCTGTGACAAACCTAAGCCATATATTAAAAAGCAGAGATATCACTTTGCCAACAAAGATCCATATAATCGAAGGTATGGTTTTTCCAGTAACAGTGTACTTATGTGAGATTTGGACCATAAAGAAGGCTGAGCACAGAATAATGAATGGTTTTGAATTGTGGCATTAGAGAAGTCTCTTGTGAGTCTCTTGGATCACAAGGAGATAAAACCAGTCAATCCTAAAGGAAATCAACCCTGAATATTCTTTGGAAGGACTGATGCTGAAGCTCCAATACTTTGGCCATCTAATGTGGAGAGCCAACTCATTGGAAAAGACTCTGATGTTGGGAAAGATTGAGGGCAGGAGGAGAAGGGGGCAACAGAGGATGAGATGGTTGGATTGCATCACTGATTCAATGGACATGAGTTTAAGCAAACTCCATGAAATAGTGAAAGACAGGGAAGTCTTGTGTGGTGCAAGTTTATGGGATTGCAAAGAGTCAAACATGATTAGGTGACCGAACAACAACAGAAGTAGTCACCAAAACACGTGTGAGTATGCTCATAGTGATTCTAGGTGTAGCAGAAACACATGTGTGAGTATGCTCATAGTGATTCTAGGTATAGCACAAAACATAGTTTCTAAGTTATAGCCAAGTTGAAATTGCTGGTATCAAATATACATTTTCCTATTTTGAGTAGAAGCTGGTTAAAATATATGACAACAACTTGCAGACTGAAAGCAATGACTATATTAGGGCTATTATCTTTGGGAGAATGGAAACACACAACAAGAATTTCACATTCATCTTAGCTTCCTCTGTGATATGCAAGACAGGGAAAAAGGGGAACAGTACAATAAAGGATTCCTAGCATTCATATAAAAATTCCCACTGAGTTCTTGACCTCAACATAGACTGTTCATAAGCATGGTATTAGTTTGGAAGGCCTAGCAGAGATTTCTTGGGGGATGGAGAATTGTGATGATATTTTAGAGACTACAAAGTGATGGGTAATGTTGAGTCTGGTGCAGTCAAGTTGTTGACTGAGGGTCAAGAAATGCCCACAATATAAAAACAAGATGTACCCTCTAGACACAAGATAAATGCTGAAACATGCCTGCCTCAACAAACCTTAATGCCAGATCTCAAGAAAATCAAGGTGATTTACTGGTGATTTAATTTCCATCCAGAAAAAAAAAAAAATTTAATTTATTCCTATGTATTTTTTAGTATAAATTTATTTATTTTAATTGGAGGCTAATTACCTTACAATATTGTATTGGTTTTGGCATACACTGACATGAATCCACCACAGATTCTATTCATGTGTTCTATTTAACATGATTTGAAGGAAGAGTATGTAATCCAAAACTTCTGAAGTGTATCACTCATATGAACAGTTCACAATAAAAAGGCACTGGATACTAGATATGTGAATATGCAGGCAAAATGATTAGAAATCAGTAGTAGAAATAGTCAATAGAAGCAGATCTGGAGATGATTTAGTTATTAAAATTAGAAGACAAAGACTAATTTAATATGTTAAACTAATATTTTAGGTAAAAATAAAGCAAAAGATGGAAAATAGCTTAAAAAAGCGTATCAACAGATAATTTGAATTTTAAAGCTCAAATATATATTCTAAAAGCTAAGAAAATACTGTTTTGAGACTAAGAATTCATTGCATACATTTAATTGAAATTAACCACAGGTGAAGATAGGAGAAGT
Organism: Bison bison bison; assembly: GCF_000754665.1. Lineage (NCBI taxonomy): Eukaryota > Metazoa > Chordata > Mammalia > Artiodactyla > Bovidae > Bison > Bison bison. Next base: position 2,002,655 of record NW_011494660.1, on the reverse strand, counting down.
AAAGACAAACACAGGTCAATAAAATTTATTCAAAATGAAGCACAAAAAAGTAAAGAGTCAGTTGAGTTCAGTCACTCAGTCATGTCCGACTCTTTGTAACCCCATGGGCCACAGCACACCAGGCCTCCCTGTCCATCACGAACTCCTGGAGTTTACTCAAACGCATCTCCATTGAGTTAATGATCCCATCCAGCCATCTCATCCTCTGTTGCCCCCTTCTCCTCCTGCCCTCAATCTTTCCCAGCATTAGGGTCTCTTCCAATGAGTCAGCACTTCACATCAGGCGGCCAAAATATTGGAGTTTCTGCTTAAACATCAGTCCTTCCAGTGAACCCTCAGGACTGATCTTTAGGATGGACTGATTGGATCTACTTTCAGTCCAAGGGACTCTCAAGAGTCTTCTCCAACACCACAGTTCAAAAGCATCAATTCTTTGGTGCTCAGCTTTCTTTATAGTCCAATTCTCACATCCGTACATGACTACTGGAAAAACCATAGCCTTGACAAGATGGACCTTTGCTGGCAAAGTGATGTTTCTGCTTTTTAATATGCTAAGTTGGTCATAACCTTCCATCCAAGGAGCAAGAGTCCTTTAATTTTACGGCTACAGTCACCATCTGCAGTGATTTTGGAGCCCCCTAAAATAAAATATGCCACTGTTTCCACTGTTTCCCCATCTATTTGCCGTGAAGTGATGGGACTGGATGCCATGATCTTAGTTTTCTGAATGTTGAGTTTTTGTTTTTTTTTAATTTAATTTTATTTTATTTTTAAACTTTACATAATTGTATTAGTTTTGCCAAATATCAAAATGAATCCGCCACATGTATACATGTATTTCCCAACCTGAACCCTTCTCCCTCCTCCCTCCCCATACCATCCCTCTGGGTCGTCCCAGTGCACTAGCGCCAAGCATCCAGTATCGTGCATCGAACCTGGACTGGCATCTCATTTCTTACATGATATTTTACATGTTTCAATGTCATTCTCCCAAATCTTCCCACACTCTCCCTCTCCCACAGAGTCCATAAGACTGTTCTATACATCAGTGTCTCTTTTGCTGTCTCGTACACCGGGTTATTGTTACCATCTTTCTAAATTCCATATATATGTGTTAGTATACTGTATTTATGTTTTTCCTTCTGGCTTACTTCACTCTGTATAATAGGCTCCAGTTTCATCCACCTCATTAGAACTGATTCAAATGTATTCTTTTTAATGGCTGAGTAATACTCCATTGTGTATATGTACCACTGCTTTCTTATCCATTCATCTGCTGATGGACATCTAGGTTGCTTCCATGTCCTGGCTATTATAAACAGTGCTGCGATGAACATTGGGGTACACATGTCTCTTTCCCTTCTGGTTTCCTCAGTGTGTATGCCCAGCAGTGGGATTGCTGGATCATAAGGCAGTTCTATTTCCAGTTTTTTAAGGAATCTCCACACTGTTCTCCATAGTGGCTGTACTAGTTTGCGTTCCCACCAACAGTGTAAGAGGGTTCCCTTTTCTCCACACCCTCTCCAG
>NW_011494660.1:1992602-2000253 GCF_000754665.1 Bison bison bison | reverse complement strand
TTTTTTTTTTTTTTTTTTGTCCTTGGTGTGAAATGTTGCTTGAGTAATTTGGGTTGATTTCTTGTTAGGGGTGACTTGTGCCTGTGTTCTTACTTCCTAAAGTGCATGTTCCAGGGAGGCAATGGATGTGTGGCTGGGCGGGTGGGAGGAAGGGGCAGAGGGGGGCTAGTGTTCTTACAGTTAGGAACAGAGTGGGTTCCCAGAGTGTCAGAATGAATGAGGCAATTCTGCCCCTGGCCCTCCACGCATCTTGACATAATTGACAGCTTCCTTAATTTTTGCCCCTGCCTCCAACCTATGACCAACCAACCACAATGGACTCCTGCTCCTATCTGCCTCACTTGCAGCTTCCCCGGGCCAGCAGCCTCTTTTTCAGCAGCCAAGGCACACCTGAAGCCTTCTTTGTTCTTCATTACAAAGTTTTCCCACTCCTCTGCCTGCTTTGAGTGTCTGCCAAAGGCAAGTGATGTGGCAACCTTTGAATACTCAATTCTCATTAATTTCAACAGTGCTTTCAACTACACAGTGTAGAGAAAAGGCAAATTAGCCAAGATGGTGTGGTCAGGCTCTCTTGCCCCACATTTTGTACATAATGATTATGTAACAGTTGAGATCACTTACACCACTGCACATGAGTGTCACAAGGTACTTGCTTTGTCATGTTCTGTACACATATGTGAGCTTCCCCGAGAAAGCAGCAGCATTATTGCTGCATCACGGCTTTGTCCTTTGGGTCAGCCGTTAGAGGAGAGCATTGTGGTATGGCTCCAGCATGAGCCAGGAGAGAATAAACATATCTGCAGTTCATACAGCTCTTTGCATCTTCTTCCAGCCTCTTAGCTTGCACCTTTCCTAACCTGGGTTCAGCGAACACTGTGCACAGTGTGAACAGCAAGATAGTGGGCATCATGGCAGGGTCAGTGATACACACAGAAATATTAATTATGCAGGGGATCTTAATACACCTGAAACTGGAAGCTAGACTCTTGTTTTCTCATTCTGACTTTTAGGCTTCCCTTAACCATATATCTGGCTAGGAAAGGAGGAGGATGGGAGAGTATGTCAGAAGTCTCTGCGGCAACTGAATTTTATCATGTGAGAAATCAATGGAAGGAGAGTGAGCTTTGAAGCCAGTCAAGTTTGGATCAATGGCTAGAACTGATACTCACTAGCTGTGTGATCTTGGGTTAGGGACCTTCACCCCAAGGCCTCCATCTTTTCATCTATTGAATGACCAAAAGCACCTACCCCATACAACTGTTTGAAAGAATATAAAATAGTCATAAAATCAGGTGGCCATTAACAAGCTTGCCCCAGCAAGGACTTAAACAATGACAGTCCTCATATTCTTCCCTTCTTACTTCTTTCAAATCAAAGAGTAACTTGCTACTTATATGGTCCTTTAATACTAAAAGGCCTTAATACTTATTAACACAGATTATTCCCCCAGAATTTTTTTTTCCACAAGTCAACTGGCTCAATGTTGAGGGAACAGCAATGCCTAAGCCATGCTTCCTGTTTGCTCACAATTTAATTGAGGAGAAAAGTTCTTACTCGAACAATTAAAGTATATTGTGTTGTATGATATGCCTGACTAATGACAAAGGTGATGAGTGTTACTTGAGTTCATAGAAAGGGATGTGCATTTTGGTGACCTGAAAATGATCTGCGGCCAAGTTGGAGTACATCTGGGCACTAAAACACCCACACAGAATTGGCTAAGTCACAAGTGCAGTTAAAAATAAATCATGTGAAAATAATACGTGCTTGTTACATTGAAAATTTGGAAGACATAAAAAAGAAATTAAAAAGAAATTATCTACAATCTATTTCTGGAGATAATCACTGGTAATATTGTAATTTGTTTACTCATTGTCCTTTTTTACTATATATAATTTTAAAATAATTTGTTAAACAGTTATAAAGATTAAATACATACACACATGCATAAATACATATGCATTCTTTCAGTATGATTTTTTTCAAATAATTCATCATGGGCATTTTCTCATATTATGAGAAGCTTCTGTACTTGGAAATTGAGGAAATGTAATATATTCCTCAAAGTTTATCAAGTAGAGTTTAAAAGTCTTCTATTATTCTTATAATCAAATTATTTTTGTTTATGTCATCCTGTATTATATATGTTATCTCCATTTTCAATACTATCAATAAAGCTGATGAATAAGGTAGCAAAGTGGATCTTTTTACACAAACTATTTTTTTGCAGTTTGGATTATACCCTTAGATTCCCAAGAAGTGGAGATCACTAGTTCAAAGGGCAAGAATGTCTTTGAATTTCTTGATATATTTTGGAAAATGTTTTTCATAAAGTCAGGCATATCCCATCTCACTGCAGGATTTCAAGAGAAGGGTGTCACAAGAAAGAGGGAGGCCATTCCCATCACAGAAAGAGCATGAGGGAGTAGGTGTGTTTTTTAGGGAAAAGAGGCTGTATCATCAGCAAGACCTATCCCAGGCCTTGTCATTGAGTATTGATCCACTAATTACTTGATGAGTAAATGAAAGCTACAAAGATGAAAAATTGTGGACCTGTTAGGAAAATGTAGAATGGAAATATTTTTTGGAGGAGATGAAGTCCTTGAAAAACATTGTGAGACAGGTTTGGAGAGGGCTGTGGACAGTCTTAAATATCACAGTAAGGGCTTAGGATTTAAACCAATAAACCAATGAGAACCACAAAATAATTTGGCAAGGGAATAATATGAGAAGAAAAAGAATTTTGCCCTTTTTGGCTCTCTGAGCAGCACCATGGTGGTTGGCAAGAACAAGCACCTTATGAAAGGAGGCAAAAGGGGAGCCAAGAAGAAAGTGGCTGACCCATTTTCTAAAAAAGATTAGTGTGATATCAAAGCACCAGCTATGTTCAATATAAGGAATATTGGTAAAACATTGGTCACAAGATCTCAAGGAATCAAAATTGCATCTGATGACCTCAAGGAGCATGTTTTTGTTTATGTTTTTGTTTTTGTTTTTTTAATTTTATTTTATTTTTAAACTTTACAAATTGTATTAGTTTTGACAAATATTGAAATGAATCCACCACAGGTATACATGTGTTCCCCATCCTGAACCCTCCTCCCTCCTCCCTCCCCATACCATCCCTCTGGGTCGTCCCAGTGCACCAGCCCCAAGCATCCAGTATTGTGCATCGAACCTGGACTGGCAACTCATTTCATACATGATATTATACATGTTTCAATGCCATTCTCCCAAATCTTCCCACCCTCTCCCTCTCCAACAGAGTCCATAAGACTGTTCTATATATCAGTGTCTCTTTTGCTCTCTTGTACACAGGGTTATTGTTACCATCTTTCTAAATTCCATATATATGTGTTAGTATACTGTATTGGTGTTTTTCTTTCTGGCTTACTTCACTCTGTATAATAGGCTCAAGTTTCATCCACCTCATTAGAACTGATTCAAATGTAATCTTTTTAATGGCTAAGTAATACTCCATTGTGTATATATATCACTGCTTTCTTATCCATTCATCTGCTGATGGGCATCTAGGTTGCTTCCATGTCCTGGCTATTATAAACAGTGCTGCGATGAACATTGGAGTACACGTGTCTCTTTCCCTTCTGGTTTCCTCAGTGTGTATGCCCAGCAGTGGGATTGCTGGATCATAAGGCAGTTCTATTTCCAGATTTTTAAGGAATCTCCACACTGTTCTCCATAGTGGCTGTACTAGTTTGCATTCCCACCAACAGTGTAAGAGGGTTCCCTTTTCTCCACACCCTCTCCAGCATTCATTGGGGCATGTTTTTGAAGTGAGTCTTGCTGATCTGCACAATGATGACGTTGCGTTTAGAAAACTCAAACTAATTACTGAGGATGTTCAGGGCAAAAAGTGCTTAATTAATTTCCATCGCATGGATCTTTCCATGGCATGGATCAAAAAATGGCAGACCATGATTAAAGCTCATGTTGATGTCAAGACTACCAATGGTTACTTGCTTCATCTGTTTTGTGTGGGTTCTAATAAAAAAAAAAAGTGCAGCAATCAGATTCAGATGACTTCAGATGCCCAGCACCAGCAGGTGCACCAGATTTGCAAGAAGATGATGGAAATCATGACCTGAAAGGTGCAGACAAATGACTTGAAAGAGTTGGTCAATAAATTGATTCCATATAGCATTAGAAAAGACATAGAAAAAGCTTGCCAATCTATTTATCCGCTCTATGATGTCTTCATCAGAAAAGAAAAAGTGCTGAAGAAGCCCAAGTTTGAATTGGCAAAACTCATGGAGTGACATATTAAAGGTAGTAGTTCTGGAAAAGCTGCTGTGGGTGAGACAGGTGCGAAAGTTGAACGGGATGATGGATACAAGCCACCAGTCCAAGAATCTGTTTAAAATGCAGACTTTTCATGGTGACAAATAAAAGATCTTATTTGTTGAGAAAAAAATAATGAATTTTGCAAATAATCCTCAAAGCATTTGTGGGATGGTTGGGAAAGACCGATTGCAAAGCAGCAAACTACAGGTGAGCTTGTAGAAATCAAGATTCTCTATTTGGCTATTTCAATTATCTAAATGTAAAGTAAAAATACTGGGTTAAAGGAACAGGGATGGGAATGGAAAAGAGGGTGTGAGAAAATAATGTAGGGGAATTCTCTGGCAGTCCAGTGGTTAAGACTCCATGGTTTTATTGCCCAGGTCCAAGATTAAATCCCTGGTTGGGGAAACTAAGATCCCACAAGATGCTCAGCAGGGCCAAAAAATAAATAAATAGACAAAGTGGACTGATCACTTACCATACATGGGGAAAGGGATAGTGGGAGGAGCCTAAATGACCTTTACTGGACCACTGGGATACTCTTCACAGGTGTGGGGACTCCAGGAGGATCTGGTTTGGACAGATTGATGTTAAATGAGTGCCTGACATCTGGATCTCAAGAGAAGAGGGAAACAGATCCAAGGATGTTGGTGGTCATCTATGGAGGGGCAATAGATATGCAGTTCTAGAAAGCTTCAAGTGACAGACTTTGCTTAATAATGGAAGCAAGAGAGCTTAGATCTGATTAATTGGGGAACTTTTTTACAACTCAAAAGGAAACCAAAAAAAAACAAAGGGATAAGTCTTAGGATGTTTACATAAAAAATTATTGTAAGGTCAGTGACTACCAACATCATGGTTTTATTTACTAGTGATAAGGCTTAGAGTTAACCATCATAAAAAGAAAAAGAATGATAGAAGCTAAAAACATACAAACAAAATATCTTTCTACTGCTGGGCCATGCCGAGCTATAAGAAATTCATTTCATTGTTGTTTTCCAATTGGTGCTCACAGCCATTCTGTCAAAGGAGGTTAAAGGTCTGGAGGACAGTTGGAAAAGTTGGCCCTGGGATCACAAATAATCTATGAAGTCTAGGAAAATCCATCAATCAGTAAGCAGTCTGGAAATCCACAAATCCAGCAGATACCAAAAGCATCAAGAAATCAGAAGATGGAGAAGAGAAATACATACCTGGGCCCTTGTTGGTGGTGTTTAGCAACCACACTAGGCTGGTGCAGCAAATGGGCATTCTTCCCAGCTCTATTATGGGCAGTATCATGATGATCCCTCATGGGAGTGTAAAGCACTGCCTCCTATGGGAGGCATGGGAAATACCCTGTCAGGGCCACCCTGACATCTGACACACCACATCTCGCTTGATAATCTGGTATCAGAAGGGCTGCTTAGGTCCCTTAGGAGATCACCTTGCCCAGAAGGTCTCTAATAGATATTCTGGTGGGATGGCTGCAGTGATTACAGGATACTCATGTCTAATATAGATGAACAGTGTGTGCTTACAAAGAAAATGCAACCACAGAAAGTGAAAAATAAACAAAGCAAACCAAGGATGGAAAGGAGGGGCCTTGGGGGAGTCCAGGACAAGACAGGAACAAAAATGGCAGGAGCAATAAAGACTGTGTACTGAGAACTTACTTGGGCCCAGGCCTTATGCCAGCCATATCTCAACCAACTCACACTGTCGTCCCACCCTGCAAATGGGGAACCTGAAGCATTAAGTAGATGGCAAAAATTTGGAGTTTGAGGGTCCTGAACATGAGCCCTCATACCCTCCTCTGACCCTCCCCATATTGTGGCTCTGTGTATCTGAGGCGGCAACAGAGCTGGGCAGAGAACTCTGCCAATGTTTGCCTCCAGCAATATTCTGATTTCTAATTTAAAGTTAGTCTTATGTTAGGAGACACTCCCTCAGCCCAGGCATTGTTCTTCACTTCTTCATGAAGAAGTGAAGTCTTGAGAACTTACTCTGCCCCTAGGTCTCAGCAATCAGTGCAAAGAAATAGACAAAAACAACAGAATGGGAAAAACTAGAGATATCTTTAAGAAAATTAGAGATACCTAGGGAACATTTCATGCAGAGATGGGCTCGATAAAGGACAGAAATGGTATGGGCCTAACAGAAGCAGAAGATATTAAGAAGAGGTGGCAAGAACACACAGAAGAATTGTACAAAAAGGATCTTCACGACCCAGATAATCACGATGGTGTGATCACTGACCTATAGCCAGACATCCTGGAATGTGAAGTCAAGTGGGCCTTAGAAAGCATCACTACGAACAAAGCTAGTGGAGGTGATGGAATTCCAGTTGAGCTATTTCAAATCCTGAAAGATGATGCTATGAAAGTGCTGCACTCAATATGCCAGCAAATTTGGAAAACTCAGCAGTGGCCACAGGACTGGAAAAGATCAGTTTTTATTCCAATCCCAAAGAAAGGCAATGCCAAAGAATGCTCAAACTACTGCACAATTGCACTCATGTCACACGCTAGTAAAGTAACGCTCAAAATTCTCCAAGCCAGGCTTTGGCAATACGTGAACCGTGAACTTCCAAATGTTCAAGCTGGTTTTAGAAAAGGCAGAGGAACCACAGACCAAATTGCCAACATCCGCTGGATCATAGAAAAAGCAAGAGAGTTCCAGAAAAACATCTATTTGTGTATTATTGACTATGCCAAAGCCTTTGAATGTGTGGATCACAATAAACTGTGGAAAATTCTGAAAGAGATGGGAATACCAGACCACCTGACTGGCCTCTTGAGAAATTTGTATGCAGGTCAGGAAGCAACAGTTAGAACCGGACATGGAACAACAGACTGGTTCCAAATAGGAAAAGAAGTACGTCAAGGCTGTATATTATCACCCTGCTTATTTAACTCATATGCAGAGTACATCATGAGGAATGAGGAGCTGGAAGAAGCAGAAGCTGGAATCAAGATTGCCGGGAGAAATATCAATAACCTCAGATATGCAGATGACACCACCCTTATGGCAGAAAGTGAAGAGGAACTAAAAAGCCTCTTGATAAAAGTGAAAGAGGAGAGTGAAAAAGTTGGCTTAAAGCTCAACATTCAGGAAATGAAGATCATGGCATCTGGTCCCATCACTTCATGGGAAATAGATGGGGAAACAGTGGAAACAGTGTCAGACTTTATTTTTCTGGGCTCCAAAATCACTACAGGTAGTGATTGCAGCCATGAAATTAAAAGGTGCTTACTCTTTGGAAGAAAAGTTATGACCAACCTAGATAGCATATTCAAAAGCAGAGACATTACTTTGCCAACAAAGGTCCGTCTAGTCAAGGCTATGGTTTTTCCATTAGTGGTGTATG
>NW_011494660.1:1990274-1992502 GCF_000754665.1 Bison bison bison | reverse complement strand
TTGAACTGTAGTGTTGGAGAAGACTCTTGAGAGTCCCTTGGACTGCAAGGAGATCCAACCAGTCCATTCTGAAGGAGATCAGCCCTGGGATTTCTTTGGAAGGAATGATGCTAAAGCTGAAACTCCAGTACTTTGGCCACCTCATGCGAAGAGTTGACTCATTGGAAAAGACTCTGATGCTGGGAGGGATTGGGGGCAGGAGGAGAAGGGGATGACAGAGGATGAGATGGCTGGATGGCTTCACTGACTTGATGGACGTGAGTCTCAGTGAACTCCGGGAGATGGTGATGGACAGGGAGGCCTGGCATGCTGTGATTCATGGGGTCTCAAAGATTCGGACACGACTGAGCAACTGAACTGAACTGAAATAAGGGCACTGAATATGGGGAATCCTGGTGGGAGGAAAGCCTGGCACTGGATCTGGTCAGAAAACACATAATCGAGTCAGGCCTCTGTTCCTGTGCCGTAGGATTTGGGTAAGGATCGGGCACTTGGGTCTGGCACTGCTTCTGGCCTGTACATGGGATTACAATACCTATGTCCTGGAGGAATTGTAGGGGTTAAATGTCAACCATATAGGAAAATGCTTTATAAACTTTCAAGAGCTATCCAGGGGCACAATGGACATTTTTCTAAATGAGTACTGTGTAACACATATATCACGTCTTGGGCATATGCGTGTGCATGATTCTATTCCAAGATAACACCTGAGGGATTGCACACTCATCTCAATGACACCATCTGTCCTTGGGTCTTCCTGAAGTTGTAGGCCAACTAGGAAGCGAAACCTCTGAGCTTAGTTTGACTACTTAGGGATGCAAAGTCAGAGTCCCAGTGGTATGGGAGTTGCAAAACAACCATAAATTCCATATATATGCATTAGTATACTGTATTGGTGTTTTTCTTTCTGGCTTACTATTATAAAGTAATTAGCCTCCAATTAAAATAAATAAATTTAAATTAAACAACAACAACAACCATAGGTGGAGGGCAGAGGAAATAAAAAGCAGAAGGAGCCAGACTCTGGGGACAAGTGTGCCAGGACACATATCTCTGCCACTTCACTGCACTTACCCCCACCCCGGCCCCTCCAAAATGACCAGGGCTCAACCTCTCTGGGAATCCTTGTCTTCACTGGTTGATGAAACAATAGCATCTTTATGCAGGCTTACATCAGATTGAACTGGGCTAAAGTCGCTAACTGCCCTAAAAGACATGGAAGACATGGAATTGAACAGTGGCAAATAAACCAGAAACTATGTCAAGACCTTCAGTCTTCCCACCGAAGTCCCTTTAGGTCAGGCCCCACTGGCCTCTGGCAGGGGCCCTCCATCTCACCTTTAACTATTTCAGATCTGCTTTTGGATTATACTTCAAAGGTGAAGAAAGATGGAAATAGGGAGGTCATTGGTCAATGGGTTTATTCTTTCAGGATGGTTTCAGAGTCAAATTAAAATGCACTGAAGGGAATGTGTTTCATCCTTTGATGACTAAACTTCATATTTGATGAGCTGCACAGTGTCCACTTCAGGCAAGTCCTCAGCAACCAGAGCTGGGATGTCCGTATAATTATGTGAGATGATGTAAATGAAAACGCATCTCACATGTAATCTATTTATTTAAATTTGTACAACAATAAGTTCTTTGCAATTGACTTTGTGAACTGAATAGCCTGCAGTGTAGCTGGGCACAGGAGAAGAAATATCTATTCCAACATTTTCACTCTGAGGATATTACCAGAGAGCCACCAAAACTTCCTTAAGGACATGCAACAAATTAACCAGAACTTGAACACTGGTCTACCGAAAACTTATCAGGCAGATTCCTCAATTTTTCCCAATTAAACATAAAAGAATGAGGCTCAGAGAAGCTAAGTAGTTGATCCAAGGTGACACAGCTCATAAATGATGGGACCAGAATTCAAACTCAGACAGTGTCAAGCATTAGATACACTATCTCTGAGTCACGGCTGCCTGGAAAGTAAGGACAGAAATGAAATGGGACTGGTTTAAAAAACCAGTGGAAAAGTCATGAAATTGGCTTTCTTTTGTGTCTTAGAAATAGTCTGAAGGTCCAGGGCCAGTGGGTTTTGATGTCTTATGGAGCTGTCCCTCTAAGCAGACCTCTGGCTGTCCTCTCATGTCCATCTCAAGCTCTAATCACCTCTACTCTTAGTGGTCAAGGATGGCCTGGCTGTTTGTAGTATCACATTGCTCAGAGAGGCCTCT
>NW_011494660.1:1977255-1990174 GCF_000754665.1 Bison bison bison | reverse complement strand
AGAGAGGCCTCTGTCTCTTGCTAGAAAATTTAGGATGAATTTAATAGCTCTGGGGCCTCCTGAGTATGAATGATTTGAAGTTCAAAGTTCTGGTTAATTTGAAGTAACTATAAGCCAAAGTGAGAGAAGATGGTGAGGAAGGAGTTGGGCCTAGGAGCAAAGACAAGTCAACCAAGAAATGGACGTGGTCTGTTCCTTCAATTCTCTTTGCATGGACATTGCAAAGAGATGGGTGACTTGGCTTTCACTAGAAGATCCATTTGTCACATGTGTAAAATCTGTTTAAAACACAAACAAACAACAAAAAAGTTCAGGGTGCACATGGTAGAGAATTTTTTTCTAAAGTCATTTAGATTTCCGTATTTAAAAAATTAATTCATTTCTAAAAGCCTAGGGCCTGGAAAGCAAGTAGGCAGAGATAGCAGCAGAGATGGGACCTTCCCCAGCCCCTCATGCTGCTCTACATACCCCTTCATGTGCTTGAGGGCTAGGGCCAGGGGACCAGTGATTTCCATTATATTCTTTCCAAAACACACACCCATTCTCATCTCACAAGCCTCTGAGCTGCAGACACTTCCCCTCCCAACACCTGCCCCCCAGAGAGAAGCAGAAGCTCAGTGATGCTGTCCAAAGGTAGGTTGGCAGCAGAGGCCTGACCAAAACACCAGTCTTGTGACTAAAGGATCCAAGTTCTTTCCATGACACCTCAGAACCTAAAGAGCTCAAAGCCTGCACAAGAGAACCCCAGACATTGTGGGTGCACATTAGATTCACAGCCCAGCTCCATCTTATACCCACAGTGAGAGCCTGGAGAAGACCACAACACTCTTACCTGTTTTTTCATATGTGCAAAGGGCTGATGGCCCTCCCTGTAGATATTCAAGAACATGCCGTTGAGGTGATGAACAGTGGCCCTGCACCTGGCAGCTGTGCAACTTTCTGTAGTTTCCATTCATGCAACCAACGTTTCCCAGAAATTCCAATATTCCAGTTTCTACAGCAAGTGCCAAGAAACCAAGATGGTCGAGAAGAGCTTCAGCTTCCAAAGAGCTGCCAACCCACAGGGTAGCCAAGGAAGTAGGCGGTTGTGTATCACACACATGACTGTGTGTGCATGGTAGATTACCAAGGTGTCAGAGGAATGGGTCAGGAAGGTTTGGAATAGGGCAAAGTCCATGTTTCTGCATAAAGCATGATGTCTCCACACCTGAAGCTCTCACTGTTTTCCTAGCTTTGCCCTTAGGAACAGGAAGAGTCTGCCAATGTGCTGTGACTTCTAGGTGATCAAGAAACTAACTCCTGAACTGTAGAAGTTCTCTCCCACCTCAACAAGACCAGCCAGTGGAAACGTACCCTTTGTTGGGTCCAGAAATATGACTAAGACCGTGTTCTCTCTAAAGATATGTCACTTTACACTATCAGTTATTGGCATTTTACTGCAAACTATTTAATCAAGGGTGTTTCATTGATATGGAAATATTAATACATCACAGTTTCCATTTCACCAACTCTGGGAAGCTTTCACTGACTATTCTCTTTTAATGGATTCACAGTTCATATTTATATCAGGAAGACTCATTATCCTCTTTGAAGAGCAGTCCCAGATCCATTTTTACAGCGTGTGTCCTTGAAATAGCTCATGAGGACAGATATAGCGGTGGTCATTTCAAACACAGTATAAATGATGCCATATCAGTGGGGGCTCAAAGCCTTCAGAGCCTCACACAGAAGTAAACCAATCAAAAGCCTTGCCAAGCCCTGGAGGGAAAACAGATAAAACTGTAAGATCCTGGTACACTTTCAGATCTCTGATCTGTAAGCTTTCAACTGAAAACTTAGGAAGGTATGTGTGTGCATGTGTAATCTTACCAGCTATATCAATGTCACTAGAAGCCAATGATGATTCTCAGAAATGAATTATCTGTAAGATTAAAAAAAAAAATAGCAAATGACTCATAAGTGAAATGTAACTCATTTATTGTGTAGATTTAAATTAAGTTAATCTATTCTCTTTTAAAGTGAATGTCATCAGTTGAACTATGCATGCCTTTAAACCATTTTATCGGAAATAAAAATAAGGAAATTGACATAGCAAGCAACTTATCTTTGTTTTCAGAGTTTGGAGGTTTGCTTCTTTGAAGAATTAGTGCAATAATAATTTTTGATTTTTGTTTCACAACATGACACTTCTGTCATGAAGGCTCATAAGAACGGAGTGAACCACAGCCTCCAAGGACAAATTTGCAATCATTCACTCTCATGAATGCCTGACAGCCTGGTTGGTACTGCTCTCATATCTGCAAGAAGTAGGGATGCAAAAGCATTATCCTCCACCCTAGACTGGGTTTAATGCTTGTCCTCACTCCCCTCCCCCCACTCCCTACACAGACTGCTGTATTGATGTTCTCTTTTCACTACCACTTCCTTTATTGGGCTTCACTCATTCCTATACCTCCAGGGTTGGTACTTTCTGCCCAGCCAAACCAGACACACAGACCAGATTCCTGGGGCCAAATATATCTAGAATCAGATTCTACCCCAAACCCTTGCTTCTCCCTTCTTCCCACCCTGCACCCACCTCAAATCTTCTCCTTCATGATTTGTTTGACTAATAACGATGCTATGTAGTACTTTATAGCTTACAAGCATTCTTGTGTTTGTCATCTAGTTCTGTCCCCTAGATAATACCTTGACTTTGTTGTTCCAAGGAAAGGCTGAGGCTTAAGGAGATAGTCACCCTATGGAGCCCAGGCCTCTGGCCACCCATTTCATTGTTCTTCTGACAGGAGTGCCCAGTTCTGCCTTTCTAGCCCCTATAAGCAGTGTGCTCCCAGCTTAGTTTCTTCACCCCTGGTGCCCCAACACTTCTCCTTATGTTGGTAATTTTTATGGTGACACCTGCTCCTGTAATAGTGACCTTTAGGTGATGTGTCAATCTCCAAATATACCCCCCGACTCACAGGTACACATATACTCCTCCAATACACATATATATCTAGTCATACACACACATACATTCACATACATACACATATATGCATATATCTACCCACACACACATCCACATGCACACACATGCATATGCACATATGTGCACACACACACACATCCCTAGCTCCTTGGCTTTGAGATACTTGTTTCCTGTTTTTATAATGCACCAAGTACCTTGTATGAAGCTAGCTACATGGGAAGCACAAACTGAAGATGAGATCTGTTATGTTTGATTTCTAGGGCAGCACAGTTTTCCAGGACAGAATATCCAGCTTAGTGCCCCTCAATGCCCACACAAGTCCACCTGGCCCCTAATAAGCCAGATTCTTTCATGGCTGCCCTTCAAATAAATCCCCCTGAAACCTTTCTTTGCAGTGCTGTGCTTAAGCAGAAAGTCAGGAACAGAGTCAACAGGAAGGTTTTACTGTGTTCCTAAGAGAAAGAGATCAATTCATTTTTCATTCCCCATTGAGTCTGTGTCATTTAGAAAACAATTGAAACCACAGTGGATACTTGTCATTATACATTTATCCAAACCCACAGACCACGCAACACCAAGAGTGAACCCTGTGGACTCCAGGTGATAATGATGTGTCAAGTATAGAACCATCAGTTGTAACCAATGCACCACTGTGGTAGGGATGTTGATAATAAACAGATTGTATATGTGTGGGGATAGGAGGTAAATGGGAAAACTGCTCCTTCCACTAAATTTTGCTATGAACCTAAAATTACTCTAAAACATAGAGTCTATTTTAATAATTATAATTGAAACCAAAGCTGGAAAAGTGTGCAAATTGTTCAGCCAGTGCTAAAATATGTGTCAGCTGACTCCCACTGTTTATGAAGAAAGAACTATTTTTAAAAGGTGTACACTGCTGAGAAGCTACAGGCAAAGCCAAGGAGAAAGATTGCCTTTGTGACAGTAGGAACCTGGGACACAGTGAACTAGGGATGCAATCATATCTTTGAGAGAAATGCTGTCATGGGGGCTCAGAGTGGCATGGACAAGGGCATTCACTTCAGCATTCAACAAGTAACCTAAGTCCCCTCTAATACTGGAGAAATGCTTTCATGCTAAAGAAAACTATGCAACATTATACTGATCATCTTAGTGATTATCTTTAACTAATGACTGATTGAAAAGAAAACTGTAAGCAGAATCATATGTGATTGTGGTTTTCATTCTGAAGGTTTTTGCTTCTTCTGTCTACCCACTAATGGATGAGGATAAGAGGCTTGTGTAAGCTTCCTGATTGGAGGGACTGGCTGTGGGGGAAAACTAGGGCTTGCTCAGGTTGGCAGGGCAATGCTCAATAAATCTTTAATCCAATTGTCTACTTAAAAAGAGAAACATTACTTTGCCAACAAAGGTCCATCTAGTCAAAATTATGGTTTTTCCAGTAGTCATGTATGGATATGAGATTTGGACTATAAAGATGCTGAGTGCCAAAGAATTGATGCTTTTGAACTGTGGTGTTGGAGAAGACTCTCGAGAGTCCCTTGGCCTGCAAGGGGATCAAACCAGTAAATCCTAAAGGAAATCAGTCCTGAATATTCATTGGAAGGACTGATGCTCAAGCTGAAACTTCAATACTTTGGCCACCTGATGCAAAGAACTGACTCCTTGGAAAAGACCCTGATTCTGGGAAAGATTGAAGGCAGAAGAAAGGGACAACAGAGGATGAGGTGTTTGGATGGCATCACCGACTCAGTGGACATGAGTTTGAGTAAGCTCTGGGAGTTGGTGATGGACAGGGAAGCCTGATGTGCTGCAGTCCATGAGGTCGTAAAGAGTCGCACACAACTGAGCAACTGAACTGAGTGACTGACTGACTGACTGATGGTGGGGCTATGTTCCTTCCATGTTAGTTGTTTGGCCTGAGGCAGCCCCAGTCCTGGAATCTACACCCTCTAAGGTATGGTTATTAGCAAGCTCTAAGAGGATTTATGTCAACGTGCACCTCCCAGGACTGCTGCTGCCAGTGTCCCTGTCCCTGAAGCATGTCGCTGCTGACCCACTTCTTTTCCAGAGACCCTCAAATATTAACAGGCATGTCTGACTCAGTCTCCTCTGAGGAAACCGTTTCACCCCCTAGGTCCTGGTGCCAATGAGATTTTGTTTGTGTCCTCGAAAAATCTCTGTTTCACCCAGTCCTGTGGAAGTCCTGTAATCAAATCCTGCTGGCCTTAAAAGTCAGATTCCTTGGGAATTCCTAGTCCCTTTGCTGGATTCCCAGGTTGGGAATTCTGATTTGGGGTCTAGAACCTTTGCAACAGGGCAAGAATTTTTTGGTATTGTAGTTCTCTAGTTTGTGGGTCACCCACTTGATGGGTATAGGATTTGAATTTAACATGACTGTGCCCCTCTTACCCTTGTCCTTTGTCCTTGAAAGTGGAGTATCTTTCTCTGGTAGGTTCCAACATCATCCTGCCCATGCTTGTTCAACAGCTAGTTACGATTTTGGTGTTCTTATAGAGATGAGTGAACGGTCTTCTGCTCCACCATCCTCGGCAATTAAGGAATGACCTCAATGAGAAGCCTTTTTAGTGCAACTAGAGAGCAGCCCCTAAACACTGAAACTGGAGAAAGTCCATACACAACAATGAAGGCCCAATTCAGTGTGAAAAAAAAAAATGGCAAAGTCTGAGGGGGTCTTACAAATAGAGAACCTGGAGAAGGGGATGGCAGCCCGCTTTGGTGTTCTTGCCTGGAGAGTCCCATGGGCAGAGGTGCCTGGTGGGCTGCAGTCCATAGGGTCTTAAAGAGGTGGACACAACTGAGCGACTAACACTACAAACAGAGAAAAGAAGAGAAGCAAAACACAAAGGAGAAGGCGAAAGACACTCCCAGTTGAATTCAGAGTTCCAGAGAAAAACAAAGAGAGATAAGAAAGATTTCTTAAGTGAACAGTGCAAAGAAATAGAGAAAAACAATAAAATAAGAAAGATTAGAGATCTCTTCAAGAAAATTGGAGGAACCAAGGGGACGTTTTATGCAATGATGGACACAATAATGGACAGAAATGGCAAGGTCCTAACAGAAGCAGAAGAGACTGAAAAGAGGTGTCAAGAATACACAGAACTATTTTTAAAAGGCCTAAATGGCCCAGATAACCATGATGGTGTGATCACTCACCTAGAGCCAGACAGCCTGAAGTTTGAAGTCAAGTGTGCCTTAGGAACCATTACTACAAACAAAGCTAGTGGAGGTGATGGAATTCCAGCTGAGCTATTTCAAATTCTAAGAGATGCTGCAGTGAAAGTGCTGCACTCAGTACGTCAGCAAATTTGAAAAACTCAGCAGTGGCTACAGGACTGGAAAATGTCAGCTTTCATTCCAATCCCACAGAAAGACAATGCCAAAAAATGTTCAAACTATCATACAATTGCTCTCATTTCACGTGCTATCAAGGTAATGCTCAAAATCCTTCAAACTAGGCTACAGAAGTATGTGAACTGAGAAATTCCAGATGTACAAGTTAGATTTAGAAAAGGTGAAGAAACCAAAGACCAAATTGCTAACATCCATTGGATCATAGAAAAAGCAAGGAAATTCCAGAAAAAGCATCTGCTTCATTGACTCCTCTAAAGCCTTTGACCTTGTGGATCATACCAAACTGTGGAAAATTCTTAAAAAGATGGAAATACCAGACCACCTTACCTGCCTCCGGAGAAATCTGTATGTGAGTCAGGAAACAAAAGTTAGAAATAGACATGGAAAAGTGGGCTGGTTCTAAATTGGAAAGGAGGACTTCGAGGCTGTATATTATCAACCTGTTTAGGTAACTTACATGCAGAGTATATTATGTGAAATGTCAGGCTGGATGAATCACAAGCTGGAATCAAGATTACTGGGAGAAACATCAACAACCTCAGATATGCAGATGATACCACTGCAATGGCAGAAAGCAAAGAGGAAATAAAGAGCCTCTTAATGAGGGTGAAAGAGGAGAGTGAAAAGGCTGGTTTAAACTTCAATATTCAGAAAACTTAAATCATGGCCTCCAGTCCCATCACTTCACGGCAAATAGATAGAGACAAAATAGAAGTAGTGACAGATTTTCTTTGTCTCCAAAATCACTGAGGATGGTGACTACAGCCATGAATTTAAAAAACTCTTGTCCCTTGGAAGGAAAGCTATTACAAACCTAGACATCATATTACAAAGCAGAGACATCACATTGCTGACAAAGGCCCTTATAGTCAAAGCTATGTTTTTTTCAGTAGTCATATACAGGTGTGAAAGTTGGATCATAAAGAAGGCTGACTGCCAAAGAAGTGATGCTTTCAAATTGTGGTCCTGGAGAAGATTCTTGAGTCCTTTGGACTTCGAGGAGACCAAATCAGTCAATCCTAAGGGAACTCAACCCTGAATATTCATTGGAAGGACTGATGCTGAAGCTGAAGCTCCAATACCTTGGCCAGCTGATATGACGAGCTGACATTGGAAAAGACCCTGATGCTAAGAAACATTGAGGGCAGAAGAAGGGGGTGACAGAGGTTGAAATGGTTGGATCGCATCACCAACTCAATGGATATGAATTTGAGCAAACTCTGGGAGATAGTGAAGGACAGGTAAGCCTGGCTTGCTGCAGTTAATGGGATCCCAAAGAGATCAACACGACTTAATGACAATGAGCTATGTGTAAGAATGATCCTATATATAAAATACACACACACACACAAACATACATGTACTTATTATATGTAGGTATTTAATGTCAATCTAGATAACTTATGTGCCGAATTGTATTGGGAATTTGTAGTAATGAAAGATAAGCTTCACATTTTCTGTGTGTTTTGAACTCTTGAAACAATGAAGCATTCAGTTTATTTCTGTGAATTATAAAAGGAATAAATTATTCACTGTAGACAAAAATTTCATGAACTTTTTCTTATCTACTGCTTGTGAGGGACTGAATATCAGTTACTTCTGATTTACATATGTAGTCATGCAAAGCAAAAAATTGTCATTCATTTCTCATGTGAAGGATCTGAGACTTGTAGGGTTAAAGGTGTTTGCTCAAGGTCATGAGGCCAGTAGCACTATCTAAGGCTACCAGCTCTGTGTGCACTGTGTCTGCAACTCTTCAGCCAAATATACTATCTTTGAGGTACATATATCATCAATAACATCAAATTCTAGAGCTACAATTGAGTATGAGGTTTCAAGGTAGAGACAGGGGGGCTGGTCAATGCAAAGTTGGAATCATCCAAAATTAATCCTAGACTCTTCCCATTTTTATTTCAGAAACTCTACTACAATCTTCTTGACTCTAGCAGATTCTATTTCATATCCCTACCCAAAGTGTTAAAAGAAGATTCGCACTCATTGCCCAGGTTAAAAGGTTCTTACACAGAGGATTAACTTATTATTTGTCATTTCCGCCTTCCTTCCACTCTGCCAATATTTACTAAATTTCTATTCTGGGCACTGTTTTAGTTAATAGGCCAAAAGGAGATACAGAAGCTTTAAACTCCTTTAAGAAGTTTAATGTGCATTGGAAAACAGTTTAGGCTTCGTTAAATTATGAATGTATTTGTTCATATACCTATCAATGCAACTATGTGAATATATAAGGAACAAGGCCACGTTAAAAAAGAAAGACCATCTTTACCCTAAAGGAGCTTAGGATAAAACAAAAAGTAATTGAGCTTCTGTAACAGTAAATATTTTATTATTTAGTGAACTGGCAATTGAGGAGCACTTATATTCTGGAGAAGAAAATGGCAACCCACTCCAGTACTCTTGCCTGGAGAATCCCATGGATGGAGGAGCCTGGTGGGCTACAGTCCATGGTGTCGCAAAGAGTCAGACATGACTGAGTGACTTGCCTTGGCCTATACTCTGTGAGGAAAACTTTGCTAACTAGTTGCTGAGAAGCAGGCTGTCACGACTCAGTCCTCACCCTCCAGGTGACAGAGTCTAGTAGGGGCAGGAATGGCAGTCACAGTAGCAGCAGTGAAATCCTTACTTAGGGCTCAGATGCATGTTCCAGCTACCCTGGAGCAGAAGACCTGTGTGGAAGGTTATGTACTACCGAGAAAGGGAGGAATTAAAGAATACTACAGCACACACTCACCAGAAGCCAGCTCCCAGTGGACTTGGTCATACTCTCCTCTTACTCTTCTTAGTATTTGTCCTAACACCTGCCTTCATGCTCTGAAGATAGATCCCCTGCTGCTTGATGTTCTCAGGATCCAAATTATCTATGTTCTGTTCAAAAGCCTGCCCTCCCTCCAGCTAGTGCAGGATCAACATTCCTGGGTATTATCCTATTAATAACTGTTCTTATCTACAGTTTCAAGTCTTTCTTCAGCTGTTCTATCTAGTGTAAGCTGAATAAGCAAAACTACCTACTGGTACAGCAGACACCAGAACATATTCATTTTTCCCAGCCCCAAGAACAAGATTCAGTATCAAATTCTTGCCACGGTAGAATTCTCTGCCAGCTGCTTCTTCCTATCACATCCTTTCCAGTTCATTACATAGTTCTTCGTGTGGATCCCCACATTTATCTGCCTGATCTATTATTGTATTGGAATGTGATTCTTTACAGAAACTAAACACCCAGCATGAGGGAGGCTGCTATGGGTACTCATGAAGCACTTTCCCCCTTTTTAATGAATCCAGCTTCATAATGTTTAATACGATTACTATCCGGCTCTTCAGCAGAGTTTTGTCAATGTGAAAAATATGGTCTTTGCTAACAGCATGAAGTGTCTCAGATAACCAACATGAAGAATGCCATGCATCAAAGGCATGAAATGACAAAATAATCAGTTTTTCCACTCAGATGCCTTCTAATATTGCTCATACTTTTATAAGAGCAGCACAACCGTAATAAATAATGCAGAGGCTTGGCACGTCCCAAGCTCTCTGTCACCAGCCAGGGCTGAATTGTAGAGTGAAAATATTTCATTTGGGGTACTCTGTACACAGCTGTATATTTGTCAGTGTTTGTATAACTCTTAAGACTTCATGAATATAATCAGTCCTGTATCCTTTCACAGACTGAGGACATCATGGTATGTGTAAAAAGGCAGGTCTGACAATGCTCTTACTCCCTTTTATTGCAGTGACAACATTTATGCCACTATAGGTAAAGATCTGCATGCAGTTTTATTGGGTACTACTACTATAGTTTATCAGTTGGCTATAAAAAAAATCTTTTAGAATAAAAACTTGTCATGCTAGAATACATTTTTAAAACTAAAATTCTAAAACAATTTTATGTAGCCATTTGAAAAATGACAGCATTTTGTGATTCCTACAAACTATTAATTCACTAGACTGCACTCTTACAAGAGGTCCTAAACTGTCTCCCACCCTACCTCCCCCCTCCCAAATAAAGAAGGAAATAGTAAAAGCAACCCTTCCAGACCCCTCTTCACATGGAGATATTCCAAGACACTCAGAAAACCACTGAAACTTAGGAATGGGAGAGAAAAAAAATTATTCTTCTTATTCATTTCCTTGCTTTGTGTTGGAGAAAAATATTATTTAGTCAAGTGAGGTGAAAATCTAGTTTTAATTTCATTAAAAGGGAATAAAAAAACTTCACCCATTCTTCAGTCATTAGTACCCTCTGTTCATACTTAGTCTCAAGAAATATTTTCCTCCTATTTAGATTTTGCCCATGTCATTGTCCTCTGGCCTTCACTTCATTAGCCAACCTGTCAGGAGGCTCTCAGAAGTGACTCTGAAACACCCAGTGCTCATTCATCAGGTGGTACCACCAAATTTCCACATGGATGGATAGATGGCTGGATGGCTGGTTGGAAGGATGGATGGATGGATGGATAGATATGTAAATGGATGGGTAGATGGGTAGATGGATGGGTGGATCAATGGGTAACATGGTAGGTGATTAAGTGAATAGTTTATGATGGATGGATGGATGAGTATAGTGCTCAGAAGCTGGAGCTTTGAGGTAAATCAGGCAACTTTGACTTTAGGCAAGCCAAATTTCACTTCTCTGTGCTGTTCCTTCTTGGAGACAAAGCTTATAATTCCTGCACTACAGATTAGCTATGCGCAATTTCAAAAGATAATGCATGCATGGGATGTGCTAACAATGGGCTGAGCCATCACAGGCCTCAGGGGTGAAGACTGCTGCTGTATGATTACCATGGTTACCATGATGAGTGTGTTACATTCTACTCTCCTCTGGGTACCAATCTTTCCTAGCCTTCAACATTTCTCTGCAAAGCACCTTGATCTTTTTGTCAACTGAAATTATTATTTCTTATTCATCTTATTTTTTAAACTTCTTCCTACATTCTCCTTAAATACTCAAGTTCTACATATATCTCTTCCCTCAAGCAGACCAAGACTCCCTAAGTGAAGCCTCATCTCTCCAGCAGGCTTTTCTGGTAGACCACTGAGTCATAGCTTCTGATATATCCATGACTCAGCACCACATGAGAATTTATCTTAAATGTTCACTTTTTGAGCATCAAGCCTGACCTACATTCTAAGCCTCAAGTCTGTTTAGACTTCTTATGACCAGTAGAGAAAGCAAGGCTGAAGAAAAGCTACATTTATCTTTTGGAGTCACAAAGTACAGATAAGGCATGATTCTGCTAGATTGGTTTTCCTGGTCATGGTTGTTATTGTACTCAGCTTGGAACATTGGTATTAGTTGAAGAATTCCCTTGGTTCTAGATCACCTCAGATATGATTTAGAGTCTTTATGAATTTCATTCATTATCTGGGGCATGTATGTGAATAGATTCCAAATATATCAGAAGGGCACCTTTAGGATATATCATAACAAGAAAGTGGGACTTTGCTAAATTTAATCAAAGTGTTTTTTCCTAATCATAATGATATGAAATTAGAATCAATTACAAGAAGAAAACTAGAAAATTAAGAAATATGTGGAGAATAACACATTACTAAACAATCAATGGGTAAGGGAATAAATTTTTAAAAAACAGAAAAGAAAAAAAAAAAGCTTGAGATAAATGAAAATAGAAATACAACATACCAAGTTTATGGAATGTAGCAAAAGTAGTTCTAAGAGTGAGCTCATAGCAATAAATGTTACTTCAAAATTCTCACTCCAGGGGCAGAGCCAAGAAGGCAGTGAGGGAAGAAACAGAGTCCATGTCTCCCCGTGCCTAGAATACCTGTGGGTGTTACTGGGAGACCTCTGGCAAGCAGGCAGGCAAGAGGAGCCCTAGGGAAAACCAGGTACTGGGTAGGAGGGAGTGGGGGAAGGACTAGGCTGGAGGACCAGCAACAAAGGGGCTGTTGCAGGAGGGGAGTGGTTTGGGGGCTGGGAATGGTTTCGGTGCTCCCATACCTGCTTGGGAGCAGCATACCTGCTTGGTTGAGAGTGGGAGGGACCCCTGAGGGGACTGGAGGATTCACTGGGAAAGTCCATGGGGTTCCCCTTTCACTTGGGCCCAGGAGACTTCAAGGGCCTCAGGGCTGGGGCTTCTGCCCTCTGCATCCTTCTGTGCCCTCCAGGGCCCTCTCTAGCTGAATCTCCTGCCCTCTGCCCTCCAAGGAGCCCTCCACTCTTCAGGGACCCACCACCCATTGGCTTTCTAAGTATGAGACCAAGGGAGGAGCCTCCTGAGGGGTTGCAGGAATAGGGAACACCCTGGTGTTCTCTCAGCCATTCAGCCCTGGGGAGCCTCCTAAGACCCCCAGGTTGAGCCTTCCAACCTTCAGAACCACCTCCATGCTCCTGGCCTGTCCACCTTCTGGAACTCCCCTCCTCACCTGCCTCTATTCTCCACCTTCCAGAATCCTCCTCCCTCTGGAGTCCCCATCCTCTAGAGAACCTTATCCCTCTAGGGACCTCCATCTGCCCTCTGGACTGGGCAGACTGTCCCCAGGGTTTCCCCTCTGCCCTCTGTGGCCTGCCTCTGCTCTCCAAGGCCCTCTCCTCCCTTCTGGGCCATCTCATCC
>NW_011494660.1:1960471-1977155 GCF_000754665.1 Bison bison bison | reverse complement strand
TTCTCATCCCTCCAGGGTCCCCTCGGCTGTCCAGTTTTCTCCTCTCTCCATGATCCCCATCCTCAATCTGACCCCTCACTCCTCCAAGGGCCTTGTCTGACTTCTGGACTGGGCTCACCATCATCCAGCACCCCTCTTACCCTCTGGTTCCCTTTGCCTTTTGGGGGCCACCTCCATCCTCCATGGCCACCCTCCCCCGGGGCACCCTCCACCCACCAGGCCAAGCCCTCTGCTCTCCAGGGCCTCCTCTGTCCTCAGGGACACCACCGAGGGCACCCTCTGCCCACATAGGTCCTGTGGGTGCAGGAAGGAGGGGAAATGGAGCAAGGCCAGCTGGGAAGGTCCCTCCAGGTATGGAGGAAAAGGGAATCCATCTGGTGTTCCCCAACCCATGGCCTCAGGAAGCCTCCTGGGGACCTGGGCCTTATCCTCTATACCTCAAAGCTGGAGGCACTGCAGAGTCTCTTTGGCTGTATGGATCCAGGGCCATTTCTGAAGGCTTGGATCCTCAATCATAACCCCACCCTTGTCTAAATCCAATACCTAAGCTCTTCTACACCTAAGCTCTGCCCTCACAGCAAAGGTTTTTTCTACCTTTCTCTTAGTTAATTTGTTTGTTTGTTTCACTGTTTGCCAGTAGAGTTCAGTTTTACCCTTCAGTGGTTGTTTCATACTTATTCATATTTTTTCTACTATTTCTGTTAGTTTTGTAAACATACTCAATTATTTTTTAATCTTTGCTATTATTCTGGGCCCTATTATTTTTATTTTTCTTATTTTTTATTTAAGTATGTACTTTTTTTTTTTTCACTCTCTTTGCTATTGGAATTGAGTTTTACCCTTCAGGAGGTGTTATCTTTTATTCTTTGTTACTATTCTTTTATTTCTTTCTTTTCCCCTGCATCCTATGGCTTGTGGAATCCTGGTTCATGGGCCACAGATCAGGCCTGAGCCAATGAGGCAGGAATACTGAGTCTGAACTGATAGGTATTTCAGAGATCCATATCTCAACACCAAAACCTGATTCTACCCAATTGCCTGTAAACTCCACTGCTGGAAACTTTAGTCCAAAAAACTAGTAAGGAACACAGTCCCACCCATTAAAAAAAAAAAAAATAGTTACAGATGAAGAAGAAAGGTAAAAAAACTTACAAGGTCCAATAAATGAAGAGGAAATAGGGAACCTATCTGAAAAAGAATTTAGAGTAATGATAGTAAAGAAGTTCCAAAATATTGAAAGTAGAATGGAGAAAATGCAAGAAACAATTAACACATTTAACAAAAACCTAGGAGAAATAAAGCCCAGGAAACCCAGAGGTACCTATACAGGATAAACCCAAAAAGAAATACACCAAAACACATATTAATCAAAGTAACAAAAATTAAACACAAAGAAAAAAAAATATTAAAAGTCACAAAGACAAAGCAAAAAATAGCATACAAAGAAATCCCCATAATGCTAACAGCTGATTATTCAACAGAATCTCTGCAAGCCAGAAGGGAGTGGCAGGATATACTTAAAGTGATGAAAGAGAAAAACCTACAACCAAGGTTGCTTACCCATCAAGGATTTCATTCAGATTTGACAGTGAAACCAAAAACTTTATAGACAGAAAGAAAGAAAAAATAAATAAAAAACTAAGAGAACTCAGCACCATCAAAACAGCCTTACAAAAAATGCCAAAGAAACTTCTCTAGTAGAAACTTAAAAGAAGACTCACAAAAACAAACCGTAAACAATTAAGAAAATGGCAATAGGAACATATGTATTAATAATTACCTTAAATGTAAATGGATTAAAATGATCATACTACCCAATGGATATTTAAATGGATTAAATGTCCCAACCAAAAGACACAGACTATCTGAATGGATACAGAAACAAGACCCATGTATATACTGCCTATAAGAAATCCACTTCAGACCTAAGGACATAAACAGACTGAAAGTCAGGGAATGGAAAAAGATATTCTTAACTAAAAAAACTAAGAATATATTTATTCTTAATTCAAAATGGCAATACAAACATACAAATCAATAACTGCCTTAAATTTAAATGGATTAAAATGACTATATTACCCAAAGTAATCTACAGATTCAATGCAATTCCTGTCAAACTACCAATGGTATTTTTCACAAAACTAGAAAAAAAAAAATCACCACTCCTCTGGAAATACAAAAGACCCCAAATAGCCAATGAAATCTTGAGAAAGAAGAATGAAGCTGGAAGAATCAACCTTCCAGACTTCAGACTATACTACAAAGCTACAGTCATTAAGACAGTATGGTGTTTGCACAAAAACACAAAATGGAACAAGATAGAAAGCCCAGAGATAAACCCATGCACCTATGGGCACCTTATCTTTGACAAAGGAGGCAAGAATATACAATGGAGAAAAGGCAGCCTCTTCCATAAATAGTGCTGGGAAAACTTGACAGCTTCACATAAAAGAATGAAACTAGAAAACTTTCTAACACTATGTGTATTGTGTTAAGTCACTTCAGTCATGTTCAACTCTTCGAGACTATATGGACTGTAGCTCACCAGGCTCCACTGTTCATGGAATTCTCCAGGAAAGGATACTGCAGTGCATGGCCATGTCCATTTTAGGGGATCTTCCAGACCCAAGGATCAAATTTGCATCTTTTACATCTCCTGCATTGTCAGGCTGGCACTAGCACCACCTGGGAAGCTATTCTAACACTATACACAAAAATAAACTCAAAATGAATTAAAGATTTAAATATAAGGACAGAAACTATAAAACTCTTAGAAGAAAACATAGGCAGTACACTCTTTGACATACATCACAGCAAGTCCCTCTTTGACTCACCTCCTAGAGTAATGGAAATGAAATCAGAAGTAAACAGATGGGACTTAGTTCAACTTAAAAGCTTTTGCACATCTAAGGAAAACAATAAACAAGATTAAAAGACAACCCTCAAAATGAGAGAAAGTAATTGCAAATGAAACAATTGACAAAGGATTAATGTCTAAAATATACAAGCAGCTCATGAAGCTCAATACCAGAAAAACAACACAATCAAAAAATGGACAGAAACATACATTTCTCCAAAGAAAGCATGGTGGTGGCAGTGGTAGTTTAGTTGCTAAGTCATGTCCGACTCTTGTGACCCCATTGTCTCTACTCTCTAGGCTCCTCTGTCCATGGGATTTTCCAGGCAAGAATACTGGAGTGAGTTGCCATTTCTCAAGGAAGACAGACAGATAGCCAACAAACACATGAATAGATCTGCAACATCACTCATTATTAAATAAATGCAAATCAAAGCAATGAGGTGTCACCTCACACCAGTCAGAATGGCCATCATTTACAAATCTACAAACAATAAATGTTGGAGAGGATGTGGATAAAAAGAAACCCTCTTGCACTGTTGGTGGGAATATAAATTGATATAGCCACAGTATTAGGTTTCTTAAAAAACTAGGAATAGAACTACAGTATAACCCTACAATCCCACTACAGGACATATATCCTGAGAAAATCATAATTGAAAGAGACACATGTACTCCAGTGTTAACTGTAGCACTTTTTACAATAGCTACGATATGAAAGCAACCTAGACATCCGTCAACAGATGAGTGGATACAGAAAATGTGGTACACATATATACAATGGAATATTAAAAAGCTATAAAAGATAATGTGTTTGAGTCAGTCCTAATGATGTGGATGAACCTAGAGCCTATTATACAGAGTGAAGCAAGTCAGAAAGATAAAGAAAATATTGTGTATTAATGCATGCATATAGAATCTAAAAAGAGCATACTGATGAACCTATTTGCAGGGCAGCAATGGAGATGCAGATATAGAGAATAGACATGCAGACACAGCAGTGGAGGAAGAAGAGATTGGGTGAATTGCGAGAATAGCATGGAAACATACACATTACCATATGTAAAATAGATAGCAAGTGGGATTTTGCTGTGTGAGACCAGGAGCTCAATCCAATGTTCTGTGACAACCTAGAGGGGTAAGATGGAGGGGGTAGATGGTAGGAGGTTTTTTTTTGGGGGGGGGGGAGGACATATATGTACCTGGAGCTGATTCATGTTGATGTATGGCAGAAACCAACACAATTTTGTAAAGTCATTATCCTCCAGTTTAAAAAAACAAAAACAAAAACAAAGAAAAAAAAGTTACTTCCATAAAGAAGGAAAATATCAAATAAAGAACTTAACCCTACATTTCAGAGAACAAGAAAAATGAGAAGAAATATAGCTCAAAATTGGTAGAAGAAAGGAAACAAAGATTGTAACAGAAATAAATTAGAGATTAAAAGAGATAGAAAAGTTCAATAAACATAAGACCTGTTTACTGTATATGTTATAACATATATTATTATTCAGTCATTAAAAAACAGGAAATATTGACATTTTCAGCAAATGGATGGACATTGAAGGAATTATGTTAAGTGCAATAATTTAGACAAAGAAAGATAAATACTATATGATATCACTTGTATGTGCAATCTTAAAAATAACAAAACAGGAAAATATACAAGCAAAAAATCTAGCTCATAGACACAGAGAACAGATTGATGGTTGCCAGAGTGGTGGGGGTAGTGAGGGAAGGTTTTAAATGGGTGAAGGGAGTCAAAAGGTATGAATTTCAAGTTATAAAATAAATGAGTCTTGGCTATGTAATGGTGACTATAATTAATCATAACATATACTTGAAAGTTGCTAAGAGAGTCAATCTTAAAAGTTCTCACAACAAGAAAAATTTTTTCTAACTCTATATGATGATTGATGTTAATCAGACATCGCAGTGATCATTTCACAATATATGGAAATATGAAATCAGCATGTTATACTCATGAAATGAATATAATGCTATATTAAAATTATACTCCAAATTAAAATACGTTGTTGTTGTTGTTGTTCAGTTGCTAAGTCATGTTTGAATGTTTGCAACCCCATGGACTGTAGCACCTCTGGCTTCCCTGTCCTTCCCTGTCACCCAGAGTTTGCTCAAACTCATGTCCATTGAGTTGATGTTACCATCCTACCATCTTATCCTCTGATGCCCCCTTCTTCACCTTCCCTCAATCTTTCCCAGCATCAGTGTCTTTTTCAATGGATCAGCTCTTCACATCAGGTGGACAAAGTATTAGAGCTTCAGTATCAGTCCTTCCAATGAATATTCAGGGTTGATTTCCAGGATTGAATAGTTTGATCTCTTTGCTGGCCAAGGGACTCTCAAGAGTCTTCCTCAGCACCATAGTTGGAAAGCATGAATTCTTTGGCACTCAGTCTTCTTTATGGTCCAACTTTCACATCTGTACATTGCTACTGGAAAAACCATAACTTTGACTATATAGACCTTTGTCAGTAAATTGATGTTTCTGCTTTTTACTATGTTGTCTAGGCTTGTCATTGCTTTTCTTCCAAGAAGCAAGCATCTTTTAATTTCATGGGTGCTGTCACCATTCACAGTGGTCTTGGAACCTGGGAAAATAAAGTCTGTCACTGTTTCCATTTTTCCCCCAATCTATTTGCCATGAAGTGATGGGACAGGATGTCATGATCTTCATTTTTTGACTGTTGAGCTTTAAGCTGGCTTTTTCAGTCTCCTCTTTCACCTTCATCAAGAGGCTTTTAGTTCCTCTTCACTTTTTGCCGTTAGGGTGATATCATCTGCATATCTCAGATTATTGATATTTCTCCCAGTAATCTTGATTCCAGCTTGTTATTCATCCAACCAAGCATTTCGCATGATATAAAAATATATATGGCCTTTTAAGTAGTTCATTATAGGAGGGAAGATCATGGTTAAGTTAGTTTTAAATGCCATCTCTTATAACTCTGGACTTCCTATATGGCACAGTTGGTAAAGAATCTGCCTGCCAGTGTAGGAGTCACAAGAGATACAGGTTTGACTTCTGGGTCAGGAATATTTCCTGGAGTAGGAAATGGTAACCCACTCCAATATTCTTGCCTGGAGAATTTCATGGACAGTGGGGCCTGGTGGACCACAAATCCATGGGGTTGCAAAGAGTCAGACACAACTGAGCACTTACATAATTCCAGGCACACAGTATGTACTCAAACATTTTGATGAATGCACCAGGAGATAAATGGCAAATGTTTTTTTCTTTCTCTTCAATGAATTGAATTTTGGATCTAACATAATACATTATATTATGCCACAAGCCCAGTCGAACTTAAGGAACCCTGAATCCAGCTTCTTTGCATTTCTGAACTCACCTATTTCTGCTTCTACCCATGAAGTCAGGACTCCAAATCCCATTTCCTAGCAAAGTAGGTGAAAAGGCAGTAGCTCCTCTAACGACCATCTTGAATGTGGGCTAAAATCAGGGGAGACCAGCTGGAATAATTAGATGAGTCCATGGCTCCTTCGTACCTTTGTCTTGAAAGGGCAAGCTTAAGTCTTTCCAGTCTCTAGAAGCAACCTTACCAAAGTATGGGAAGGAAGTTCTGCCAGTTTATCCCACTCCAAACTTTGTGAATCTGTGAAACTTCTCTGTAGGGACTCAACTTATTTCATTGGCCCCAGCACAAAATAATCCCTGAGCTTCAGAAAAAGCCTCAGCTACCAGGATGCAGCCTCTGTGTGTCTGTGTGATGCACAACTAATCCTATAATGAGACTCGTTAATAGACAAGACAGAGTACAGGGGATCAGATTTCAGGATTTCATGCAAAATAAAACTCTGTTACAGAGGTTTGTGACTCATATTCTCTGTTTAAACATAAATTCATATGGACTCACCTGTAAAAGTGTACCACCATAATGTAAGATATTAACAATAGGGGATAACTGGTGTGGAGTATATAGAAAACCCTGTACTATCTTAGCAAATTTCCTGTAAATCTATTCTAAACATTTTTAAAGTTTATTTTTAAAAAATAAAATAGTCTTAATCCACTTTCTTTCAAGGTTTTATTAATGCAGTTTTCATTTGTTTTCCAAAATTTGAATAATATCACATATATAATTTTGAGTCCTTTCTTTTCAACTTGTATATTACAGTAAGCACTTTCACATTATTAAAGAGTTGTGAACATTAATTTTAATGGCTTCATCATTAACAGATGTATAATAGTTTAATTACACATTTTCCTATGTTGAATACTTAAAAAGAAAAACACTAACAATGCTTCCTAGGATAATTTTGGTTATACAGAGAAAGACACTGCCAAAATCTTCTCTTTCCTTCCTTGTCTGATGTCTTGAGGTACATAGCCTTTCTGTGCTAAGTTAATGGTGGTAAGTTTAGCTTCGTTTTCACTATTTGAGTTGATTTATTTAAAAGGTGTGAATGAAATATTCTGTGACCTGGCTCATCTCTCAGAAGTTTTTGCCTGTCATATAAACCATAGA
Organism: Bison bison bison; assembly: GCF_000754665.1. NCBI lineage: Eukaryota > Metazoa > Chordata > Mammalia > Artiodactyla > Bovidae > Bison > Bison bison. The sequence continues at coordinate 1,969,787 of NW_011494660.1, read as the reverse complement.
ATATGTAAGATTTACTTAAAGACACTTTTTACAATTGCACTATTATATCTATTAAGCCCAGACTTCATCCCAGATATTATGTTAGTGTCAGTCTCCCAAAACAGTAGACCTGGAAACTGGGGCCAGCCTCCCACAGGCAGCTGAGAAAGGGAACTCAGAGGCCAAGACTCTGCTGAGAGATAATCTTACTCCAAAGACACCAATCAGGTTATCTGTCTTTCACAAATGGCTCTTGCACTGAAGACTACCACTCAGTGGGATTTTGGTTATTTCCCCTGCAAATATGGGGCAAAATCAGTCTTCCAGTCCCTGGCACACCCGGTGAGAAGTGAAGACAGCCATTGGCCAGTTTCAGGATGCAGGGCTGCTGCCACTGAACGTTGATTGTCTTTAAGAGAGGCTGTGGTGTGTCACAGGGAACATAGGTGATGTGTATCAGTCAGGCAGTAGAAAGTAAGAGAACAGTATACATTCTCTCCCACTGAGACACTTCCACAGGATGGTTTGGTCTTCATACCGGACTCATTTTTCTGGTATTAAGAACCCCCTTCCTATTTCCAAGATATGTGTGCTATCCTGGATACTTAAAATTAGAGGTGCCAGGTTTGCTTTTATAACAAGCCTGGCAGATGCTCGTCCCAGTCTTAGGTGCAATTTTTGAGTGATAAAAAATTGTATTTCTGGGCTCCTCTTGAGCCCATTTTGTGCTCTGCTGGTGAGTGACTAATAGAGCAATGTGATCTACTTCCTTAATTAACCCACCCGCAGTTTCTCCCCCAACTCCCATATCCCTCAAAATGTTTCATGGGTGTAACGCCAGACAACTGTATTTCTTGATGCTCATTTTTCCCTGGCCATTCCAAATCTGTATGGAGTAGAGATCATTTCCTATTCCAAGTTATAATCGACTGTAACTGTTCCCTGACAAGAGTCTTTTAAGTGGAATTGCTCTTGTTACAGCTCTAATAAAATCCATCAAGAAGATGAAAAGCCAGCCATTATGGGCTCATCTCTTTTTCTTTTCAGGTGAGATTTTGCACATAGAAAGTTTTACAGCACATTAACATTTTTAATGTTATCCCAGGTTTGCAATTTTAATAGCCAGGAGAGCACTTGAAACCCCAGATGGAGAGACCTGCCACTGAAGCCCAGGTGATTCCAGGCCAGGCTTCCTGTGCCCCACACATGCAGAGCACTGTGGCCCTGTAAGAGCTATCTTACTTCCTCCTGAAGGATGTATCTTATTTCATCCAGAAGGATAGCCCCGAGGCTGTTCCAGGAACCTAATCATCCCAAGGGACTCTTGAGCCTGCTGAGGGGTGACTAAGGATACAGTGGGAAAACCTGCCAAGCAAAGGATGGGCTAGGAAGCTGTTGGACAAGGATGTCAAACCAACTTCATTATATGTGGAATTGATTTGGAGTGATTGACTATATCACTGTGTTGTAGAGAAGAATTCTGTGCTTCATCTGTGCTCAGCAGAAAAAAAGAGCCACACATGCCATGTGTGCAGAAGAAAGGAGGAGTTGAGGTACACTTGCTTCTCAGCCCCAAATCTGCCCTCCCTGATCCAGGAATGCAGGCTGACTTGAACATTTCTTTCCCTGCACCCACACAAAGCCAGAAAAACAGACAAACATCAGCCAATATAGAACAATGAGTCTGTTCCTATATAAAAAAAGAAACTGTGCCAGGACTCAACTGTGTTTAAAGGCTGGGATTATCACCAATAGCACCAAGACACTGCCGGAATATGCCTTCCAGTGGGAAGAGCAGCCCTGAGATGGGGATGAGGAGGCATGAGTTCTCAGTCCCTCTTCACTTCCTTTTAATCAGTGATGACTTAGTGAGCATCTTCTCTGTGCTGGTCAGTGCACTAGAAACAAATGCAGACAGTGAAACACACAAAGTAACTAAGCTGATTTCACCTTCATTCTTCTTTATCACCAGCCTTTTACACTTTTGATGAGGTGTCACAGGAGGAAATCCACTCAACAGAAACATATGAGTTAAGTGCTAGGCCAGGAATGGGAGACCAAGAGTGGACTGAGCAAAGTGGTAACTTGGCTTCCAGGACTTGGAGTGGGAAGGCAGGGAGACTTGTGACCCTGGAGATGTTCCATGAGGAGTCTGCAGTGAGGCATGATGCAGAGGTGGGGGCACATTTGCCTGGGAACAGGGTAGGAATGGTGTTCAAGAAAGACTTTTTAAATACTCTTGTACTAAATCTTGAAAAGTGGAATCAGTATCCACCAGGTAGCAGAGGGCATTGTTGGTAAGAAGAAAGGTTTAAAGCAAAGGGCCAAAAGTGAGGAAAGGTACCAGGCATGTGCCATCTCACAAATGGCTTTGCACTACTGGTTGTGATCTGTCAGAAAGCAGAGAAGAGCCTGGAGAGCTGGCAGGGGACATCAACCTAAGAGCACCTTCATCCATGCTCGGAGTGTCAGCTTCATCCTAAAGGCTTAGGGTAGTCACATTCTACCTTGGAAAGCATCTTTACCCATGGCATGGAAAAAGCAGGGCTGGAGGGTAGCAGGGGAGGTAAGTAAGCCCAAGAGTCACTCACTGGGCATCTCAGTAGTTCAAGACAGTGAGACTGAGGGCTGTGCTTCTGCATCTGCCACACCTGGCACAGAGCAAGGTAAATAACTGTTGAGTTGATGGATTTGTGGAGAAAAGTGGGTTGGTGAAATGATCCTGGCACTGTTAGGAGGAGAAAAAGACTTCCCTGATAGTTCAGTGGTTAAGACTCCACCTGTCAATGCAGCACAACACAAGAGAAGACTCTACACATGGACATCACCAGATGGTCGACACTGAAATCAGAATGATTATATTCTTTGCAGCCAAAGGTGGAGAACCTTTATACAGTCAGCAAAACAAGACCAGGAGCTGACTGTGGCTCAGATCATGAACTCCTTATTGCCAAATTCAGACTTAAATTGAAGAAAGTAGGGAAAACCACTAGACCATTCAGGTATGACCTAAATCAAATCCCTTACAATTATACAGTAGAAGTGAGAAATAGATTCAAGTGATTAGATCTGATATACAGAGTGCCTGATGAACTACGGACAAAGGTTCGTGACATTGTACAGGAGGCAGGGATCAGGACCATCCCAAAGAAAAAGAAATGCAAAAAAGCAAAATGGTTGTCTGAGGAGGCCTTACAAATAGCTATGAAAAGAAGAGAAGTGAAAACAAAGGAGGAAAGGAAAGATATACCCATTTGAATGCAAAGTTCCAAAGAACGGCAAGGAGAGATAAGAAAGCCTTCCTCAGTGATAAGTGCAAAGAAATAGAGAAAAGCAATAGAATGGGAAAGACTAGAGATCTCTTCAATTAGAGATACCAAGGGAACACTTCATGCAAAGATGGGCACAATAAAGAACAGAAATGGTATGGACTTAACAGAAGCAGAAGATACTAAGAAGAGTCAAGAACACACAGAAGAACTAAACAAAAAAGATCTCATGACCCAGATAACCACAATGGTGTGATCACTCACCTAGACCCAGACATCCTGTAATGTGAAGTCAAGTGAGCCTTAGGAAGCATCACTACCAACAAAGCTAGTGGAGGTGATGGAATTATTTAAACTAATTCAAATCCTAAAAGATGATGCTGTGAAAGTGCTGCACTCAATATGACAGCAAATTTGGAAAACACAGCAGTGGCCACAGGACTGGATAAGGTGAGTTTTCATTCCATTCCCCAAGAAAGGCAATGCCAAAGCATGCTCAAACTACCACACAATTGCACTCATCTAACACGCTAGCAAAGTAGTGCTTAAAATTCTCCAAGCCAGGCTTCAACAATACGTGAACGATGAACTTCCAGATGTTCAAGCTAGATTTAGAAAAGGCAGAGGAACCAGAGATCAAATTGCCAAGCATCCACGAGATCATTGAAAAAGCAAGAGAGTTCCAGAAAAACATCTATTTCTGCTTTATTGACTATGTCAAAGCCTTTGACTGTGTGGATCACAATAAACTGTGGAAAATTCTGAAATTTCACGCCAGTCAGAATGGCTGCAATCCAAAAGTCTACAAGCAATAAATGCTGGAGAGGGTGTGGAGAAAAGGGAACCCTCTTACACTGTTGGTGGGAATGTAAACTAGTACAGCCACTATGGAGAACAGTGTGGAGATTCCTTAAAAAACTGGAAATAGAACTGCCTTATGATCCAGCAATCCCACTGCTGGGCATACACACTGAGGAAACCAGAATTGAAAGAGACACGTGTACCCCAATGTTCATCGCAACACTGTTTATAATAGCCAGGACATGGAAGCAACCTAGATGCCCATCAGCAGATGAATGGATAAGAAAGCTGTGGTACATATACACAATGGAGTATTACTCAGCCATTAAGAAGAACACATTTGAATCAGTTCTAATGAGGTGGATGAAACTGGAGCCTATTATACAGAGTAAAGTAAGCCAGAAAGAAAAACACCAATACAGTGTACCAATGCATATATATGGAATTTAGAAAGATGGTAACAATAACCCTGTATACGAGACAGCAAAAGAGACACTGATGTATAGATCAGTCTTGTGGACTCTGTGGGAGAGGGAGAGGGTGGGGAGATTTAGGAGAATGGCATTGAAAAATGTGTAATATCATGTATGAGATGAGTCACCAGTCCAGGTTGGATGCACAATGCTGGATGCTTGGGGCTTGTGCACTGGGACGGCCCAGAGGGATGGTATGGGGAGGGAGGAGGGAGGAGGGTTCAGGATGGGGAGCACAGGTATACCTGTGGTGGATTCATTTCAATGTTGGGCAAAACTAATACAATATTGTAACGTTTAAAATAAAATAAAATTAAAAAAAAAAAAAAAGAGAGAGAGAGATGGGAATACCAGACCAGACCTGCCTCTTGAGAAACCTATATGCAGGTCAGGAAGCAACAGTTAGAACTGGACATGGAACAGCACACTGGTTCCAAATAGGGAAAGGAGTATGTCAAGGATGTATATTGTCATCTTATTTATTTAACTTATATGCAGAGTACATCATGAGAAATGCTGGTCTGAATGAAGTACAAGCTGGAATCAAGATTGCTGGGAGAAATATCAATAACCTCAAATATGCAAATGACACCACCCTTATGGCAGAAAGTGAAGAGGAACTAAAAAGCCTCTTGATGAAAGTGAAAGAGGAGAGTGAAAAAGTTGGCTTAAAGCTCAACATTCAGAAAACTTAGATCATGGCATCCAGTCACATCACTTCATAGCAAATAGATGGGGATACAGTGGAAACAGTAGCTGACTTTATTTTTTGGGGCTCCAAAATCACTGCAGGTGGTAACTGCAGCCATGAAATTAAAAGATGCTTACTCCTTGGAAGGAAAGTTATGACCAACCTCGACAGCATATTAAAAAGCAGAGACATTACTTTGCCAACAAAGGTCCATCTAGCCAAGGCTATGGTTTTTCCAGTAGTCATGTATGGATGTGAGAGTTGGACTATAAAGAAAGCTGAGCGCTGAAGAATTGATGCTTTTGAACTGTGGTGTTGGAGAAGACTTTTGAGATTCCCTTGGACAGCAAGGAGATCAAACCAGCCCATCCTAAAGGAAATCAGTCCTGAGTATTCACTGGAAGGACTGATATTGAAGCTGAAACTCCAATACTTTGGCCACCTGATGTGAAGAGCTGACTCATTGGGAAAGACCCTGATGCTGGGAAAGATTAAAGACGGGAGGAGAAGGGGATGACAGTGGATAAGATGGTTGGATGGCCTCACCGACCATCAATGGAGATAAGTTTGAGTAAGCTCCAGAAATTGGTGATGGGCAGGGAGGCCTGGCATGCTGCATTCCAAGAGGTCACAATGTTGGTCATGGCTGAGCGACTGAACTGAATTAAAGTGAACTGTGATTGTAGGGGCATGGGTTCAATACCTAGTCCTGAAAGATCCCACAGACCAAGAAGCAACTAAAGCCATGCACCACAACACTGAAATCCACATGCCCTAAAGCTGGTGCTCCGCAGCAAGAGAAACCACAGCAATGAGAAGCCCATACACCACAACGAAGAGTAGCCTCAACTCCCCACAACTAGAGAAAGTCCTGGCACAGCTCAAAGACCTAGTGCAGCCAAACTAAATAATTAGTTAATTTAAAAAATGAAAATAAATTTTAGAAAAGAGGGGATCAGTGGGACCATCACCAACTGGAGGGTGATGTTGAGGAGGGGAGGGTTATTAAAGAACCTCCCTTTCACTAAACTTCTCTTCCTTATTTATAGGACAATGGGCTATGTCTAAAATTGTGTGCTCTTCTCTCCAATCTAATCACCTCACTGGATAAGCAATGAGGTTTTCTGAGTTAGTTAGCAGAAGTGATTTGTAGCCAGCAACTCTGCCAGACCCCAAACAAGCATGTATGCTCTCTATGAACATGAGCCTCAAATTCACATGCCTGAGAATCACACAGATTCTTGGTGCTGACATCAGGGCATATCTGAGATGACCTGGAGAACATGCATGTCTGATGTAACCCAGACCACAAGAAGCTGATGCCTACCCTCCAAACTTGCAGGGGCACTACTCCAAACAGCAGAACCCCAGGAGCTGAGATAAGCTGAGAGGACAGGACTGAGAAAGGTTGGATGACTTCTCCCCTCAGATTTAAATGTCCAAATTTGGATTCTCCAAGGCCTCTGAGCTTGAGTCAAGAGCCACAGATCAGATCCCAGGGGAAGAAACTCTTCTCTCTCTCTTCCATGTGTGTTTTTCTACGTCTTTGTTCATAAGGACTTCCATGGTAGCTCAGTAGGTAAAGAATCTTTCTGTAGTGCAGGAGACCGGGTTCGATCCCTGAGTTGGGAACATCCCCTGGAGAAGAAAATGGCAAACCACTCCAATATCCTTGCCTGGAAAATCTCCAGGACAGGGGAGCCTTGTGAGCTGAAGTCCATGGGGGTCTCAAAGAGTCAGGCACAACTGAGTGACAAACACTTACATACTTTTGCACATTCTGCTACAGGAATAAGCAGTAAAACCCTTAAAGCATAAAAGGCTTATGCACTTGGTTCAGAGGGAAATGGGGAGTTGGGGACACCACAAACCCTCTACAGCCAGGGCTCCAAATAGAGGAACCTGTTTTCTCAAGGAGAGATGGACCAGCACTCCTCACAATGGAGGCCAGTGAGACCAGAAATTGGGACCAGAGACCTAGACCAGAGCTAGTGTGAGGAATACCGAGGGAAAGAAAGGTCCTCATGGAGATGCCTCAGTGGGATCTTGTAGGTGGGTTTGTGTTTTCCATGGAGAGACCAGGGCCCCTGGTGGGAACCCTGAAGAGCAAAGATTTCATGTATGGACAACCTTTTCTCAAGGACATTATTCCTTGAAATTATTCCTCCAGAACTTTGAAACTTACTTTCTTTTTCACTAAGTCTGTGGTATGCCAGGACATATACCATCCTGTGGCCCTGGACAGTGGTACTGTACTTTGTGAGTGAACTGCAGCTTTATGAAAACCCAGTGCCTCTTGGAACAGTTTTTGTTTAAGGAAGGGTTGTTCTGTTGGTCTAGGCACGAGGCCCAGGGATGCTCTCCAGTTAACTCCCAGACTCATTCTTGGCCAAAACTTGCAACACGACAGCCTCTCATTCACCCATTTTTCTCAGGCACCTTTAAAAGCTCAAAATCACCAAGTCTTTTCAGTCTGATATGCCCAGAACACGTGTACATCACCCTCATCATTAAACCTGTGCCTTCACCCAGCTCCAGGGCAGAGTTCTTCTCCTGCCCTCTCTTCAGTGAGCTGAAGACAAAATGTTGTAGGAAAAATGGGGTGCAAGAAATTGGTCATATCCCAGGTCTCAGATGAGTCTGTGGGAAGGGCTGCCAAGTGAGGGTCCTTGGCTTCACCCAGGCAAGAAATCAAGAGCAAGTCATAGTAAAGTGAAAGCGTGTTTATTTATAGAGGTACATATTCCATAGACGGAGTGTGAGCCATCTCATGGGGTTGCCTCAGTAAGTGACAGGGGTGTAGGGAGAAACTCCACAGTGTGGATGAGAGTCACTCTGAGGTGTGGGGGTGATTAATTTTTATTGGGGAAGTAATTACATAAACCAATAAATGGGAGAATTATTCCAATTATTTCAGGGAAGGGACGATTTCCAGAAGTTGGGGCAACACTTACTCAATTTCTGGGCTTTTATGGTTGGCCTCAGAACTGTCATGGCACCAGTGTATGTGTTGTTTAGCTAATGTAATAACAATGAGTGTATACTGAGATTCAAGGTCTACTGGAAGTTGAATCTCCCACCATCTTGGCTCTAGTTGGTTCTAGCAAGTTTATGTCACATCTTATTCTTAATCATTATTCCCAGCACCTTTCCTTCCTATCTCAAGTATATCAGACTCTCTTCTCTGTAGAGACCACAGAGGTTGGTTGGAAGAAAGAGCAAATGCACATAAAAGGCTAAGGGAGGAGGTAACTAACTGGGGATTCTACGCATATACATGCTTTCACTGCCTGGGAGGTGGGAAATATCATCAGGCAGTTCAGTTGCTCCATTGTGTCCTACTCTTTGTGACCTCATGAATCGTAGCACACCAGGCCTCCTTGTCCATCACCAACTCCCGGAGTTCACTCAAATTCATGTCCTTAAAGTTGGTGATGCCATCCAGCCATCTCATCCTCTGTCGTCCCCTTCTCCTCCTGCCCCTAATCCTTCCCAGCATCAGTCTTTTCCAATGAGTCAACTCTTCGAATGAGGTGGCCAAAGTACTGGAGTTTCAGCTTTAGCATCATTCCTTCCAAAGAAATCCCAGGGCTGATCTCCTTCAGAATGGACTGGTTGGATCTCCTTGCAGTCCAAGGGACTCTCAAGAGTCTTCTCCAACACCACAGTTCAAAAGCATCAATTCTTCCATGCTCAGCCTTCTTCACAGTCCAACTCTCACATTCATACATGACCACAGGGAAAACCATAGCCTTGACTAGATGAACCTTTGTTGGCAGAGTAATATCTCTGCTTTTCAATATGCTATCTAGGTTGGTCATAACTTTCCTTCCAAGGAGTAAGCGTCTTTTAATTTCATGGCTGCAGTCACCATCTGCAGTGATTTTGGAGCCCCCCAAAAATAAAGTCTGACACTGTTTCCACTGTTTCCCCATCTATTTCACATGAAGTCGTGGGACCGGATGCCATGATCTTCATTTTCTGAATGTTGAGCTTTAAGCCAACTTTTTCACTCTCCTCTTTCACTTTCATCAAGAGGCTTTTTAGTTCCTCTTCACTTTCTGCCATAAGGGTGGTGTCATCTGCATATCTGAGGTTATTGA
>NW_011494660.1:1927387-1960371 GCF_000754665.1 Bison bison bison | reverse complement strand
AAAAAAAAAAAAAAAAAAAAAAAGCCTTTGTCCTCCCACCACTGTTGCCACTAATTCGGTCAGGACTCCCTTCATGGGACTCACCCCTGTTGGGTGTGATGCATTTATGAAGGGACCACAGCTGCTTCACTCATCTCACTGTGCCCCTAAATCTCATTCCAGCTCTGACACAAGAGAAGAGAATAATGAGTCTTCTTGGGCAGATAAATGCATGAATGTTGCCTTGTGTCTTCCATCCTTCAATGCCAGCCCCATTTCTCTCTGCTTTTCATCCCCAGCACCCACACAAGTACCCAAGACAGGGTATACAGCCAGTAGAAAACTGCTAAATTGGCTGACACCAAACATGGGAAATGGCTTTGCACTGAGACCTGAGCCAAGAACACACTCTCTGCTGCTTACTTCTCAAGCTCACCCACAGGCAGAAACTTCTTCCTTGGGCCAGAACAAGCCTGGTCCCATAAGTAGAGCATTGCTTAGCATCAAGAAGTCAGAGAACTAAGGCTCAAGGATTTTCCCTGACCTCTGTGAGCTGTGCAGCTTAGGAACAATCACCTAAACTTTCTCAACCTCAGTTGTAAAAACTGAGGAAAATGACTGGATTTACTAAAGGATGACTTAAAGAATCATGGCCCCACCATTGCCCCAGATCTCCCACCCCTTCCTGTTGCCCACAAGGTCAATTGGCACAAAAGTTCAGGTGTAGGAATCCATGGGTCCTGACTTGATGTCAGCTCACATGTCTCCCCCACACCTGAAGTTAGCCCACTGCATCACTCAGTGCTCAGCCTCCCTTTCCGTGTCCTCTGTGGAGGTAAACCTCTTCCCCTGCGATTATGTTCCCTGTGCACCCTGCACCTAAGCAGCCACTCAGCAGGCAGCACTAAACCACATGGCTCCCATTGTTGACTTCTCAGTGAGACGGCTGCAGACCACGTGCAGGTTCACAGGCCCCACGGCGCACAGAAGGTCCTGGGCATGGCAGACATCCACTACATTCTTGCCTGCAGTGGAGTCTGAGTTCCTTGTACTGTGGTTTTTCCTGGTTCCTCCAGCCCTGTGATCACGAATGCCAAGTCTCAGAGCAGGCAGGGCCTCGAGCCCACCAGTCTGCCTGCTGCACAGAGATGGGGCAGGATCAGACCCTAGTTACACAGGAGTGCCCAAGTGGGGGCCGCACACAGGAGTCCCTACACTCCAGACTCTTTCCCATTCACCTCAAGCCTTTTGTTCTCAGTTAAAAATGAAAAATTGTTGATCAAGCCCTCTGGATAATTATTTTTGTTGTGGTTTTTCATGAAACATGACTTGGCTTGCTTTTTTTTTTTTTTTTCTCCTCCTCTGACTTCTAGTTCAATTTCATGAATGGCTTATTTAAGAAAATAATAAACCCTGCTCAACATAAACTGCAAAGCAGTGTTGTGATTTACAATGAGAAAAGTCACTTTGAGCAGCCCTGGCTTCCTTGAGCAATAGCTCTCCAATACTCCCAGTGGAGTGTATGAGAGTATGCTCAGTCAGAGGGTCACTGGGCCTCTGGGGGTACCCCAAATGGTGGGAGATCTGGGGTGATGGTGGGGGTATGATTCTTTAAGTCATCCTTTAGTAAATCCAGTCATTTTCCTCAGTTTTTACAACTGAGGTTGAGAAAGTTTAGGTGATTGTTCCTAAGCTGCACAGCTCACAGAGGTCAGGGAAAATCCTTGAGCCTTAGTTCTCTGACTTCTTGATGCTAAGCAATGCTCTACTTATGGGACCAGGCTTGTTCTGGCCCAAGGAAGAAGTTTCTGCCTGTGGGTGAGCTTGAGAAGTAAGCATCAGAGAGCCTGTTCTTGGCTCAGGTCTCAGTGCAAAGCCATTTCCCATCCTTGGTGTCGGCCAATTTAGCAGTTCTCTAGTGGCTGTATACCCTGTCTTGGGTACTTGTGTGGTATGGGGCAGGGGCTCCAGGCCCTGAGCTTCTATTTCATAGCTGTGTCTGCTACTTTCACAGATGTTGAGACTAAAGCCCAGGGAGGGTATGGAGCTCCCCAAGGTCACCAGGAGGGAGAGTGCAAACCAGAAGCCATGTGTTCTGTGTGACATTCAGGCCAGTGAGTCACACATGATAGGGCTTTCACCCTGAGTGTGGCCCTCTAAGTGTCCCAAACTCCTGCAGCACTCACCAGGTCACAGCCTAGTAGTGGCCCTGAAATGACGGCAAAAGATGACTGGTCAAAGACAGCAAGGCCAGGCCAGGCTTCACACTGCACTCTCTTTGTCTTTGAAGCATCTCTTGACATGAACCTTAGAAAGCAGGACTTCTAGAGGGAGATGAAGGGACAGATGAGCTTCTAGTGGCTGGAAAAGTCAATCCCTAGAAATGTTTCATGAAGCATGTGGCCCCCAATTGGGTACTCCTGTGTAACTCACTTGTCATGTTCTCTACCCCCACAAGAGTAGTGGAGAAAATTCAGCCAAAGTCTTTGTGCTATGAAGGAAATACTTGAAACTTTAGGATGATCTCATCACTCCTAAGTCTGAAGCACCCACAAACCCAGGGGCAGGAGGAAGGGTCACCACTACTGCAAAAGGGAGAACTTCCAGGCTGGCACAGTCCCCACACACAGGGCCAAATGTGGACCAGGTCACCTCACCTGGCCCCCGGCCTGTCTCGGGCCCTTTAGGATGCTGTTACTGACACAGATAGACGTGTCTGCTCCCCACGTTTTATGCTGCCCACTTCATCTCAGCCTCCAACTTTCTAGGTTTGCATTTCTGATCTGTTCTTGACCAGATTTGGGGCATCTATTTCCCCACAGCACGTTAAGGAGGGGCCTGAGCTCTCCTCTAGCACAGAGCAGGCTGAGGAAAAGGGAGTGGCAGAAACAGGGGCTTTGGGACTGGAGCCTAGCGGGCCTGGTTCACAGGCCCTTTCTCTGCCCACTCCTCACAGTCTCTTCACCCCAAGCCCAAACCTTCCTGGTGATAAGGACTGCCTGGTTCTTATCAAAATCCAGGACTTCCGGCAGACAAAATGAATCAGAGTTTCTGGGAGAGTGGTCTAGGGCCTTAGCAAGGATTCCGGGGGATTCTGAGGATCAGACAGTGGCTCACACTCCAGGTTCAGGCTGAGTTGTGTCTCTGGGGCTGGAAGAGGCTGTGCTTTGGGAGTCACTGCACCTGGGTGCGAATACAGCCATCCTTCTGCCTCCCACTCTGTGCCAGGACCTGAGGCCTCAGAGCAGGTCCTCTGCAGGATGATGCCTGCCACGATCCTCTTCTCTTTCTCTCTACCAACTGAAGCTAGGGCTGGATGGGAACGTGTCCTGGGCCAGCTCACACCTGGCTCTGTGCATCCACCCTGCAACTCTCCTGCTTCAAGGTGAGATTTGGGTCTGGCAGGTAGGGACATATGGGGGACACTGACGGAACAGTCGGTCTGACAGACGTTTTTGGCCTGAAGGCATCTAGGTCTGACTGGCTTAGGAAAAATGACTTTCTCCACATCCACCCCCACCCCCCACCTCATGACTGGTGTGTCAAAGTTGCAGGTAAAGGTCAAACGTTATTTCTCCTCCCCTTAGTCACTATTCCTTGTGCCTTTATGGCTCCGCAGGAAGGAAGTTATGGTTTGGGGTAGATTCTGGCCTCCATGGGCACCTTGGCTAACAGGAGGCAGGTATAATCCATCCTTCAAAGGGCACTTTAGGGATTAAATGAGTGCACCTAACTCAGACACTGGCATATATATATAGATGCTATATAAATTATAGTTTCCTGAGCTTCACTGAAGGGAAGGAACCATATATTTTCCATACTAGACTTCTAAGCAGTTTTTTGATGTGTTTTTGTCTTTTTTCTTTCCTGCATAAGTCAATGGTTCTCAAACTATAATGTACCTTGTGAGCTTGTGGAAAGTGCAGAATTTTAGTTCTCCTGAATGCAGACATCACTGGAGCCTAGGAACATGCAGTTTCACAAATGATACAGGTGATCTGGAAGCATCCTTAGGGAAGGACCACATTAGGGAAGCCAGAGAGAGGTCAGGTAAGGTCAAAACTGTACCAGGCAGAAATTCAGGTGAGAGCTGGGGCTGAAGCCCAAGCAAAGGGTTCCATGCAGGGAGGGGTTACAGTTAAGGCTCTTAGCAATCTCTAGGTAAAGTTTAAAGTATGAAGCAGGGTTAGCAGCTGAACAGCTTGGAATTGGGGAAGCTAAAGAAGCTCAGACTTTGTCTGAGGAGTGAGCCTCTTGCCACCTGCTTTTGTTGGTGTGTGTGTGCTGCAGAACTGATAGTTAAAGCAGAGTGGGCAGGTGATGTCCCCAGCACTCAGCACTCTGCTTGACGTAGCAGAGTTTCTCACCATGTATTTGTAGGTGGGAAGAAGAAGGAAAGAAAAATTTAAGTGTTCTAGTGTAGGCACTGATCGTGGTACATCACTTTACAATTGTCTTGTCTCTCAAAGTGCCTTGGTCCATGCTGCCCCAGAGTGGAGTCCTGCACAACAGGATGCAGGACCCAGCAAGACGTAGGGAGAAGGTGGCTCGAGTGGTGGGTCACCTGAAGAGTTATTCGAGGCAGTTGGAGGGAGAATAATCCTGTGCAGACCCCAGTCCAAGGTCTGCCACCACCCAGGAGGCCCTGGGACAAGGAGATCATATGATACCATGGCAGTGAAAACATCTTCAAAACTGCCTTACTCTGTATGTATGTGATGAAGTATTCAATTGTTTAATGACCAGAATATTATTATAAATAAAGTTTAAATAAAACGAAGCTTCAGAAATTTTAAAAATGCATTTCTGAGAATGCTTAAACTAAAAAGAACTATATAACTGAATAACTAATTGTGACTATTGCCCCAAAGGTATAAATTAGGCATAAACTATGGAATTGTCCCTAGAAAGGCAATTGAAAAGTATGTCCTTAGAAAGTCTATGTGCCTGCATTATAAATAATGTTTATCAAACAAAGACAGAAAAGGCCACAATGAGGCTATAATAAAGCCATCCAATTAAAAATACCAAATTCTGATCCAGGAAAGTTAGAATACTCTGGTAGTATAACCTTGCTCATAATAATATAATTTTCCTTTGCAAAAGTTTACTGAAATAGATACTAGTTAAGCTATAAAATGAACATGTCTTTCATATATCATATATTTTTCATTATGAGAAAAATCATACTGTTTCTACAGTTTGTGTCCATCATGATGATGACTATCTCGTTAAGAATTAAAATAAAACTTACTCTTATGTTTGAAAAAATATATATATATATATAACCTCATCAGTAAAGTTCCGTATTTTGTCACTCAGGGACTTGTTGAAATAAATGTCTTTGCTGCTAAAATAGAAGAATAAAAACTAAACACTGGCCAGTATGAACTTGGCCAGGATACACAATCAGAGTTGAGGAAATATTAAGCAAAGCATTCAAGGGAGTCGAAAACCAGCTCAAAACTTTTCCAGGAGCAAGTGCAGATCCTAGAGAGCACCAGATTTAATTAGTGGCTTTGCAGACACAACCTGAAATGAAGTGTTGCTGGTAACTCTGCTGCTCAGGAAGGACACTCTGATCTACCTCGCAGGTCCATTTGTTGAAACAGCAAAGAGGAATGATGACTGCAGTCAGAAGGAGGTGTTAACAGACGGCCTGAGAGGACCTACCAGCTCTGAGATAGGCCCTTTCCAGCTTTGAGATAGAATTCATATACCATGAAATTCACCTAGTTAGGTACAATTCAATGGGTTTTTGCATTTCTGAAATGATGTGCAACTTTACCACAATTCATTTTAATTTAAATTTATTTATTTTAATTAGAGGGTAATTACTTTACAATATTGTATTGGTTTTGCCATACATCAACATGAATCCACCATGGGTGTACACACATTCCCAATCCTGAACATTTTCATCACCCCCAAAAGAAGCCCAGCATCTATCAGCAATCAATTCTGAATTGTCCCATCCTCTCCCCAGAGGCAAACATCAGTCTACTTTCTGTCTCTATGGCTTTGTCTATTTGAGACATTTCATATGAATGGACTCAAGCAATATGTGGTCCTTTGTGACTGGCTTCTTCCATGGAGCACATCTATGTTCATTTTTATGGCCAAATAATATTCAATTACATGGATATACTACACCACATTTTCTAGATTCACTCGTCAATTGGGATTTCCCCCCCCCCACTTTCTCTGTATTATGAATAATGATGCTATGAAAATTCATGTACAAAGCTTTTTTTTTTCTTTTTTTGTGGGAAAATGTTACTTCCCTTGATATATTCCTAACAGTGAAATCACTGGTCATGTGATAGTTCTATGTTTAACTTTTTGAGAAACTACCAAACTGTTTTTCACAGTGGCTATATCGTTTTACACCATCACTAGGAATGTTTGAGGGCTCCTATTTCTCCACATCTCTCACCAACATGCTATGTTTATTTTTTTTTTTTAATTTTAGCGATATTGATTGGTATGAAGTGATATCTTATTGTACTTAGTTTTCATTTCCTTAAAGTCCATTGATGCTGAACATCTTTTCATGAGCATACTAATCATTTGTTTATCTTTTTTTGAGAAATGTCTAAGTGTTCCATCCATTTTTTTAAAAAATGAGTTGTTTATCAATTTGTTGTTGAAGTGTAGAAATTTGTTATATATTTCAGATGTTAAGCCTTTATCGGCTATGTAATATACAAATATGCTCTCCCACTATATTTTTTGTCTTTTTACTTTATTGATAATGACCTTTGATATACAAAAGTTTTGTTTTTTTTTTAATTTTGATGAAGTTCAATTTATCTATAGTTTCCTTTGTTGTTCATGACTTGATGTTGAATCTAAGAATTCGTTGCCTAACCCAAAGTCACAAATGCTTATTTCTTTAAGATTTCTTTAAGAGTTTTATAGTTTTAGCTTACACATTTAGTTCCATGAGTTGATTTTTCAGTAATGTGTGAGAAACGGCTCTAAATTTATTCTTTTTCATTTGTAAATAGATATCCAATTGTTCCAGTATAGTTTGTTGAAAAGACATTGAAAAGACATTTTCTCCATTGAACTGTTGGCACTTTTTTCACAAATCTATCGGCCATAAATGTAATAATTTATTTCTAGACCCTCAATATGCTTTTTTTGATCTATATGTTTATCCTATGTCATAAAACACTGTCATGATTACTGTAGTCTTATATTTTGAAATTGGGAAGTGTGTGTTCTCCTTGTGTTCTTTTTCAAGAATATTTTCCCTTATTCTGTGTCCCTTATAGTTTTGTATGAGTCTTAGAATCACTTTATCAATTTCTGTTTGAAAAAAAAAAAAAGCCAATTGGAATTCTGACAGGGATTAAGTTAAATCTATAGCTCACTTCAGGGAATTTTGCTATCTAAACAATATTGTGTTCTGATCCATGAACATGATTGTCATTTTATTTACTTACATCTTTAATTTCAGCAACATTTTGAAGTTTATAACTTACAAGTCTTGCACATCTTTCATTAATATATTCCTAAATATTTTATTCTTTTTGATGCTGTGGTAAATAAAACTGTTTTCTTAATCTCATAATCTCATTTTTGGATTGTTCATTGATCATGTACCATGTGAATTTTCTTCCTGGGTTTCCTTGGTGGCTCAGATGGTAAAGAGTCTGCCTGCAGTGCAGGAGACCTGGGTCAGGAAAATCCCCTGGAGAAGGAAATGGCAACCTACTCCAGTATTCTTGCCTGGGAAATCCTATGAAAAGAGGAGACTGGCAGGCTGCAGTGTGAGGGGTTGCAAAGAGTCAGACATGACTGAGTGACTTCACTCACATATGAATTTTCTTAATTTCTTTATTGGCTCTATAGGATTTTTAGTGGAATCTTTAGGACTTTCTTTGTAGAGTATCATATCACATATGAGAATAGATAGTTTTACTTGCTCATTTCCAGTCTGGGTGACCTGTGTTCCTTTCTTCTCATCCACGTCAACTTCCAGTACACACAGGAGAGCCCTTTCCTCTTTCAGTGTCCACCAGCACCTCTGCTGAAAAGCAGAGCATTGACACCACTGTGGGGGAGAAATTCTCAGTGGAGCTCTATTGCTTATCACAGATCATATACTGGAGGGTGTAGTCAGAGCTGAGAGTCAATAAACTAGTAACTGAGTCCCACAAGTAAAATCCACAAGTCTTCCTTTAGGTAGTGCGGGAGTGAAAGAAATACTTGAAGAACACACACAGTTGCCTAATATATTCCAATTTTTAATTCTCACAACCCTTAAAAGATGGACACACATAGTCCCATATTATGCTTATGTAAATGGAAGCACAGAAGTACTACAATTATTGTTTCAAAGTCATATGCATCAGGCAGAGATGACATTCTTCAGTTTGGGACCCCGTTGAGTTCTTGTATCACCATATCTTCTTCAGTCAATACTTGTTACAAAAGCTAAATATTTTCAGAAGGTTCCAATTTAGTAGAGGAAAGAAGTAAAAATGCCTCTCCCAAACCTGATGGCAAAAGAATGTGAACAGCCCATGTTTTAATTGCCAATATCAAGCAAGAAATCCAGTGAGCAATGTGACAAATAAAACAATTCATGCACTGTACTGAGAGTCATGTTTCACTTTTAGAACTGGTGGAATATAACTGAAGAGATTTTCTGGGTGTCATACTGAATTTCTCATTTGAGCCAAATTTAATAAATTAGAGCTGCTAACAAAAACAGATGGACAATTTTCCACTCATTTATGCTGCAATGGGAAAATGTAAAAGTATGACATCACATAAAATAAGGGATGCTCAACCTAATGAAAAAGTATAACATGCTCCAACGGAAACATAGCTACCCAAGATTCTTTTCTTTGAATTTCACAATTTATAATGCCATAGCTATTGAAAGAAGGCTTCTTCTTCTTCAGTCTACTGGGGAGAGTTTCAGAGACATGGCTCTAACAGACAGACTGATGAATTGGCTGAAGTGTTTTGGTAAGGACAGATCATGTGTCAGATTCCAGTGAGTCAGAACTGAAATGGTGGCCATACCTCCTTACAGATGATCTTTTCCTAAGCAAAGAAAGTTTCATCTGTCTGACAAATGGTCACTATGTAGGTAACACATGCAAAGCACTGGAGAAACACTGAGGGAATCTAATTGGATCAGAAATCCTAAGCTTCAGTTCAGTTCAGTCGCTCAGTTGTGTCCAACTTTTTGCGACCCATGAATTGCAGCACACCAGGCCTCCCTGTCCAACACCAACTCCTGGAGTTCACTCAAACTAATGTCCATAGAGTCAGTGATGCTATCCAGCCATCTCATTCTTTGTCATCCTCTTCTCCTCCTGCCCCCAATGCCTCCCAGCATCAGGGTCTTTTCCAATGAGTCAACTCTTTGCATGAGGTGGCCAAATTATTGGAGTTTCAGACTCAACATCAGCCCTTCCAAAGAACACCCACGACTGATCTCCTTTAGAATGGACTGGTTGGATCTCCTTGCAGTCCAAGGGACTCTCAAGAGTCCTCTCCAACACCACAGTTCAAAAGCATCAATTCTTTGGCACTCAGCTTTCTTCACAGTCCAACTCTCACATCCATACATGACTAGTAGAAAAACCATAGCCTTGACTAGACAGACTTTTATTGGCAAAGTAATGTCTCTGCTTTTGAATATGCTATCTAGGTTGGTCATAACTTTCCTTCCAAGGAATTAGTGTCTTTTAATTTCATGGCTGCAGTCACCATCTGCAGTGATTTTGGAGCCCAGAAAAATAAAGTCTGACACTGTTTCCACTGTTTCCCCATCTATTTCCCATGAAGTGATGGGACCAGATGCCATGATCTTAGTTTTCTGACTGTTGAACTTTAAGCCAACTTTTTCATCTCCTCTTTCACTTTCATCAAGAGGCTTTTTAGTTCCTCTTCACTTTCTGCCATAAGGGTGGTGTCATCTGCATATCTGAGTTTATTGATATTTCTCCTAGCAATCTTGATTCCAACTTGTGCTTCTTCCAGGCCAGCATTTTTGATGAAGTACTCTGCATATAAGTTAAATAAGCAGGGAGACAATATACAGCCTTGATGTACTCCTTTTCCTATTTGGAACCAGTCTGTTGTTCCATGTCCAGTTCTAACTGTTGCTTCCTGACCTGCTTACAGGTTTCTTAAGAGGCAGGTCAGGTGATCTGGTATTCCCATCTCTTTCAGAATTTTCCACAGTTTATTGTGATCCACACAGTCAAAGGTTTTGGCATAGTCAATAAAGCAGAAATAGATGTTTATCTGGAACTCTCTTGCTTTTTCCATGATCCACCGGATGTTGGCAATTTGATCTCTGGTTCTTCTGCCCTTTCTAAAACCAGCTTGAACATCTGGAAGTTCATGGTTCATGTATTGCTGAAGCCTGGCTTGGAGAATTTTGAGCATTACTTTACTAGCATGTGAGATGAGTGCAATTGTGTGGTAGTTTGAGCATTCTCTGGCATTGCCTTTCTTTGGGATTAGAATGAAAACTGACCTTTTCCAGTGCTGTGGCCACTGCTGAGTTTTCCAAATTTGCTTGCATATTGAGTGCAGCACTTTCACAGCATCATCTTTCAGGATTTGAAATAGCTCAACCTGAATTCCATCACCTCCACTAGCTTTGTTCATAGTGATGCTTTCTAAGGCCCACTTGACTTCACATTCCAGGATATGTGGCTCTAGGTGAATGATCACACCATTATTATTATCTGGGTTGTGAAGATATTTTTTTGTACAGTTCTTCTGTGTATTCTTGCCACCTCTTCTTAATATCTTCTGCTTCTGTTAGGTCCATACCATTTCTGTCCTTTATTGAGCCCATCTTTGCATGAAACGTTCCCTTGGTATCTCTAATTTTCTTGAAGAGATCTCTAGTCTTTCCCATTCTGTTGTTTTCCTCTATTTCTTTACATTGATCGCTGAGGTAGGCTTTCTTATCTCTCCTTGCTATTCTTTGGAACTCTGCATTCAGATGCTTATATCTTTCCTTTTCTCCTTTGCTTTTTGCTTCTCTTCTTTTCACAGCTATTTGTAAGGCCTCCTCAGACAGCGATTGTACTTTTTTGCATTTCTTTTTCTTGGGGATGGTCTTGATCCCTGTCTCCTATACAATGACATGAACCTCCATCCATAGTTCATCAGGCAGTCTATAAGATCTAGTCCCTTAAATCTATTTCTCACTTCCACTGAATAATTATAAGGGATTTGCTTTAGGTCATACCTGAATGGTCTAGTGGTTTTTCCTACTTTCTTCAATTTGAGTCTGAATTTGGCAATAAGGAGTTCATGATCTGAGCCACAGTCAATTCCTGGTCTTGTTTTTGCTGACAGTATAGAGCTTCTCCATCTTTGGCTGCAAAGAATATAATCAGTCTGATTTTGGTGTTGTCCATCTGGTGATGTCCATGTGTAGAGTCTTCTATTGTTCTGTTGGAAGAGGGTGTTTGCTATGACCAGTGCATTCTCTTGGCGCAACTCTGTTAGCCTTTACCCTGCTTTATTCTGTACTCCAACGCCAAATTTGTCTGTAACCCCAGGTGTTTCTTGAGTTCCTACTTTTGCATTCCAGTCCCCTATAATGAAAAGGACATCTTTTGGGGGTGTTAGTTCTAAAAGGTCTTGTATGTCTTCATAGAACCATTCAACTTCAGCTTCTTCAGCGTTACTGCTTGGGGCATAGACTTGGGTTACTGTGATATTGAATGGTTTGCCTTGGAAACAAACAGAGATCATTCAGGCATTTTTGAGATTGCATCAAAATACTGCATTTCAGACTCTTTTGTTGACTATGATGGCTACTCCATTTCTTCTAAGGGATTCCTGCCAACAGTAGTAGATATAATGGTCATCTGAGTTTAATTCACCCATTCCAGTCCATTTTAGTTCACTGATTCCTAGAATGTCAACATTCACTCTTGCCATCTCCTGTTTGACTACTTCCAATTTGCCTTGATTCATGGACGTAACATTCAGGTTCCTATGCAATATTGTTCTTTATAGCATCAGACCTTGCTTCTATCACCAGTCACATCCACAAATGGGTATTGTTTTTGCTTTGGCTCCATCCCTTCATTCTTTCTGGAGTTATTTCTTCCCTGATCTCCAGGAGCATATTGGGCACCTACGGACCTAGGGAGTTCCTCTTTCAGTATCCTATCATTTTGCCTTTTCATACTGTTCATGGGGTTCTCAAGGCTAGAATACTGAAGTGGTTTGCCATTCCCTTCTCCAGTGGACCACATTCTGTCAGACCTCTCCACCATTACTCACCCGTCTTGGGTGGCCCACACAGCAGGGCTTAGTTTCATTGAGTTAAACAAGCCTTGTCTAACTCAATAATACTAAGCCTAAGCTTAAGGGCATATATTAAAACTCTCCTACAAAGAAGACAAACGGTACATGTTTTATGCAAATCCAAGAAAGGAAAGATTCAATCTGTAGGTACTCCCACTTGGCCTTTGTTTTCTAAAATAAAATGTAGGATTAAGGACTAAAAATCATGCAGATATAGAATTAATGTCCTATCTAGTCTCCAGGAAGACACAGTGCATAGTTGGAGACCAATACACTTCTACTCTCCATTTCCCCCGCTACAACCCACAGCTGGAAAATTCCAGAAGAGTCCAACTTCAGTTGACATTTTAAGAATGTTCATTACAAGCACAATAGGTTGTGCCACCTTAGCTCTCCAAATTAGTTGCTTGAGGCAATGTGCTGGCAGACACACTGGGAAGACCCCGGCCCTGGGCATACAGAGGCCCAGGCTCACTCCTCACTTATAACTTCAGCCTTGGGTGCCTATAACCATTCTTAAATGAATACTATGATAAATGACATAATAAATTGAAAAAAATCTTAATCATATGTATGTTCTTAATCACAAGTATGATTGTATAAACACTAAGATAATATTAAATAATATCTTATAATAATTCTTTCACAAAAAGACAGAAGACTGCCACTAACTGAGTGCTCCCTTAAGGGTCAAGACTCTAATAGCATGTTTTAGATAAATTATTCCATCTAATTTAATCTTTATAAACGTCTACGAGTAAAGTATTGTCTCCTTTTCTGACTGGCAGAAGAGAATCTCAGGAAGATCCTGAGTCTCATACAGGGAGGTTATGAGTTTTTTATTCTCTTTTTTATTGGAATAGAGTTGATTTACAATGCTGTGTTAGTTTATGCTGTACCATGAAATTAAAAGACACTTGCTTCTTGGAAGAAAAATTATGACCAACCTAGGCAGCATATTAAAAAGCAGAGGCATCACTTTGCCAACAAAGTCCATCTAGTCAAAGCTATGGTTTTTCCAGTAGTCATGTATGGATGTTAGAGCTGGACTCTAAAGAAGGTTGAGCATTGAGGAATTGATGCTTTTGAACTGTGGTGTTGGAGAAGACTCTTGAGAGTTCCTTGGACTCCAAGGAGATCAAACCCGTCCATCCTAAAGGAAATCAGTCCTGAGTATTCATTGGAAGGATTGACGCTGAAGCTGAAACTCCAGTATTTTCGCCACCTAATGCAAATAACTGACTCCTTGGAAAAGACCCTGATGCTGGGGAAGATTAAAGGTGGGAGGAGAAGGGGACGACAGAGGATGAGATGGTTAAATGGCATCACTGACTCAGTGGACAAGAGTTTGAGTAAGCTCTGGGAGTTGATGATGGACAGGGAAGCCTGGCGTGCTGCATTCCATGGGTTCTCAAAGAGTCAGACACAACTGAACAACTAAACTGCACTGAACTGAACTGGTGCTGTACAGAAAAGTGAGTCAGTTATACTATACATATATTAATATCTCCTTTTTTTGATTCTTTTTTTTAAATTTTATTTTATTTTTAAACTTTACAAAATTGTATTAATTTTGCCAAATATCAAAATGAATCTGCCACAGGTATACATGTGTTCCCCATCCTGATCCCTCCTCCCTCCTCCCTCCCCATACCATCCCTCTGGGTCGTCCCAGTGCACTAGGCCCAAGCATCCAGTATGGTGCATCGAACCTGGACTGGCAACTCGTTTCATACATGATATTATACATGTTTCAATGCCATTCTCCCAAATCTTCTCACCCTCCCCCTCTCCCACAGAGTCCATAAGACTGTTCTATACATCAGTGTCTCTTTTGCTGTCTCGTACACAGGGTTATTGTTATCATCTTTCTAAATTCCATATATATGCGTTAGTATACTGTATTGGTATTTTTCTTTCTGGCTTACTTCACTCTGTATATTAGGCTCCAGTTTCATCCACCTCATTAGAACTGATTCAAATGTATTCTTTTTAATAGCTGAGTAATACTCCATCGATTCTTTACTCATATAGGTAATTGTGGAGTATCGAGTAGTCCCTTTTTTGTTGTTGTTGTTGTTATGTTGTTGTTATTGTAACTTTTTGTTGTTGCTATGTTTTATCAGTGGGAAGTTTTAGGACTTCAGAACTTTTAGACCAGGAGGCAACATCTCAAGTGACCCTGAGAGAGTTCCTCTGAGGAGGTGAAGGGAGGAGCCAGGTTGTATAGAAGTTTTGCAACACAGGGCAGATAATCTGAATATCAAAATATTACTGTTAATTAAATAAAACCAGATAACCCAAGTTAAGGAATTTAGAATTTTTCTATGTATGGGGAGATGCAAAAGTCTGGGCTCTACACATTAGCTTTATAGTGGTAAAGCTGAGATGGAAACCAGCTCCTACTGATCCCAAAGTCTGTCTCCTTCATTTTTACTATTATCTCTATCAACAGCAACGTTATATTTTCTGACAGGAACCTGACAGGCATTGTAATGTCCTTCATAACTCAGCCATAGCTCAGTGAAGGATATTTTACTTTAATTAAGCTAATATATCATCTTTACATACTAATCAGCCTCCAGGCTATAGGACCTGCTCCTGGAATACCATCTGTGGCCTCAGCAGGGGACTGAATTTGGGGTGGAGAGGGGTTGGGGCCTCATGCAAACGGCTTGGCTTTTCAGAGTCTGTGATGACAACACTTTCTGAATAAAAAAATCTCTCAGACCAAGGGTTCCTAAGGGAAAGCAGCAAGCTTTGGGTCTGACTACATGAGTACAGTCTTACCACAATGTAGCTGCTCAATAAACACCTATTGAAATGAACAAATGCAACATGATTTTAATGCTTTATGTATAAACTTGTGAGGCTTAATATTAATGCACATATAATTAACACAGACAGGATTTTAAGACCCAGAATAGTTCTAATATTCCAAAAACTACCTTTGCCCCATCTCTTTGAGGTCACATGCCCGTTCTCTCTCTAAGCATCCATCTGTTCTCTGTCACTAGTTTTGTCTCTTCAAGGATGAAATCGTGCAATATGGAACCTTCTGAGACTGGCTTCTTTCCCCCATCATAATGTCTCTGAAAGTCGTCCAAGTTATTTTGTTTTCAAGAGCTTATTCCTTTGGATTGCGGTGTAGTAGGTAATCGCATGGATGTACTCTGGGTCCCTCAGCCAGTCACCAGGTAGAGGTTGTTTGGGTTGCTTTGGTTGTTGCTGTTTGAGAGAAGAGCTGCTAAACATCTGTGTATAGGTATCTGTGTAAACTAAATGGTTAATTCACTCAGGTAAATAGCAAGTTGTGTGATTGTTGGGACACGTGATAAGTGTATGTGTAACTTCATAAGAAACTACCAAATTTTATTTTTCAGAGTGACTATTCCATTTTATATTTTCACCAGTAACCTACATAATCTAGTTGCTACATTTTCTCACCAGTACTCAATACAGTCAGTATTTGTTTTTAGCCATTCTAATAAGCATATGGTAGTCTCATTGTGGTTTTAATTTGCATTTCTATCATGATTGAACATCTTTTCAAGTACTTATTTGCCATCTGTGTATACTCTTTGATAAAGTGTCTATTCGAATCTTTGCCTGCTTTTCAGTCAGTTTGCTTTCTTATTCTTGAGTTTTGAGAATTCTTTATATAATTTGGACACAAATTCTTTGTTGTATATGTGATATACAAATATTTCCTCCCAATCTGTTATCTATTTTTAAAAATTCTCTTAACTATGTATTGTGCAGAACAAAAGTTGTTCTTTTTCTTATTTGAATGAATTCTAATGCATTTTTTTTCTTTTATGGGTTGCACATTTATGTGTCATTGTAAGTGCTCACTGCCTAATCCCAGGTCAAAGAGTTTCACTTCTATATTTCCTCTAAAATTGTATAGTTTTGGATTATATATTTAAATCTATAGTGCAGTTTGAGTTAAATCTTTGCATTGAACATTTTTATGTATGTGGATGCACAGTTGGTCAAATGCCACTTATTGAATAAACTGTCTCTCCCCTTCTATTTCTGTTCTGTTATCAAAGTACAGGTGGGTGGTTTACATGGGCTTTCCACCCAGGCCCTTGGGTTTGTATGTTTACCCACTTGGAAACGCCAACTGATGTCATTACTGTGACTTTACAGTAAACACAATCATGTTACTCCTCTGACTTCCTTTTTTTCCCCAAACTTATATTGGTTACTCTAGCTCTTTTGACTTTGTACACAGTTTTTATAATACACTTGCATGTATCTATAAATAATCCTATCTGAATCTTTATTGGTATTATATTTAATTTGTAAGTCAATTTGGGGAGAAATGGCATCTTTATGCCGTTACACCTTTCAATCCATAAACATGGTATAATTCCCCAATTATTTACAAATAAGAAATCAGAGGGATCTTTCATCAATATGTGGTCATCATTAGCATTCAGATTCCCTACAAATTTGGTTAGATTTATACCAAAGAATTATATTGTTGAAATTATTGTAAGTGGCATAATTATTTACATTTATTTTCCAATTGTTCATCTCAGATAAACAAAAATAAGGTTGATTTTGTGTGTGACTTTTGAAAACAACATTGCCAATCCCATTTTTTTAATTCTAGAAAGGGTTTTGAGAATTCTTTGTCAATTAGTTGAGACTGTCAATTAGTTGAGATTTTCTTCACGATCATATCATCTGAGTGTAGAAATAGGCCTATTTCTTTCATTCCAACCTATACACCTGTGTTTGTTTCTCTTTTCTTATTGTAGTAGTTTAATTCCTGTTCAGTATTGATAGGAATAGTGAGTCCTGCTTTGTTCCTAATGTGGAAGACAAAGTATTTCATTTCATCATTAAAACACTGACAGTTGAAGGTTTTAAGTAGAGTCCCTTTATCAGGTTGAGAAAGTTTCTATCTATTGTTAGTTTTCTTAGAGTTTGTATCATTATCAGGTGTTTTTTGTCCAGCATGTGTTCTGACACTGATATGACATTATGCATTCCTTTTTCAGACTGTTAGTATTATGGATTATATATTTTACAATATTGAACCAGCCTTGAATTCAGTGGATAAAGCCCTACTTGTACATGGCATTATTCTTTTATATATTGCTGAGCATTTGTTAATATTTTTATTTTAATTAGAGGATAATTACTTTATAACATTGTGATGGTTTCACCAGACATCAACATGAATCAGCCATAGGCATACATGTGTCCCCTCACCATTGCAGGTGTATTATTTTCCAGCTGAGTACCAGAGAAGTCCTATTGATATAACTGGACATATATTCATCATGTTCATTATTATTTATTATGTGTACATTATTTATTGTTTATTTTCTTATTTTTCCCACCTTCTCAGGTTTTAAGTGAGTATGTTAGATGAGCTCTTCTTATAGCATATCAGTTATACTTTAAAAAAAAATAGTGGTTGTCTAGAGTGTAAAATATACATTTTTAAACTAATTCAAGTCCACTTTCAAACAACATTATGCCACTTTATATGTCATGCAGGTATTTTCCAACAAAGTATTCCTAGCTTCTTCCCCCCAACCCCAACCCCCCTGCCATTATGGCATAGCTTTCATTCATTTCACTTTTCACATCCTATAATTGCCTAATATGTTATTAGAACGTAAAAAAAATCTTCAGTTCAAGATAAAAAATATTTTACCTTTATTTATTTATTTTCCAACACTCTTCTTTGCTTTATGTGGCTCTATAAAGTTTCTGGTCAATATCATTTCCTTCTTCCAGAAGAGCATGTGTCAGCATTTCTTGCAGGGTAGATTGAAGTCCTTCAGTTTTTGTTTTTCCTTTATTATGAAGATCAATTCTGCTGGATATAGACTTTTAAGTTGTGTGTATCTTTTTTGAATTTTTGATTGGAGGGTAATTGCTTTACAAATTTGTGTTGGTTTCTGGTACAACAATGTGAATCAGGCATAAAGATATATATATATATGTATATATATACACACACACACACACACACACACACACATATACATATACATACCCTCCTTCAGAAGCCTCCCCCAAACCCCTATCCCACCTTTTAGGTCATCACAGAGCACCAGGCTGGGCTCCCTGTTTTATATAGCAGCTCCATACTACCTATCTATTGTGCACATGGTAATGTGTGTGTGTGTGTGTGTGTGTGTGTGTGTGTGTGTATATACACACATACACACATGCATGCATATATACAATGCTGCTCTTTCAAATCATCCCACACTCCCCTTTCCTGGCTGTGTCCACAAGTCTGTTCTCCATGTCTGCATCTCTATTTCTGCCATGCAAATGGGCTCATCAGTACCATTTTTTTCTAGATTCCATATATATGCATTCATATAGTATATTTGTTTTTCTCTTTCTAACTTACTTCACTCTGTATAACAGGCTCTAGGTTCATTCATCTCAGTTCAACTGACTCACATACATTCCTTTTTAATGGCCAAGTAATATTCCATTGTATATATGTACCGCATAAGTTGTGGATATTTTCTTTCAACATTTTAAATATTTTACTTCACTCTTCTAAAAAAGTCCAATGTACTCTTATATTACCTAGTTCTAAATCATTCCCCCATCAGTCATAAGTCAAGATTTTCTTTTTGTCTTTGGTTCCTAAGAGCTGGAATATTATATGCCTAGATAGACATCTGTCTTAGTGTTCTCTGGGCTTCCTGGGGTCTGTGCTTAGGTAACTTCCATTGATTTTGGATAGTTCTCATTCATTACTACCTTAAATATTTATTCTACTTCAACATTCTCTTCTCTTTCTGACATTCCAACTTTGCACAAGTTACACATTTGGAAATTTTCTCACTAATCTTAGATGTTCTGCTTTTTATTTTCATTGTTATTTTTATATTTGCATTTCAGTTTGGGAATTTCTATTGACCTGTCTTCAAAATCACTAATTTTTTTTTTCTCACTCTGTCTAGTCTATTATACTTATGAAACCATCAAAGACTCTTACTTCTGTTTTTAATTTCTAACATTTCCTTTTGATTCATTTTTAGAATTTTTATTTCTCTGCTTATACTACTCATCTGTTCTAAAACTATAATCTTTAACATATCCATCAAAGTTCCTCTAAATCCCCTGTCTGACAACTTCAACATCTGTATTATGTGATGGGTCTGCTTTGATGATGACTTTGTCTCTTCAGACTATGTTGTTTTTGTTATTGTTATGACTTCTTATGTCGTTTGTGATTTTATTTGAAAGCCAGACATGATGCATCAAGTAATAGAAATGATGGAAAAGACATCTTTTATATGTGAGAATTTATGTTAAACTGGCTAGCAGTTCAGCTATGTTTAATGCTGGCTATAACTGTAGGTGCTACACACTTCAAATTCTTCCAATGTTCTTTATTTCCCCCAATGTTATTAATAACTTCATGTTTTCCAAATATTCATCCCTATAGAGTCTGTATCATGTACCTCTTTAAGCTATCATCCTCTTTTCTCATACTGTTGTGGTGGGAAGGCCTGGAGAGAGGAAGTGTTTTATAATCTTGTGACTAAAACCCAGTCTATAGTGGGCTGTGTCTCTATGCTGGGACCCTCAAAAGTGCTAGCTTTTTCATTTTGTTTCATTCTTAGTTTGAATAGGAAGACTGACTATAGGGAGCTGGAGTGTGAGAAATGCCCTTCCCTTGGCAGGATGAGACTCTGGTAAAATCTTTTCCCCTGAAAAAAGGCCAACATTAAATAGAACACTCTTGGCATATTTCACAAGGATTACTCTTTCCCTTGGGCTCCCCAGGTGGCCCAGTGGTAAAGAATATGCCTGCCAATGTAGGAGATACAGGTTCACTCATGGGTTGGGAAGATCCACTGAAGAAAGAAATGGCAACCTGTTCCAGTGTACTTGCCTGGAAAATCCCAAGGTCAGAGGAGCATGGCAGGCTATTGTCAGTGGGATCGCAAGAGTTGGATATGACTTAGCAACTATACAACAACAAGTATTTCCCTTCCTTTACCAGATTCTCTAAAATTATATTCTCAGATCCTTTCCATGAGAACATGGTAGATTCCTAGAGGTAAAATCAGCAAAAGCATGAAAGCTCACAAAAGCATTAAGACTAAAGCCCCCCAAAGTTTTTCAGTCTCACACTAGTCCACACTCAGCCTCCAGGAAATTGTCAAAATAGTCATTTAAATGAGATCGCATTCATTATGACTCCAGCAACTTCTGCTGTGGGTAAACTGATATGAGCTGTGATTGATTTACCATCTCTGCAGACAGCATGGGTCTGACTGGAGATCTCAGGGCAACCATTGGGAAATAGAAGAACAGCCTTCTCTGTGGCCTTTCTTTAAGCTTTTAAAGAATATTTGTTTCAGTTCAGTTCAGTTCAGTTGCTCAATCATGTCTGACTCTTTGCAGCTCCATGAATTGCAGCACGCCAGGCCTCCCTGTCCATCACCAACTCCCGGAGTTCACACAAACCCATGTCCACCGAGTCAGTGATGCCATCTCATCCTCTGTTGTCCCCTTCTCCTCCTGCCCTCAATCTTTCCCAAAATCAGGGTCTCTTCCAATGAGTCAGCTGTTTGCATCAGGTGGCCAAAGTATTGGAGTTTCAGCTTCAACATCAGTCCTTCCAATGAACACCCAGGACTGATCTCCTTTAAGATTGACTGGTTGGATCTCCTTGCAGTCCAAGGAACTCTCAAGAGTCTTCTCCAACACCATAGTTCAAATGCATCACTTCTTCTGCACTCAGCTTTCTTCACAGTGCAACTCTCACATCCATACGTGACTAATGGAAAAACTATAGCCTTGACGAGACGGACCGTTGTTGGCAAAGTAATGTTTCTGCTTTTTAACATGCTGTCTAGGTTGGTCATAACTTTCTTTCCAAGGAGTAAGTGTTTTTTAATTTTATGGCTACAGTCACCATCTGCAGTGATTTTGGATCCCCCCAAAATAAAGTCTGACAGTTCCCACTGTTTCCCCATCTATTTCCCAGGAAGCGATGGGACCGGATGCCATGATCTTCGTTTTCTGAATGTTGAGCTTTAAGCCAACTTTTTCACTCTCCTCTTTCACTTTCATCAAGAGGCTTTTTAGTTCCTCTTCACTTTCTGCCATAAGGGTGGTGTCATCTACATATCTGAGGTTATTGATATTTCTCCTGGCAATCTTGATTCTAGCTTGTGCTTCCTCCAGCCCAACATTACTCATAATATACTCTGCATGTAAGTTAAATAAACAGGGTGGCAATATACATCCTTGACTTACTCCTTTTTCTATTTGTAACCAGTCTGTTGTTCTATGTCCAGTTCTAACTGTTGCTTCCAAACCTGCATACAGATTTCTTGAGAGACAGGTTGGAGTTATTAGAAAGTCACTATTCTCTATAGCAAAAAGTACAGAGTTTATGT
Organism: Bison bison bison; assembly: GCF_000754665.1. NCBI lineage: Eukaryota > Metazoa > Chordata > Mammalia > Artiodactyla > Bovidae > Bison > Bison bison. The sequence continues at coordinate 1,938,673 of NW_011494660.1, read as the reverse complement.
TAAAATTTATCTGACCTCTGATTCTCAAGAGGCAGGTCAGGTGGTCTGGTATTCCCATCTCTTTCAGAATTTTCCACAGTTTATTGTGATCCACACAGTCAAAGGCTTTGGCATAGTCAATAAAGCAGAAATAGATGTTTTTTCTGGACTCCTTTGCTTTTTTAATGACCCAGCAGATGTTGGCAATTTGATCTCTGGATCCTCTGCCTTTTCTAAAACCAGCTTCAACATCTGGAAGTTCATGGTTCATGTATTGCTGAAGCCTGGCTTGGAGAATTTTGAACATTACTAGCGTGTGAGATGAGTGCAATTGGGTGGTAGTTTGAGCATTCTTTGGCATTGCCTTTCTTTGGGATTGGAATGAAAACTGACCTTTTCCAGTGCTGTGGCCACTGCTGAGTTTTCCAAATGTGCTGCCATATTGAGTGCAGCACTTTCACAGTGTCATCTTTCAGGATTTGAAACAGCTCAACCTGAATTCCATCACCTCCACTAGCTTTGTCCGTAGTGATGCTTCCTAAGGCCCACTTGACTTCACATTCCAGGATGTCTGGCTCTAGGTAAATGACCACACCATCATTATTATCTGGGTTGTGAAGATCTCTTTTGTACAGCTCTTCTGTGTATTCTTGCCACTTCTTAAAATCTTCTGCTTCTGTTATATCCCTACCATTTATGTCCTTTATTGTGACCATCTTTGGATGAAATTTTCCCTTGGTATCTCTAATTTTCTTGAAGAGATCTCTAGTCTTTCCAATTCTGTTTTTTTCCTTTATTTCTTTGCATTGATCACTGAGGAAGGCTTTCTTATCTCTCCTTGCTATTCTTTAGAACTCTGCATTCAGGTGCTTATATCTTTTCTTTTCTCCTTTGCTTTTCGCTTCTCTCCTTTTCACAGCTATTTGTAAGACCTCCTCAGACAGCCATTTTGCTTTTTTGCATTTTTTTTTTCTTGGGGATGATCTTGATTTCTGTCTCTTGTACAATATCACAAACCTTTGTCCATAATTCATCAGGCACTCTGTCTCTCAGATCTAGTCCCTTAAATCCATTTCTCACTTCCGCTGTATAGTCATAAGGGATCTGATTTAGGTCATGCCTGAATGGTCTAGTGGTTTTCTCCACTTTCTTCAATTTCAGTCTGAATTTGGCAGTAAGGACTTCATGACCCAAGCCAGTCAGCTCCCACTCTTATTTTTGCTGACTGTATAGAGCTTCTCCATCTTTGGCTTCAAAGAATATAATCCATCTGATTCTAGTGTTGACCATCTGGTGATGTCCATGTGTAGAGTCTTCTCTTGTGTTGTTGGAAGAGGGTGTTTGCTAGACCAGTGCATTCTCTTGGTAGAACTCTATTAGCCTTTGCCCTGTTTCCTTCTGTACTCCAAGGCCAAATTTGCCTGTTACTCCAGGTGTTTCTTGACTTCCTACTTTTGCATTCCAGTCCCTTATAATGAAAAGGGCATCTTTCCTGGATGTTACTTCTAGAAGGTCTTGTAGGTCTTCATAGAACCGTTCAACTTCAGCTTCTTCAGTGTTACTGGTTGGGGCATAGACTTGGATTACTGTGATATTGAATGGTTTGACTTGCAAATGAACAGAGATCATTCTGTCGTTTTTGAGATTGCATCCAATTACTACATTTCGGACTCTTTTGTTGACTATGATGGCTACTCCATTTCTTCTAAGGGATTCCTGCTCGCAGTAGTAGGTATAATGGTCATCTGAGCTAAATTCACCCATTCCAGTCCATCTTATTTCACTGATTCCTAGAATGTTGATGTTCACCTTTGTCATCTCCTGTTTGACCACTTCCAATTTGCCTTGATTCATGGACCTAACATTCCAGGTTCCTATGCAATATTGCTCTTTACAGCATCAAACCCTGCTTCCATCACCAGTCCTGTCCACAACTGGGTGTTGTTTTTGCTTTGGCTCCATCCCTTCATTCTTTCTGGAGTTATTTCTCCACTGATCTCCAGTAGCATATCAGGCACCTACCAACCTGTGGAGTTCATCTTTCAGTGTCCTATCATTTTGCCTTTTCATACTGTTCATGGGGTTGTCAAGGCAAGAATACTAAAGTGGTTTGCCATTCTCTTCTCCAGTGGACCACATTCTGTCAGACCTCTCCACCATGATCTGGCTGTCTTGAGTGGCCCCACATGACATGGCTTAATTTCACTGAGTTAGACAGGGCTGTGGTTCATGTGATCAGATCCACTAGTTGTCTGTGATTGTAGTTTCAGTCTGTCTGCCCTCTGATCCCCTCTCTCAGTGCCTACCATCTTACTTGGGTTTCTCTTACCTTGGTCATGGGGTCTCTCTTCACGGCTGCTCCAGCAAAGCGCAGTCGCTGCTCCTTAACTCTGATGCAGCGTAGCTCCTCTCAGCCGCAGCCCCTGCCCTCAGGCACAGGGTAGCTCCTCTTGGCCACACTCGTGCGCCATTGCAGCCGCCGCGCTTATTTGCAGATAAATGCATTTACATTGTTAAAAAACAGAAGAGTATAAAAATGTATTTTGAAAATGTATCCATTATCTTCCTGGTTCTCACCACTGTCACTCGTAGGTAACCACATTTATTCTCCTCTTATATATCCTTCTGATTTCTTTGTTTATATACAAGGAAATTAATAGCATTTCTTAGTACTCTCCCCTGTTTAAATAAATTCAGCACATTGTGCATTCCATTCTAATGCTGTTTACTCTTTTCACCTCATCAATATCGCTTGGAGGTCTTTTCATATCGATTCATGGAAAGTACCCTATTTCTTTGTGCTGCTGCATAGATCCCATTATATAAATACACTGTCTCATACTGATAGATATTGTAGTTGTTTCCCATATTTTTCTAAAATAAACTGCTTCAATTAATAATCCTGGGCATATGTTCTCTTGAGCACACACTGCAGAGTCAAGATATATCTACCTGTACTTTTGCTTAAATATTGCCAAGCTGCCCTCCATTGGGATGACGCCATTTTAAAAATTCCCATTGATAACGTGTAAGTACCTTTCCCCACAGTCAGTGGTTGCAGTCTTCAGAGACAAGCTAATCCTACCTCCCACAGTGGTGTATGTTAGATGAGGTGCTCTACTTGCCAATCTTCAGCTCATCAGCTTAACCACTACTTAGCAATTTCTTCCTGCAACTCCCAGAGGTTCATAACAGACTTGCAAAAGATTCCCCGCTACTATGAATTGACAAGAAGGAGCAAAAAGCCATACTCAGAGAGTGAGGCTGACAGCATCCCAGTTCTATTTTTCTTGAGTCCAGATATGAGTCAACATCACATAGCTCTTACCTCCAAACTCTGCAAGGAAGTCCAAGCCTTTTCCAGACTTTTATGAGATCAACCCTTTATCAATCACAAAGATACCTTCTCTGAGTATTCCCGCCTGCTTCTAACCTGCTATGGTACAGACAGATCCATCACTCCTACTAAGACTGTGGTGCCTTGCCAGTATGCCCTCTTGACTTTTGTCATGTAACTACAGCTATAGTCTTTTAACCAATGTTCACAGTGCACCAAGGGCTGTGTATATAAAACCTCAGTGAGGACATATAAACATAGGGAGCAGGACAGGAAGAGAGACGATACTCTTATTTCGCAAACATTAAAATTGACTTAAAAACTTAAGTTTGTTTTTTTTTTTTTTTTTTAACTTACTGTTTCCAAGCTGCAGCCTTGGAAATCTAACGTTTCTGATGAACTATCAATGTAATATGTAATATGAAGTGCTAGACTCAGCCAGGGCACATTATCTGCAACATATCTAACCTGAAGTTCACCATCTTCAATGTCCAAAATTCCTGAGATTCTGTGTGTTTAACTCTAAAATGCCTGCTTTTAATTTCTCATTCCCTTCTCTACAAAGAGGCAATGCTATTGTGTTAAGTGGTAGGCTTTACTTCTGAAATAAACAAGAGAATAAAGGCAATGACTGGCTGGATTGGAAGCTTAAATACATACCTGAGTCACTGAATTAGCTTTATGCCACTTTGGAATAGAAAATTAATTCTTAGGACTCACTGTGCAGACTGACTCTTGTGGGAGGTGAAGATGAGTTGAAGGAATGCTAAAAGGCAGTTAATGATTCCCTATGACCATATCAAGGGTGTTTGGTGCCTGCTCTCAGTGGCTCCAGCTTTACAGTAGTCAGGCAGGACACATGAGAAGGAGAAACTGTACAGAGAGTCAGCAAGGCCAACGTAGGTATCACTAAGGATCAGCATACTGATCAGCTCCGTCCAGGCCACTGGCAGACACAGCTGCAACTGTATGTTCCAGAAAGAAGTTTTCCTAAAGAAGTGACTGTGTTCTAGTCTGGTCCTGCTCCTCCCTCCTTCTCTTCAGCAGCAGTGCTACTGATGCATCTAGAGATAAAACTGGAATAACAATTCTCCAAAAAAATTGTCATGCCACATATCAGTTGTGGGGAGGGATGAGGAATCTGGCCGACTTTAAACTCTCAAAACTTCATTAATCTTTTTAATATTCAGTCTAGTACAATCTGGATTATGTCTATTAATGTCCCTAGAGCTTTAGAAACATTTGAGATTTTTCATTAGCCATATCTGCAAACCAGCCCTCACAGAGGAATTAAGCCTAATTGACTCATCCTGGCCTCTTTTGTTCTGTTATGTTTTGGGGCCACACACATATATCTTTAAAAAAAACAAGACAGCTGCATTAATTCAAACCCACTAAGGAGATAAACAGCCCACTTTTTACCTTTGCTTTCTTGTCTGCCAATGTTAACATTCTTTACAGGATATTTTCTCTCTCTCTCTCTCTTTTTTTTTTTTTTTTTCCCTCCTATACATTTGTACACCAGGTGAGTTGATCCCAGGAAGAATCATTCCCCCAACTTCCTGGGATCCTCTCAGAAGGGGCATAACAGTAGGTAAATGACACTTCAGGTATTTACATTATCAGTATTTTCAGAACTATCCATATCTTGCATTTCATTGAACAGACACACAGTTTAGGGGAAAGAATGTTGGACTTACAAGTCCCAAGACTCAATCCTTGTTCTAGCTTTGCAGCAGTGACCATGATCCAACCTAGAGTAATAAAACAACTTCCTTTTCTTGAATTAGGAATGGACCCTTGGAAGCACTGTCTTTACAGATAGGCAGACTTGTGGAATGGAATGAATTTGGTTCTCGGGGTTTAGACAGACCACACACTCAAAATCAGGTCCTGTTATACCCACTGTGCAAACCTAGGGAAAGGGCCGCCATCCTCTGAGCCCACTCTGCTCATCTGTGAAGTCTGAGGGGTAGTGCTGGCCCTGTGGGGTGATGAGGATTACTGTGCTCGTGTGAGTGCAGCACTTGGCACAGATGGAGCTCCCACCTCCATCTGATGAATAGCACATCTCTGACACAGGACATGTACTGTTTCCAACCATGGCATGGTAATCTGAAAACTAGAGTGGTAACTCTTGAGCTCACAGTCTCTCTCACCTGCTGGTGCTACTGTTGTTCAGTCACTAAGGCATAACTGACTCTTTGCAATGCATGGACAGCAGCACACCAGGCTTTTCTGTCCTTCACTATCTCCAGGAGTTTGGTCAAACTCATGTCCATTGAGTCGGTGATACTATCTAACCATCTCATCCTCTGCCACCCCCTTCTCCTCCTGCCCTTAATCTTTCCCAGCATCAGGATCTTTGCCAACCATGACAGGTAACCTGAAATTAGAATGGGAACTCTTGAGTTCACAGTCTCTCCCACCTGCTGGTGCTCCCGCCCTGATTAAAAATTTCTGTCCATTTGAATCTGAACTCTTCAGAGTATCTGCTCTTAGATAGCAGAGTAGTAAGAACACATACATTTCATATTTCTTATCAGATTAAAAAGAAAGTTTCTAAACCCAAATTCTAACTCAGCAAGAATGCATACTGTGGTTGATTAGTGATGTCTGTCCTGGGCAAGCAGAGAGTGACTTAGTGCTACATTCTACCTGCCCTGAATAATGGGTGATTTCCTCAAACTTGTCACATGTGTTAGTAATCCTGGCATCTTTAGTTCCAGCAGAAGGCCTGGCATGAAAAACACATCCTATGTGTCTACTCATGGATGAAACCATCTTGACTTTGCTGAGTTCAGTTTCACTAACATCCCAGCAAGTGTCTGGCATGGGTATGATATGCCAGCAGTGGGTATGGTATGCTCAGGGCTAACTGAAGACTGAAAATCAGGGAAGAATTCTCTAGTGGGAGGTGTAAACTGAAAGTGAGGGAAAAATCATTTAGGGGTGGAAGCTATCTAAGATCAAATGAAGGATGAGGGTGGAGAAGGGAAAATTAAATCAAGGTTCAAACTGGGGTCTGGTCAATGGAGGCAGATGGTCATAGGTTTGAGATTAAGGGCTGGGCAGGTATAAGGACTGGTTCCCAATCAGGCAACACCAAGAACTCTTCAGTTCAGTGTTATGTAACAGAGTCAAGTGTCCTTGCTGTGTGGTGGGAGTCCTCCATGTGCCCCCATGCATCAGCACCCATCAGAGTGCAGAGGAATCTCCTGGTTATGTGTCAGCCTCTCCATCTGATCTGTAAGCCCCTTGAGGACTCCCTTTTTCATGTCTGTGTCCTCACGCCCATCAAGGGGTAGCCCATGAAGGTGCTCAAGGAAAGTTCTGTGGTTACTCAGGATGGGGTTTGGCCATCCGAACCATGCAAGTAAAGATGCTGGATGCTGGCAGATTCATTAAATTTCAACTCCTGCTGGGAGTTTGGGTAGGGCTAAGGAGATAATGGCCCATCTTTCTCCTGCCAGACTGAGGGAATGGAGCAGCATATCCTGCAGGCACATGGGAATCACAATAATATGAATAGTTCCCACAAAGAGCACCTACCAGGCACCAGGAGATTTTGTACAGTTAGAGTACCTGCAACAGAGTTCGGGCTGGGGCAAGGAATCAAAGCATGCCATAGTCTGTCCATTGCATGCTAGCCCCCTCATTCAGGCTGTTGTCCTAATCTTGGCCCCTTCTTGCCTGGCATCCTTGTTCTGGACTTACTGGGTTAGAGCAACAGGACTATGGTAGTGTGGAGTGGTCAGAGTTCAAACTCTAGCTTGACTTTCAACAAGTTGTGGAGGTTTAGTTGTTTTGATGCTTCTTCGGTCTTGATTTCTTCATCTGTAAACTGTAGATAATAACATCACACAGCTCATTTGAAGACTAAGAGAAAAAACATCTAGTGAAATACCTGGGACACAGTAGGTTCTCAATACACAGTGGCTGTTTTTAATGCCATCAAAATGCTACCTTAGCACCACCAAGCAGATCGTTAAATTCTTATAAGCCTTGCTTTGCTTACCTATAAAAGAGATCGCTGGACTCCTTTTTCCCTGCCAATATCATAAAATTCTTAAGAACAACTGTTAATAAGTAAAAATAATCCAGCATCCAACCCTTCAGGTGAGATATAGTGGCCTTCCCACAGCCATCTGAGTTACCTCAGACAGACCTTGTACCCATCTGAACTGATAAAGAAATTAAGACACAAAGGAGCACATGACTTGCCTGTGTTATATAGTGATACTGAAAGAATCATAAATTTAGGACTGAAAGGTGTTTTAGAGGTCAACCATTTTATGCTTTTCTGTGGATAATACACCTGGCAAATAATAAGTGCTAAACAGAGATTTATAGGTTAGTTGGTGAAGAGATTTGTAATAGCCATTAAACTGCAAGTATCTTTTAATTTTTTTTACAACTGGACATTTTAAAACCAAAGGCTCTAGAGCAAGACTTCCATTATGACTATATTTTCTAAATGATAAGAAAACAGTAAAACTTTCCATGTGACATGAAGGAGTGGGGTGTCAAGAAACTAGATTCTCACCCTTCAAACCATTTAATCCTCCAACAGCTCTGTGAGGCAGGAATCATCATTTCTGATTTTCAGATGAAGTCACCAAATGTCTTTGCCTAAAATGGCACATGCAGTAGATTACAAATAAGGCCTCCCTGTTATCTGACTCTCACCATTACACTGCAATGTTAGATCCCCAAGGAGACCAGGGCTTTCTTACAAACCTGCCAGAGGCTTATGACACCAATTTCATGTTCGTCACTGACAACCTCTGTTGCCCATACAAGGGGGTGAACTGCTGTTACATGGGAAGTTCACCCAGCCACAGACAGCCTGATTTTTTATTAAACTGACACAAAGGAATATTGCTTATACTTCCAATAAATGTAATTTCTGCACCTCCTTTCTTCCCTTCCTCCCTAAAGGTAAGAATAGAGTGCTTTGGTTTTGTGTCCTGACTTGGTAGGTCTTTGGAAGCCACCACTTTCAGAGCTGCTGCTGGGTTTGGGCTTAGGAGTTATTAAGGTGGATTCTCTCACCACTTCCTTGAGTGACTTGAGGAGATGGGGTGAAGGCTATATGTCACCATGAGAGGGCTGAGCTCTGGAAAACAATGCAGTGGATTGTTGAGAAAGTCTTTCTGGTCTTTGTCACTTAATGTATCAGGAGTGAGACAATGGTCTGAGCAGTGTGACTTTGGATGTCCATCTGCCTGAGGCAGAAGCTAGACCAGATGATCTTTCAAGGATTTTGTTAGTTCTGGTACCCTATCCTTGGGATCAAGTCCCTTTTCCTGTTTATTAGAGTAAACCTGTGTTTTCTGTTCACATAGGAGAGACTTCAAAGGACAAAGGATGTTTCTGTCAGAGGAGAGAGAACATGGAGAGGCTGCTTAGAGAAATAAAACTGTAAAATGAAGCCTTGAAACCTTTCATAGAGTAAGCTAATGGTGACCGCTCCATGTACTAGACCTCTTTCTCTGAATCCCCTCCTCCTGGGGTGGGATGGTGGATTCCTTCTGGCCGATGTTTACAAGACTTAACTAGTTTTGGATTGGTTTGGAGTCCTCACAAACAATCCTCTCTTTAGCAAAAATGACATTCCTTGAACTAAGTAATCAGGACCAGAGATTTAACAGACTTGTTAGATAGCAAATGGGGCAGTGCTTTCACCCAGGACAGTGGTGGGGAACCCTGAGAGTCAGTGATGAGTTTATCTGCTTTCCTCTGGAATGCTTGACCTGGGATAGCTCCTTTCAGCCCCTGCCTATTTTCTCTGGCCAGGATGTTTGATGGATGGCAGCTTAGGTGAGACATCAACAGTTTTTTAGGCAGAGAAGCCGACTCCTGAGTAGAGTTTAGCTCTTTTCGGCCAGTTTAGAATTTTGATTTGGGATACTGGGTTGTTGGTGGCAAATGACTTCTTCCCCTTCATGCTCCTGTCTGACTTTGTTATTAAAATAGTCATTAGGGCATCCATGTCTGTGACCAAGTTCCAGCCAGGCTAATGTGCACAGCAGAGAAAAATAATTTTCAAATAGATGGACTGCATGTCTTATCTCAAGACCAGCTTTAAAGGGCTTACTGTTTTATTTTTAAAAAATTTCACTGTAGCTCATTCATATGGAATTCAAGACTAAAGAACTTCAAGTGTACACCTGTGGCAGATTCATGTTGATGTATGGCAAAACCAATACAATATTGCAAAAGAATTAGCCTCCAATTAAAATAAATAAATTTATATTAAAAAAAAGAACTTCACATGTAGAAATGCAAACAGACATTGATTAATCAAGGTAGCATCTTTTAGGTAAATATATAAATAAGTTTGGACATTGAAATTTAAACTGCAAAAAAAAAAGAAAGAGATGATGGTCCCAATGTTCATGGTGTTCATAGGAGCACTATTTACAATAGCCAAGACATGCAAACAAGGCGTAAAAGCTCAATGACAAATAAAGGGACAAAGAGGGTGTGGTCTATGCACAAGGGGATACTGCTCAACCATACAAAGGATGAATAATGTCATCTACAGCAAGGTGGGTGCACCTAGAGATTATCATATTTTACAAAGTAAGTCACAGACATGACATATGATATCACCTGTAAGTGGAATCTAAAAAATGAGGCAAATGACCTTAATTACAAAACAGAAATCGATTCAAAAACATAGAAAACAAACTTGTGGATAGCAAGGTAGGAGATAAGTTAGGAGTTTGAGATTAATTTATATATACTAATGTATATAATTTCTTCTGTGGCTCAGATGGTAAAGAATCTGCCTGCAATGCAGGATATCCAGGTTCAATCCCTGGATCAAGAAGATCCCCTGGAGAAGGGAATGGCAAGCCACTCCAGAATTCTTACCTGGAAAATTCCATGGACAGAGGAGCCTGGAGGGCTACAGTTCATGGGATTACAAAGAGTCAGACATGACTGAGTAACTAACACTTTCACACACTTTCAATGTATATAAAATAGGTAAAAAACAAGGACTTATCATATAGCACATGGATTCATACTCAATATCTTGTAATACCTATGACAGAAAAGAATCTGAAAAAGAATATATATAAAACTGAATCACTTTGCTTTATACTTGAAACTGACAGAACATTGTAAATTAACTATATTTCAATTAAAAATTTAAAGATGGCATTTATCTTCTGTTTCATGGACTGGGTGTCCATTGATATTAGGAATTATTGTTAGCTTTGTTAGGAGTGACTCTAGATTTGTGATTATTTTGAGAAAGGAAAAAAAATCCCTCTCTGTATATCCCTTCTGAGTAAGTTATTGGTGAAATATTGCCACTCAGCGTCTCTTCCCTCTGGCTTCTGGTGAGGCTCAGCCAATGAGCCATCATCAGGGAATCTAAAAGGATATGAGGGGATGAGAGAGAGGAGGTATTTGTTCCCGGCTCCCTCCCTGCCACATAGCAGGAATGTGTTTCTCTCTCTGGTATCCACAGCTCCTGGTGGGGGGACTCCCCTTCTGTGATAACCAGAAAGGTATGTTGTTGATAATGCACAGATGCCCTCCAGCCCCGGATCATTCCCATAATCCTCCCACACCTAGAAAGAAACTCTTTAATAAGCTCTCAGCTATATCCTGGAGGATGACTTCTATTTCTTGCCAAGACCCCTTTTTGCTAGGAAATAAAGCAGAAAAGGAGAGAAGCGTTATTGACTATGGATGAAACAAGATTTTCTTCTTGTTGATAAGTTGAAGCAGAACTCATAATAAGATCTTACTTTTGAATTCATTTGAAAATTTTCATATTAAAAATGTAAATTAAAGATTATGTTCTGCAATGGGGCCTTACCCTGTTGTAACTTCAATGCCCTGTTAGGCAGACAAACATCTCAAAACGTACAGAGGGCTTCTTGGGATACAGGTTTTTTTTTTGTTTTTTTTTTTCTAATTTTATTTTATTTTTAAACTTTACATAATTG
>NW_011494660.1:1923173-1927287 GCF_000754665.1 Bison bison bison | reverse complement strand
AGTCCAAGCAGTGTGGACAGGGAGGCTACATGCGCCGTGAGCGGGGGCAAACCCAGGGATACAGTTTTAAGGCTTCATTAGAAAGTTCTTGTAGGCAATTTGGCAATGGCAAACACACAATCAGGCAACTTATGTTGCTTGTAAATGAAACAATTTGCTCTTGGAAGGTTCCAATATTTTCTTCAAAATCAAAACACAATTTTGAAGAAATCTGAAGATGATCTTTTATAGAATATTGTTTTCATTCGAAACCAAATCACTCATTCGGTTCTATCTTGTCAAAAAATGAGAAGGAAGTTGAATGCAGAGACCTCTGTCACCATGTCTTCCTCTATATTTAACCGAGAAGTCTGTCACACTCCACACTATTTCTTCCTTCCTTCGCCTCGAAGCAGGTTTAACAACTCACACACAGAAGGTACAGCCAGCACCAATGTCTAAAGATGCTGCACCACCAAGGCAGGAAGGGGAGGAGTGGCGCAGATAACGTGAGAGTTGCTGCTTTTGTGTAAATGCAACACATCCCTTTATGCAGGGGCACAACAGAGAGCCTTAAACATCTGAAGTGTGGTTTCCTTGATTGTCAAATGGCTTTGGCAAAGAGTGAATACAGGGTTTAATGTGGAAAATGGCCTAGAGCCCAATGATTCTCGTGCTTTCAGAATGGGGCCGTACCTGTGGCTGGGATGTCTCATATTTCTTTGATTCATCACCCAACCCTGATGGCCACAGTGGTGCCAAGTGCCGTGGTTCCTGCCCTGCAAACTGGAGAGGCGCTTCTCACCCCTGGATAGCTGTGACTTTAAACAAGGGGTTCCTAATACTTAAAAATGAAAAGCTGTTAAAGAAAGAAGCAGAGCAATTACCAATTTATTGCAGCTTTGAGTGATTCCAAAGCCCTGCAGAGGGCAGAAGGCTCCAGACTTGTCTTGAGAGGCTGCTGGATCTTTCTGCTCTCTGTCCTCCCCCAGCCCTGCCCCTGCAAAGGACACCCTCAACATCTCTCATCTCTCATCATTTCCTTTTTTACTTCTTTTCTTTCTCTTTTTCTTCCCCTTAATTATCTTTCTTCTTTCCATTTCTCCTCCCCCTTTTTTTGAATTAAAAAATAGCATGTGTGCTCATTTTTAAAAATCAAATTACACTGACAGAGAATATAAAGGGAACAAAGACTTTCACTCCTGCCCCCAGGCTCCCTTTCCTGTCGGCTGGGTGTATTTCCTCTCAGATTAAGTGCAACTCCTACACAAAAACACACATGAAGGCTCTGTGAACTCTTCAGAATATAAATTAAACTATAATTTTAAAAATAAAAGTTTTCTCCTTTGTCTATCAGGAGAGCAGCAAACAATGCCAAGACCAATGGACAGTCAGGGCTGCAGACCAAGTGAGACCTGGAGGGACCTCATTTCTCCCTGCTCATATGAGAGGGGACCTGAGGCAGGCTCAGTCCCTCTGCGGTACGTGGTCTCACTTGTCCCGAGGGACAGGCATATTCTAGGCTTTCACTCTGGACGCAGCCCTGCTGTATTAGCTAGAGTAATATGACATGCTGTAGGTAAATTCTAAAATCCCAGCAGCTCACCACAATAGAGGTTTGGTTTTTGCTCATGTAAAACATTCTTGGTGAGAGGCAGGGTGGAGCATGCGGAGATTCACCAAGTTATTTAGAGACCTAGGTTGACAGAGGTTCTGCTCTCTTAATCCTATGGCTTCTAAGGTCACTCTCTATGCCCCCCACCCCGCACCCGCCCCCCACCATGGAACAGACAAGGAAGAGAGGATGAGAACAGAGGGAGAGATTTCTATGGGCTGGAGTGCAAAGTGAGTCAACTGGCCAAAACTCAATGCTGTGGCCACACCACACATCCAGGGCCTCTGGGAAATGTGGCCAGCCACGTGTATGCCCAGCGGGATGGGGGGCGTGGACTGGGTGTGGTCACCTGCCTCCATACCACTGTCTACCTGCTTCCATTCCAACTCAAAGCCAGAATTCACCCAGAGAGGTGTGTGCCTCTTCTTGAGGCTGATGCCTATAAACAATTTGAGACAGGAAGAAAGGGGACAGGGGGCAATTGTTAAAAGTATGACACAACTGCTGAGAACAGGTTACAACAAAAACCAGTTAGAACCCACCAGGCCCAAGATGGCAGAAGATTCGATCTCCAGTGGACCTTGAGCCTCAGTATACACTCACTGCATTACATTAATTAATGACACACCCACAAGCTGCATGACAGTTTCAGGGCCAAAACATCAGTGTTGTCCCAATTGTTAAACTTTTCCACCCTCTCCAAGATAGTTGGAATAATCCTCCCATTCTTTAACTAGGAACTAACCACCTCCATACCCTGGGACCTCTCTTGCCTTTTGAGACAGTCCATACTCTGTCTGAGTGTGTATCTCTCTAAAAAACCTGCTTTCATTTTATTATGACTCACTCTTGGATTCTTTCCTGCTCACAGCTAAGGACCCTCACTTGGTCATCCCAGGAACTTGCCTGAGACCTAGAACATAACCATCATCTCATGCCCCATTTTTCCTATAACAAAATCTGCTTCTCTCATCCACTGTCCACATTCAAACCAGAGGAAATCAACACTGGTGGCCTGTGGGCCACATCTGACAGGTAGAAGGATTTTGTTTAGAACACAGCAATTATGAAAATACATTTGCAAAGCAAACTACATGAAAAAAACTCAGTTTTTGCTACAACACTAAAATGTCAAGGAGAAATCCAGGAAGATTCCACAGTGAATCTGTATTTCCTGCCTCCTGGGTTGTGAAAGGGTCTGGCCCCACAGAGCTGAGCTTCCCTGCAGCCTCACCTGGAGGGTGGTGGTAGTACTCTACCCCAGTGCCTCTCCACCCTGCCTCTGCCTCTCCTGGAGCCAGCTGCTGTACTTGTGTGCATGTGAGGATTTTGTTGTAAATTTGAAACGCTTTCCACTTTCCTGCTGTCTCAGCACACCCACATAAGGGCAGTACTCCCTGCACAGGCATCATGATGTTGAGCTGGCCCCTCCACAGTTTCCCCCTCTTGCTTGCCTCTGTCTGTGAGCCTCATGCTTCTCAGTGTGTTCTCCACCCCTGATTTGCCTGTAGGTCCTCACTCTCAGCCCCTCACCTACATAATTGAGTACAATTCCCTGGTGTTCCTCCCATGTGGCCACCAACCTCTTTTTCAATTACTTGTGCTTTTCTGTGGCTCAGACATCCTGGAATGTGAAGTCAAGTGGGCCTTAGAAAGTATCACTACAAACAAAGCTAGTGGAGGTGATGGAATTCAGGTTGAGCTATTTCAAATCCTGAAAGATGATGCTATGAAAATGCTGCACTCAATATGCCAGCAAATTTGGAAAACTCAGCAGTGGCCAAAGCACTGGAAAAGGTCAGTTTTCATCCCAATCCAAAAGAAAGACAATGCCAAAGAATGCTCAAACTACCGCACAATTGCACTCATCCCACATGTTAGTAAAGTAATGCTCAAAATTCTCCAAGCCAGGCTTCAGCAATACATGAACCGTGAACTTCCCGATGTTCAAGCTGGTTTTAGAAAAAGCAAAGGAACCAGAGATCAAATTGCCAACATCTGCTGGATCATGGAAAAAGCAAGAGAGTTCCAGAAAAAACATCTATTTCTGCTTTATTGACTATGCCAAAGCCTTTGACTGTGTGGATCACAATAAACTGTGGAAAATTCTGAAAGAGATGGGAATACCAGACCACCTGACCTGCCTCTTGAGAAATCTGTATGCAGGTCAGGAAGCAACAGTTAGAACTGGACATGGAACAACAGACTGGTTCCAAATAGGAAAAGGAGTTCGTCAAGGCTGTATATTGTCACCCTGCTTATTTAACTTATATGCAGAGTACATCATGAGAAATGCTGGACTGGAAGAAACACACACTGGAATCAAGATTACCAGGAGAAATATCAATAACCTCAGATATGCAGATGACACCACCCTTATGGCAGAAAGTGAAGAGGAACTAAAAAGCCTCCTGATGAAAGTGAAAGAGGAGAGTGAAAAAATTGGCTTAAAGCTCAACATTCAGAAATGAAGATCATGGCATCTGGTCCCATCACATCATGGGAAATAGATGGGGAAAC
>NW_011494660.1:1918532-1923073 GCF_000754665.1 Bison bison bison | reverse complement strand
CAGAAATGAAGATCATGGCATCTGGTCCCATCACATCATGGGAAATAGATGGGGAAACAGTGAAAACAGTGTCAGACTTTATTTTTTGGGGCTCCAAAATCACTGCAGATGGTGACTGCAGCCATAAAATTAAAAGACGCTTACTCCTTGGAAGGAAAGTTATGACCAGCCTAGACAGCATATTCAAAAGCAGAGACATTACTTTGCCAACAAAGGTCCGTCTAGTCAAGGCTATGGTTTTTCCAGTGGTCATGTATGGATGTGAGAGTTGGACTGTGAGGAAGGCTGAGCACTAAAGAATTAATACTTTTGAACTGTGGTGTTGGAGAAGACTCTTGAGAGTCCCTTGGACTGCAAGGAGATCCAACCAGTCCATTCTGAAGGAGATCAGCCCTGGGATTTCTTTGGAAGGAATGATGCTAAAGCTGAAACTCCAGTACTTTGGCCACCTCATGCGAAGAGTTGACTCATTGGAAAAGACTCTGATGCTGGGAGGGATTGGGGGCAGGAGGAGAAGGGGACGACAGAGGATGAGATGGCTGGATGGCATCACTACTCGATGGACGTGAGTCTGAGTGAACTCCAGGAGTTGGTGTTGGACAGGGAGGCCTGGCATGCTGCTATTCATGGGGTCGCAAAGAGTCAGACACGACTGAGTGACTGAACTGAACTGAAGTGGTGCTCAGTGACCCCACAAGGGAGAATTTACCTTCCATTTATAACACAGAGGGATGCCTTCCAGGCTGCATGGTGGGATGGGTCCTGGGAACCAGAGGGTGCTGGGAAATCACCCAGTCAGAGGTCTGATCAAAAATTCCTGAGTATTCTGATGTGGGTGCCATAGCTGCAAGTCCATTACACAGAGAGTAGCCGAGGCTGGGGGCCTGTCCATAGATATGAAAACACAGGGGAGACACCAGAAGGCCAGTATGGCAAGCAACATGGGGCAGGGAGGGAAGCCAGAGTGGTAGGAAAAAACAGACCATGTCAGATTGCAGTTGAGAAGATTTCATTTACCTTGAATGACAATGGAAAGGTCTTAAAGCATTTTTCAATGTAAAGAGAGTGACTGTATTTGCGTTTTATAAAGCTCCTTCTATTTGTAGTCACTAAAGGATGTATGGAGTGCAAAGCAGGAGGCTGCTGTGGGGAAATGCAGGTACCACAGCACTTCTTCCAGGCCCACTGAATGGAGGATGAAAAAAGTGCCAATTCCAACAAGATCAGCAACCTTAGGGTGCCAGGTGGTCATTAGTGATGCAGTGTTTGCCACTGAAGCACCAGAAGAGCAAATGGTAACATCTTGTCCGGAAGTTCCCATCTGGTCCGGGCCTCAGGGGACTGACTCAGAAGCCATCACCATGAAATGAGCTCCTGAGTGGAGTTTAATGTTTGCCAGTGGATCACACACTCGAGCAGTAATTAATGATTTGATTCATTGTGCTTCGGGGAGCCACTGTCCAACAAAATAATGCAAGTAATTTAAATCTGCAATAAAGTAGGAGTGCAACAACATTTCATGGCTGCACGTAGAAATGATTTGCTGGAGAGGGGGAAAAAAGCAAGCATTTTTATTAAAGCCACATCCAAATAATCCATAGGAAAGCAATATTGAGTGCACAAGTGATTTGATTACATTCCTCCACAACAGTCCTCCAAGGCAGAGTCAAGTCCAAATGCATTTCAGTGAATGTGCAGAATACCAAAGGTTCTGTAAACCAACACATTTCATCAAAATTACTCTGTGTGTGTCTGAGATAGAAAATGTTTGCCGAATGCTAACCACCTTTTTATTCAGAATAAATTTCCTCCACCATTAGCATTTGGCATCTGCAGCTGATGGAAGCCCGAGTGGTGCCCTGTGGGGTAGGCTTTTCCTCACCAAGCCCCTCTTTCAGGATCTTCAGCCACTGGTACACTCGGGGGCCCCTCCCCATCGTTCCTACACCCACTGAGCAGCCTGAGTGCTGCCTTGTGCCAGATATTGCTGTGAGTGTGATGCACAGACTACAGGGGAAGCAATCCTGAACTGAAGTGGGCAACCACAGTATGGGGGAGAGGGGCCAAAAGTGACCCTGGATGCTCTGGGACAGCAGCAAGGGCCATCTGGGAGTGGTGAAAAATGAGCAGTTAGCTGGGAGCAGAAGTGGAGAGGGCAGGCAGGGTATTTCAGGTGGCACTCAATGAGCTCTTTTCATGGAAAGCACACACATTTCTTTAATTGGCCATTGGCTTCAGACAGACAAATAAACTCCCCCAAATCAGGAACAGAATAGACAGATTCGATCCAATAAAACTTCAAAACAGAGGATACCCACATGATCAGCTTGAAGTCACGCCTACTCTACTTCTTCATGTTTCTTGAGTGGCTATAGTATTCCAGGCACTGCTGGTCCTAGGTGCTGGGGATATAGCTGAGAACAGGGCAGACCAGTTATTGTCTGTGTGGATCTCATTTTTAAGCGAAACAGAGAAAGAATTAGCTAATTGTTGTGATAACAGCCATGCAGAAAATTATTGGGGTGGGAGTGAGTTGGAGGGACAGTAGGGGAGAGGAATGTGAAATGGGGCTAGAACATCGGACAGCAGCTAAACCTCCAACCTGCCCTGTTAACCTGGGACATTTCCTAAGCTGTCCATAGCAGCACACTCTTCTCAGGATGACTTCCCTTTAACACAAGAGTGTCTCCATGTCCAAGGGTACCCCAGCTTGACACCTGCTCTCTCTGTATCGTTAATAATAGTGCCCTGTCCTCATTCACTCTCAGACATGTCTTGGTCTGGATTATAAATTTTACAACACCCTGACTAAACAAGAAACTGATTTCCAGTCAGACCCTTCAACCCACACAGCTGACTCATCTGTCTTCTTCAGAGATATGAGCTATATTTAAAGTCTGTAAATACCCAAAACATAGAAATTCAGTCTAAATCAAAGAGCCTTGGTTGAAAACAGTTTTGGCGTAGATGTTATATTTAATTATATCTGAAGAGACAAGATATCACTAAATTTGGAGATCACGCATGTGACATTCTCTCCTGAGCCCAGATTTCACCCATACTTTTTCTTAAATCTGTATTACATGTGCCAGGCACTATCAGAGAGATTCTCTGGAACAACCTCATTAATTCCTTGAATGATCACAATCCCTGTTTTTCTCCAAGGACTTGGGAATCTTTTCCCAGGCACGTGCTGAGGAGTACCTGATCTCAGGCAGAGGCTCCAGGATCCATGTCCTCACCTATTGTATAGACAGATTTCAGATAATGACCAGTCCAGCCCTTCTCTGGAGCTTCACACCCCGTCCTCAACTGATGCTCACCAATCCACTAGGCTGCCTCACAGACATTTCAAATCCAACTCATCCAAATCAGAAATATTTCCTTTTGTTTTCCCAGATTTTCCCTTTCCCTGTTCTACCACTCCTGCCATGGTGGAATTGGGGGCTGGTGGACTGCCATCAGTCTGAATGCTTGAACTTGGGCTCCACAGAGTATCCTGCTCCTTGTCGGTTTCCACCTTCCCTGCATCTGGCCCACTGTCCAGCTTGAAAACACTAACCTCATTCCAACCTGTGTTCTTTCCTAAAATCCAACTCCCTCAGCTTCACACAGAGTCCTCTCCCCATGCCTCAGTGCTGATGCTCACAGTCAGGCCCCAAGAGCTTAGCCTCTCCTGATGACAACACAGCCAGATGGAAAGAGTAACAGGAAGGTACTTTGGAGCCACAGTGGGGCTCAAACCCCAGCTGTCCTGCTGACAGACTCTGGGACCTTGGGTAAAGTACTTGGCTTTACTGAGTCACCACTCATTCTTCTGTGAAGTATTAATAGCATCTGATTGACTTTTAGAGAAGTGAACCAAGTGCCCAGTTCCCTAAGCAGAAGTAATGCATAATCTCTACCTCTAAAAAATCAGCCAACCCCAGTATTTCATTTTCCATGTATGTATATAGAGAGAGACCTAACAGAAGCAGAAGAGATTAAGAAGAGCTGGCAAGAATACACAGAAGAACTATACACAAAAGATATTCAAGACCCAGATAACCACAATGGTGTGATCACTCACCTAGAGCCAGACATCCTGGAATGTAAAGTCAAGTGGTCCGTAGGAAGCATCACTATGGACAAAGCTAGTGGAGGTGATGGAATTCCAGCTAAACTAATTCAAATCCTAAAAGATGATGCAGTGAAAGTGCTGCACTCAATATGACAGAAAATTTGGAAAACTCAGCAGTGGCCAAAGCACTGGAAAAAGTCAGTTTTCATTCCAATTCCAAAGAAAGGCAATGCCAAAGAATGCTCAAACTATTTCCAGTTTTTTAAGGCAATGAAACATGTAAAATATCATGTAGGAAACGAGTTGCCAGTCCAGGTTCGATGCATGACGCTGGATGCTTGGGGCTGGTGTACTGGGACGGCCCAGAGGGATGGTATGGGGAGGGAGGAGGGAGGAGGGTTCGGGATGGGGAACACATGTATACCTGTGGCGGATTCATTTTGATATTTGGCAAAACTAATACAATTATGTAAAGTTTAAA
>NW_011494660.1:1917037-1918134 GCF_000754665.1 Bison bison bison | reverse complement strand
TGGAAAAGTCTTCAAGAGATGGGAATACCAGACCACCTGACCTGCCTCCTGAGAAATCTGTATGCAGGTCAGGAAGCAACAGTTAGAACTGGATGTGGAACAACACACTGGTTCCAAATAGGAAAAGGAATACATCAAGGCTGTATATTGTCACCTTGCTTGTTTAACTTATATTCAGAATACACCATGTGAAATGCTGGGCTGGATGAAATACAAGCTGGAATCAAGATTGCCAGGAGAAATATCAATAACCTCAGATATGCAGGTGACACCACCCTTATGGCAGAAAGCAATGAAGAACTAAAGAGCCTCTTGATGAAAGTGAAAGAGAAGAGTGAAAGTGTTGGCTTAAAACTCAACGTTCAGAAAACTAAGATTATGGCATCCGGTCCCATCACTTCATGGCAAATAGATGGGGAAACAAAGGAAGCAGTGAGAGACTTTATTTTCTTGGGCTCCAAAATCACCACAGATGGTGATTGCAGCCATGAAATTAAAAGACTCTTGCTTCTTGAAAGAAAAGCTATGACCAACCTAGACAGCATATTAAAAAGCAGAGACATTACTGTCAATATCTCCCTCCACTGCAGACTGAATTGAACTGATATATCTTTCTTTCATTAAATTGAGCACTTACTAAGAGGAGAGTGTCAAAGTTAGTTTAAAGCTCAATATTCAGAAAACTAAGATCATGTCATCTGGTCCCATCACTTCATAGCAAATAGATGAGGAAACAGTGGAAACAGTGGCTGACTTCATTTTGGGGGACTCCAAAATAACTGCAGATGGTGACTGCAGCCATGAAATTAAAAGACACTTTGTCCTTGGAAGAAAAGCTATGACCAGTCTGCTGCTGTTGCTGCTAAGTCACTCTGTGCGACCCCATAGACAGCAGCCCACCAGGCTCCCCTGTCCCTGGGATTCTCAAGGCAAGAACACTGGAGTGGGTTGCCATTTCTATACAGCACATTAAAAAGCAGAGACATTACTTTGCTAGCAAAGGTCCATCTAGTGAAAGCTGTGGTTTTTCCAGTAGTCATGTATGGATGTGAGAGTTGGACTATAAAGAAAGCTGAGTGCTGAAGAATTGATGTTTT
>NW_011494660.1:1913015-1916932 GCF_000754665.1 Bison bison bison | reverse complement strand
GAACAACAGAGGATTAGATGGTTGGATGGCATCACAGACTCAATGGAGATGAGTTTGAGTAAACTCCAGAAGTTGGTAATGGACAGGGAGGCCTAGTGTGCTGCAGTCTATGGGGTCTCATAGAGTTGCACATGACTGAGTGACTAAAATGAACTGAACTGAATATGACAGGTACTGTGCCATGCACTTCAAGCTGCTCAGCATAACTCTCCAGGACAGATATTGTTATCTCATTTTACCAATGGTTTGTGAGTCATTGACCTTATTTGACACCAATTCTAACAAAGGAAATAAGGCTACTTCTGTCTCACAAGTTCATCGGCTGAATATGGATTAGAAGCATTGAGCAGAAATACAGTCTGTGCCTAAAGGACCGTCCACTGATGGCATGCAAGTCTAGGATGTCCCAGCCTGAACCTGGGAAAAGAAAAGCCCCAGTCAGTCAGTTCAGTCACTCAGTTGTGTCCAACTCTTTTTGACCCCATGGACTGCAGCCCGCCAGGCTTTTCTGTCCATCACCAACTTCTGGAGCTTATTCAAACTCATGTCCATCAAGTCAGTGATGCCATCCATCTCATCCTCTGTCATCCCCTTCTCTTCCCGCCTTCAATCTTTCTCAGAATCAGGGTCTTTTCCAATGAGTCAGTTCTTTGCATCAGGTGGCCAGAGTATTGGGGTTTCAGCCTCAGCATCAGTTGGGCTTCCCTGGTGGATCAGATGGTAAAGAATCTGCCTGCAATGTGGGAAACATGGGTTTGATCTCTGGGTTGTGAAGATCCCCAGGATAAGGGCATGGTAACCCACTCCAGTATTTTTGCCTGGAAAATCCCCATGGACAGAGGAGCCTGGTGGGCTACAGTACATAGGGTCACAAAGAGTTGGACACCACTGAGTGACTAAGCACAGAACATTGTGACCTCTCATATATAGCATTGAAATAGCTTCCAAAAGAAACCCCAGGGACCTTCCCTAAACTACTCGATAGAGTCACATACCCATAGCACCTACTTGACAAGTGCACATAACTTGACACCCCAGAGCAGGTCCCACCTCACAGGAGAAGAGCTCACGGTGATGGGATATTTACTCCACATCTGGCCCTGTGCTCCCTGCTTAAGGGCATCTTTTCATTACCCTACAAAATAAAGTCATGGAGGAGCAATAGCCACAACCACCTTTGGAGATAGTCATAATATTTTTGAGGTAAGAACTCTTTAACAAAAAGGGGAAAAGAAGACCCAGAATGATTGGTAACTTGGCCAAGATCCCAGAGCTATTACGACAAGAGGAACATTTTGAATTCAGCTCAGCTCTGAGTACACACTAGTCCTCCAAGACATACTTGAGTGTTTGATGTGACATCATCTGAATGTGCTTCAATGCAGAGGGAAAATATGCACCTCTGCTGGCACATGGCCCCTGTGCTGTCACTTTCTCAGATGCAATAAATGAAATGCTACAAGGGAGACTACTTGATCATGTGTGCTAGGCCCTCTGCTGGCTTCTGCAGCAGAATTAAGAGGCAAACAAATAAATTAAAAGATGAGAATTTGGAACAGTTCCCGGAGGGGCCTCGTTTCTGTAAATCCATTTGGCAGTGCAACTGGGCATCCACTCTGCAAGCCTCCTGTGCTCAAAGAGCAGGCTGCCAGGACAAACTGGTTGGGCAATGAAAACCATTGCTGGATGCATCCAAGCAGAGTTACTGTGGTTGAGGAGGCCATGTCCTTGGGGAATTTCAGTCGGAGTGACCTCTATGTGGCATCCAATGTTGAGGAACAAAGGATGTAGGAAAGTCTTTCCTATGTCTGTGGAGTATCACCCAATAGCTTACTGAAAAATCCTAGGAATTATTCTTGAGCCTGTCCTTTCCTTTGCTTTTCAGATGCAAGCCCTAACAAGGCTGTGGTCTCTACCTCTAAACCACAACCTGGATCCAACCATTTCTCACCATCCCAAATACAACTCCAGATATATCCAGGCCACCATTCACCCAGACTACAGAGACTCCCAGCTATATGCTTCTCCTCTGAAAGTTATTCTCCACTCAGCAACCAGTGATGTTTTCCCTTGCTCAATACTTTGAGCAATGGCTTTCCTTCCACTTGGAATAAAACTCAACTTTTTAGCAAAGTCCAGTATGCTGTCTTCCTGTGAACACTTTGACTCAGTCTGAACCATCCATTCCTTCCCTGGCTAACTTGGTGGTTCTTGGGATGCCTCATGGCTTGGCCCTGTTTCTCCTTCCAGACAGACATGACCATCAAGCTCAACTGTCCTCTTCCCAAATTTGTTTTCCTGACCAGCAGACACTCACAGCCCCTTTTCATATTTCTGTGTTTTGTTTGCTTCACAGGACCTATGGCTATCATGTTTATCACTCATAGTCCAACAGATCAGCTCCTAAAGGACTGGCACATAGTAGAGGTAATTCATTTATTTCTGAATGAATGAATGTGGAGATTAGGGCCTTTGTGTCTTCAGCAAGAAAAGAATGTGCTACATTGAGAGACAGACACCGGGGCCTGTTGGAGGGTGGGCTGGAGAATCTCCTGCATTGGCATAAACATCTAGGATGTTTCATGCTTCTGTCCCTTCTGGAACATCCTTCCCACCCTGCTATGGCCTCCACTGTGGGCCTGGGGACTGCCCGTTCATCATTCCATTTCAGCACCCTCCTCAGTCTCCCCTGACAGCCAGGTGAGGTAAGTGCCCCTGCTTGCACTAATGCACTCACATCAATAGAACCACTTCCCTTTGGATCCACCCTCATGGATGGGAGCTCCACTCTCATGGAGGGCAGAGGCATGCATCCCCAACATGAATAAAGACCTGGAACACAGCAGGCACTCAATGCTGTGTGTGGAACCCCCAGATCAAGTTGCCAACTTTTCAAGTGGGGGAAATGCAGGTCTCGATAAGAGATTATTTTCCTGTCTGCATGTCCTGGGCTGGATCTCCCTAACTGCCTCGGGCTTGGGCCTCACCCTCCTTTCCCCCATATGCTCTCTTCCTACACAGACTCAGGCCTTCTTCTTCTGTGTGAGTGACTCCCAACTGTAATCTTGCTCCTTTCTCCAGACCATATGTCCAGCCATGTAGCCAATATCTCCCTTCATTTTCAGACAGTATTTCAGAGTCATCCTCCCCAGAGCTGAGCTCTGGATCCCAGCACTTATGGACCTCTGCTATCACCACTCTCAAAACCATTCTGAATTCTTCGTTTCCTCTCCCAGTCTGCAGCCAAGCCTGCCGCCTTCCTGGAGATCTTCTCTGGCAACCCCCTCTCCGTGGTCCAGCCACAATTGACAGAGACCTCATAACGAACCTTTGTTCTTGCCCAGGAGGCTCTTCACACTGTTCCAGAACAGAAACCAGGAATCTTTTTCAATTCAGTCATGTCATGTCATCTCTCTGTTCAAATCTTTCCATCTCATTTAGACAAATTCCAAGTCAGTGACCATAACAATGTCACATGCCCATATCCTCTCATCAGAGAGACTCCACCTGAGGAGTTCCCCTTTATTTTCTAAAAAATTTATTGGAGTAGAGTAGTTTTACAATGGAGAAGGAAATGACAACCCACTCCAGGACTCTTGCCGGGAAAATTCCAGGGACAGGGGAGACTGGTAGGCTGCCGTTTATGGGGTCACACAGAATCGGACACTACAGAAGCGACTTAGCAGCAGCAGCAGCAGCAGCAGGTACCTCATCAGAGTTAGTTACTACTATAGAGCAAATCAAATCAGGTTTATATATATGCTAAGTCACTTCAGTCGTGTCCGACTCTGTGCAACCCCATAGATGGCAGCCCACCAGGCTCCCCCGTCCCTGGGATTCTCCAGGCAAGAACACTGGAGTGGGTTGCCATTTCCTTCTCCAATGCATGAAAGTGAAAAGTGAAAGTGAAGACACTC
>NW_011494660.1:1897111-1912915 GCF_000754665.1 Bison bison bison | reverse complement strand
GAAGTCGCTCAGTCGTGTCTGACTCTTAGCAACCCCATGGATTGCAGCCTAACAGGCTCCTCCATCCATGGGATTTGCCAGGCAAGAGTACTGGAGTGGGGTGCCATTGCCTTCTCCATAATATATATGAAAATCATAATTCCAAAATATTCCCTAATGTTCATTGCAGCCCTATTTACAATAACCAGAACACGGAAGCAACCTAAATGTCCATCAACAGAGGAATTGATAAGGAAGATGCACTATATATGTAGGGCTATATATATAGCCCTTGGTGACCCTTAGGAGCACTGGCGATATTACTCGGATGTGTATTTACTGTCTGTATCCATAAGAATGGAGCTTTGAACTACTCATAGCACACAGGAGAATAGACTTGTCCATGGAATGAATGAGTAGATGCAGCTCTAATGTTCCCTCCAAAGATCAGGTTCTCCCTGTCAAACCCCATAAGAGCTGCAAGTATAAAATCTCAAGTCAATTCACATGATTCAGACCCTATCCCAGGAGAAAGCAGTGGGCCTGCCATAGATCAGATTCTATTTCCAGTGGACTTTCTTCATCACTCAAGCCTCATCCTCAGTGGCCTCAGTGCTAACCCTTCTTGTGCTTACATTGCGCCAGACTTATAGTTGGGGCAGAGCAGTGGATAATTGAAGGGAGGCTGCTGCCGGGTGAGGTCAGGAACTCATGCATGGGAGGGGATTTCAGGTCTCCCTCCCCACAAAATGAATTGTCAGGGATTTGTTGTTGTTGTTGTTATATTTTCCACTCATATTGTGTTAGCTCTCCAGAAAAACCGAGGCAAATGGAGCTTATCTATCAAGATTTATTATAAGAAATTGGCTCACGTGATTATGAAAGCAGAAAAGTCCCAAAGTTTTCTGTGTGTAAGCCAAAGACCAGAAAAGTTGGTAGAGTGAGTCCCAGTTTCAGGGCAGAAGACCAGTGTCCCATCTGTTCTCTCAACCGAGGGGATGTTGTGCACCCTCTGTTTTACTTCATCCCCAATTCAAATCCAAATCTTATCTGGAAACACCCTCACAGACACAGCCAGATATAATGTTTAGCCAGGTATCTGGATGCATTGTGGCCCAGGCAAGTTAGCACATAAAATTAAGCATAACACATACTTTCTTCTAAAATTTGCATTTGGGAAGAGGGGAGGCAGGATGGATTAGAAGATGGGGATTGACATATACACATTATTGATATTATGTATAAAATAGAGAGGCTTCCCGGGTGGTACTAGTAATAAAGAACCTGTCTACCAATGCAGGAGATATAAGGGATGTGGATTCGATTCCTGGGTTGGGAAGATCTCCTGGAGATGGGCATGGCAAGCCACTCCAGTATTCTTACCTAGAGAATCCCATGGACAGAGAAGCCTGGTGGACTATAGTCCATAGGGTTGCAAAGAATTGGACATGACTTAGTGACTAAACAACAACAACATAAAATAGATAACTAATGAGAACATACTGTATATAGTACAGAGAGCTTTACTCAATGCTCTGTGGTAACCTAAATGGGAAAGAAGTCCAAAAAAGACTTTATACTTATATAACATGTGTATGTATAGCTGATTCACTTTGCTGTACAGCCGAAACTAACACAACATTGTAAAGCAATTATACTCCATTAACAAAATAAAATGAAAAAATAAAAGCATAAAAAATAAATATATACCCCAAAATTTGTATTTCTATTGTGTTCCAACAATATGCCAATTTGAGATGGATGCTGATGATACAAAAGTAACAGATCATCCCAGTCCCCAAGGACTTTGAAGAGAGTACTGTAAAGAATCCTTATAAAGTCATATTATAGTGCCTGCAGAACTGATCAGAGGATGCTATGGGAGTACCACTCAATCTAGGGAAGTATGGCTGGGATGGGGATTATTCAGAGATGCTTTTCTGGAGGAATAGGATATTCTGGAGCTGAGACTCCGTGCTGGGCTGTGAGGCAGCTAGCATGAAGTGGTGGACAGTCCAGAAGGGGCTAGAGGAAGTAAATAACAGAACAAGTTGATGGGGAGCTTTGCTGACTGTGGGTTCGATGAGGGTTCTATCATTTTAAGTGTGTAGGTAGAGGTGCCAGTGATTATTAATCCTATCCTTTAATAAAGGTGATGGAAGTTGGCACAACTTCTAGCCAACCCCCTGTCCTTCCCTTTGTTCTGTAAGAGGATGAGTTCAGGTCGGAGCTCCTCTTTGTCTGTAACATGTGAGGTGGCCTAACCTTGAAGAACTCCACACTTACCACCTTGAAGATGAGGAGTTGTGGCCCAGCTTTGCTGTTCTGTCCTAGGAGATATTACAGGAATGTCTCAGGGTTCTGAATGTCTCAGCCCAATGACTTGGGATGAATAATTTGAGATTGCTATTTAACCATTTTTACCTACCTGCCTTATGTGGTTGAAGCTAATATGCTTGACCTACCTTATATGGTTGAAGCTTATATCTAAGGCTGAAAATAATACCATAGTGGACTAATAACAACTAAAGGTAGAATGTGAGCATTTCTTTATTGCTATTTTGTGACTTTCTTGGAGCCCAACCACATACAATTTTTGTTACAATATTAACATTTATTCTAAAATAATGGGTTCCTGTTCCCTAAGAGCTCAGTCAGTAAAGAAGCCGCCTGCAATGCAGGAGGTCCCAGTTCGATTCCCGGGTAGGGAAGAACTGATGGAGAAGGGAGAAGCTATCCACTCCAGTATTCTTGGGCTTCCCTTGAGTCTCAGCTGGTAAAGAATCCACCTGCAATGTGGGAGACCCCGGTTCAATCCCTGGGCTGGGAAGATCCCCTGGAGAAGAGAAAGGCTACTCACTCCAGTATTCTGACCTGGAGAATTCCATGGACTGTATAGTCCATGGGGTCACAAAGAGTCAGCCACAACTGAGTGACTTTCACTTTCACATTTATTGCCACAGAAAATGCCAGTTAATTTGCTACAGGTGGCTCAGTGCTAAATAATTTGCCTGCCAGTACAGGCAATGCAGGAGACATGGGTTCCATCCTGGGATTGGAAAGATCCCGTGGAGAAGGGCATGGCAACCCACTCTAGTATTTTTGCCTGGAAAATCCCATGGACAGAGGAGCATGGTAGACTACAGTCCATATGGTCTCAAAGAGTCAGACATGACTTAGTGTAGCATAATAATATAAATAACATGCTGCATCCACACGAAGGTGTTTCCACTCAGGCCTAGACTTCCTTAGGTCCAGACCCAATGAATGGGCCTTCATAGAGCCAGGACCGGGCCATGCCTGGTAGGGAGCTTCTACTTAATCGATATTTTTGAATAAAGTAATAATTGAATAAATGAAGTAAATAAAGAACTAGCACTAGTTTCCTTCTCAAGAAATGATGTAATGTTTAGGATCAATCTCAAGCACAGCATTCACTCCTATGAGTCACAATGAGCGCATCATAGCCCCAAGACATTTGAGGCTTGGGCAGGCTTCTTGATCTTTCTGAGCTTTGTATTTCTGAGCTTTTAAATGGAGAAGAAGAAAGTCATTAGTGTTGATTCCTAAGTCCTGTATTGTTCCAAGTAGTCCTCTCAGCAAAAAAAAAAAAAAAGGTGTTAGTCACTCAGTTGTGTCTGACTCTTTGAGTAACCTGCCAGGCTCCTCTGTCCATGGACTTCTCCAGGCAAGAATACTTGAGTGGTTAGTCAATTCTCTTCTCCAGGGGATATTGCTGACCCAGGGATCAAACCTGGGCCTCCTGCACTGTATGCAGGCAGGTTCTCTACCACCTGAGCCACAAGGGAAGCCCAAGTCACCAACATAAGCACAGCCCTGCTCTCTACTTGGGTCTGGTTTTACAGCTTTTTGCTGCACCCAAGTTGAAAGCCAAGGACAAAGGCATCTTTCACTGTTTCAATATGAAGACCACTGTTAAGGTCTCAAAGACTACTTGCTAGGACTGCCAAACTGCAGGTCTTCTGCTCCTTGCCTCTCTTCTGACAGCTTTTCTCAGCTCCTGCCCCTGGAGTCCAGTCCTGCAGGATTTTCACCTAGGCAGCAACTTGACAGGAGGTTTCTTTCAAGACCTATAAGCCTGGCTCTCATCTGCAGTAGTCCCTTGACCCATGGGAAGCTCTCACATTCCTCCTCCCCTACCCAGGCACTCTGTCTTGGAAACTGGCATCAGTCCGTGCTCACACATGCCACCTCTGCACCTCTAAGGCACATACCCCAGGAGCTGACACTAAGCTGATTTTAAGGAACTGAATTAATCTGGAGGAGTCTTGAGCTTCCTTGAGCTCCATGGGGTGCTCCTGTTGTGATGATCACCAGGTGCCACAGAGAGAGGAGCACCACAACAGGGGATTTTTGTGGTGACCCTGGGCAGCTTGCTCACTCTGAACTGCGGTTTCCCTCTCTGTGGAATGGTTGTAGAAGCATTATCTTTTTGTAGTTGGTGTGAGGATGTGGAATAAGTGCATCAAGCTTGGGGCTCAACTCTTTATAAGTGACACTTTGCTGCCCCAGCTATTTAGTGAAAGAGGATTGTATTAACACAAGCCAATAAAAACACATGATCTATTCATGTAGTAGAAAAAGAAGTTAATTAGAGAGCTGTCTTCCCATATAGATTGAGAGCTTGTGAGGGTTAGAATTTTGTTTCATCCTTCCCTGTATCCGGAGTGATGCACATCCACAAGGAGAGGTTGGTTGAATAGATGGATAGGTGCGTGGATGGACAAGTGAGTGAGAGAACTTAGAGAGAAATGTTTGTTCACCCTTTATGCTGTCCCAAGTCCCACCTTCATGGGCTCTGTATGCCATGAAGCCACTGTATTTGGCAAGGCAGAGGGAGAGGTACATAGTAGAATGTTGAATACAGACATTTTAACAGAAAGTATTTTAGATGAACTGTTCAAAGCTTTTCTGGCAAAAGCCAGGCATTGCAGATATCCTGACTCTGATCAGTGTCAGGATAGGGAGATTTTTATGTGATCTGCTTTGATCTCTTCTGGGTGGAAGGGAACTTGTCACTAGCACCAGAAAGGGTTTTTTTTTTTACAGTAACCTTTCTAATGATACTGTGTAGGGCAGGAGAAACCCCTGCAATCTTTCTGGAAACCAACCCAGAAACATGCATCAGAACCTTACAAATATCATCCTTGAAAGAGCAATTCCACCTCCAGGAATCTATACTAAGGAATGAATCAGAGATGTAGGCAAATGTTGATGCATACAGATGTCCCTCACAGTATCACTTATAATAGTGATAACTTTTAAGTGACTTAAACATCCAACATGGGAAATTATTAAATAAATAATGGCACAAAACCATGTTCAAACACATTTTATGATGTAGAGAACTAGTATACTGTTGATTAAAATATAGAGAGAGAGCAGGGCATACAATTTTTCTTATAGAATCTTTATACATGTGAAAAACAACATATACATTTGGGGGAAAGTTTAAAAAAATAACCAAGATACTACTTTCATTGGTTACCCATGCTGCTGCTGTTACTGCTAAGTCGTTTCAGCCGTGTCTGACTCTGTGCAACCCCATAGATGGCAGCCCACCAGGTTCCTCCATCTGTCCCTGGGATTCTCTAAGCAAGAATAGTGGAATGGGTTGCCATTTCCTTCTCCAGATTACCCATGAGGGGTGGAATAATGGATGTCTTTTACAGTTTGTTTGTTTGTTTGTTTTTTATGCTTTTGGGGTTTTAGATATTCACTACATCAATTGTGCTTAGTTGCTCAGTAGTGTCTGACTCTTTGCGACCCTTTGGACTTCAGGGTCTTCTGTCCATGGGATTTTTCAGGCAAGAATACTGGAGAGGGTTGCCGTTTCCTTCTCCAGGGGATCTTCCCAATCCAGTAATCTAACCCATGTCTCCCATGTCTCCTGCATGGCAGGTGGATTTGTTACCCACTGAGCCATTGAGGAAGTCCTGCTACACCAATTACTTGTATAATAAAATATACATTTTCCTAAGAAAAAATATGAACTTTGCATAGTAAAATACTAGAGAAAAAAGGATTTTCTATAAAATACAACTGTATTTTTAGTGTTTTTCTTCATGTGCTTTTAATTAATGTGTTATCTCAGAAAGGCTAAAACAGTCTTAGAGGAAAAGTAGGCTTTTAGTGTGTCTTGCAAAAGATCACAATTATTAGGCAATTTTTTCCTTTCTTTCTTAATGAGGGTCAAATTAGTGTCACTCATTAAAAAATTACAAGGTGAATATTAAAAATATAAATTATGCTGTCTTGTTTTTGATATTATAGCATATACTGGCTGGTAAAGACTATGTGTGTGGGCTCAGTCACTCAGTTGTGTCCAACTCGGAGATCCACATAGACTGTAGCCCACCTGGCTCCTCTGTCCATGGGAATTATCCCAGCAAGAATACTGGAGTGGGTTGCCATTTCCTTCTCCAAGGAATCTTCCCAATCCATGGATCCAACCAGTGTCTCCTGTGACTCCTGCACTGGCAGGAGACTTCTTTACCACTGAGCCACCTGGGAAGCCCAGTAAAGACATGGACATCTGCTATTTAGAATAATGGTAGAAAACATGACAAAGATATCATTATTCTAATTGTGACTTACTCTCTTAATCCAAAGTTTCATGTTCATGTGTGGATTGACCCTTTGTTGTTCAGTCACTAAGTTGTATCTGACTCTTTGCGACCCCATGGACTACAGCACATCAAGCTCCTCTGGCCTCCACTATCTCCTGGAATTTGTTCAAATTCATGTTCATTGAGTCGGTAATACTATCTAACCATTTCATCCTCTGTTGATCCCTTCTCCTTTTGCCTTCAATCTTTCCCAGCACCAGGGTTTGTTCCAATGAGTCAGCTGTTTGCATCAGGTGGCCAAAGTATTGGAGCTTCGGTTTCAGCACCAGTCCTTCCGATGACCCTTATGACTTAGGAAATACCTTATAATGTTTCCATGTTAAGAAGCATTGCAAACATTTTGTTTCCCTATGTGTTATTTGTTACAGGAAACCCTCTCAGGCCTGTACCCAGTGCTTCTTATAATAGATACATACCAAAAGGGTTAGAGAGGAGATGATAGGGAGAGGAATTTAAACATCTGATAAGTTTTCAACATCAGTAAGTCATTTATTAGAAATGAGGTACTCAGTCTCTATAAGTCTACCCAGTTCAGGCCTTGTGCAGGTTGACAGGGTCATGGACACAGCTCTGACTTCAGGGAGCTTACAGTCTGCCACTGTGGTGTCTGACACAGTGATGGGACAGGAGCAAGGTGCCATGGGAAACCAAGGAGAAAAAGTCATGGTGTCAAGGGCAAGACCGTTCTCGATCTGCAGACTTCACCCAATCAGCCCCCTTCCAGGGGAGAACCCTGTAGCCTCTGCCAGAGAGTGGAGGGCATCTGGGAGACCTGCTGCTGCTCACTCTACTGGGAGTGTCAGCCTTCTGCCTTGTTTTTAATCCCAGCAATTAGAGACACCTGATGCCATAAGATTCTGCGCTTTTTAGTGCTTTGTTGTATATCCTAAGTAATTTCTTGTCTTTCCCATTTTGTGTTTAGGAACCAAGTTTCATGGATTTGCTAAATTAGTTCACACTTTTCTCTCTGCTTTCTTGCTTTGAAATGGATTAAATAAATAGTCACATGAAGAATTTATGACACCCTCCTCATACTGGGTGCTTCCCTGATATCTCAGTTGGTAAATAATCACCTGCAATGCAGGAGACCCTGGTTCAATTCCAGGGTCGAGAAGATCTGCTGGAGAAGTGATAGGCTACCCACTCCAGTATTCTTGGGCTTCCCTTGTGGCTTAGATGGTAAAGAATCTGCTTGCAATGTGGGAGACCCCAGTTTGATCCCTGGGTTGGGAAGATCCCCTG
Organism: Bison bison bison; assembly: GCF_000754665.1. Lineage (NCBI taxonomy): Eukaryota > Metazoa > Chordata > Mammalia > Artiodactyla > Bovidae > Bison > Bison bison. The sequence continues at coordinate 1,905,044 of NW_011494660.1, read as the reverse complement.
GAGAAAGGAAAGGTTACACACTCCAGTATTCTGGCCTGGAGAATTCCATGAACTGTATAGTCCACTTTATCCACACAGTTTCCAGGATTCTGGTCTCTGCACTCCAAATCAAAGATCAGAACATATCTCTTTAGAGAATCTGAGTAATCCGAGAGAAAAGACATAAAGATATTGATATTGGGTGACTCCTCAAGGAAAGGCCTTGACAGGTCATTTCAGAGTGAACCCCACATGTAGAATTTCACTCTTGTAACAGAGCTTTCAATCAGCCTTCCAATACCTCATTTTAAATGTAATCAGAAACCAACTATCACTAGATAGTTGAGGAATGTGATTACCATGAAAATGAAAGACCAAAACTAGGAAAGACTTTTTAAAAAATCAAAGGAAATAGAAACTTTTCAGGGAAACAACACCACCACCAAAGTGTCATAAATATTTTCAGTAATGTAAAAGAAGACACTGTATGATGCTATAGAAATGGAATATGCAGAGAAGAAAAGATATCTTGTAGAAGCTAAAAATAAGATAGCAGAAATAAGAGCATGATAGATTTAGAATATAAATCTGAAGAAATTTCCCAAAAAAGGAAGCAAAAGAGAATGAAAAATATGAAAAAGAAGATATGAACAATTCCACGATAGCCAACATATGAAAAATATTATAGAAACACCAGGAAAAGAGAAAGGAGAACATGTAGAGGAAGAAATTATCAAAGAAATAATGCAAGAAGATTTCTCAGACCAAAGGAGACAAATATTCTGCTTAAAAAGGCCCATAGAATGAATAAAATCAGATATTCACAAAGCACAAAATTATGAAACTGAGGACAAAAATAGAAATCCTGTAAGACTCTAGACAGAAAAACAAGGTTAAATGCACAGAATCAGGGAATAACATGTATCCTGTATTTTCAATAACCTCCATAGAAGATAGATGACAATAAAAGAATCTTTAAGCTTTTAAAACAAATCTATAACCCAGTAAACTGAAACTCAAAAATAAAGACAGAAAAAGTAAACCTTTCTATAGATACAGTTTCAAAAATTGATCTCCCAAGCCCTCTTTCTCAGAAAGCTACTGAAAGATTGGTTCTACACAGAAAGGGAGGAGATTAAGAAAAAACACTTAAAAGCTTCTGCACAACAAAGGAAACTATAAGCCAGGTGAAAAGACAGCCTTCAGAATCGGAGAAAATAATAGCAAATTAAGCAACTGACAAACAACTAATCTCAAAAATATACAAGCAACTCCTACAGCTCAATTCCAGAAAAATAAATGATCCAATCAAAAAATGGGCCAAATAACTAAATAGACATTTGTCCAAAGAAGACATACAGATGGCTAACAAACATATGAAAAGATTCTCAACATCACTCATTATCAGAGAAATGCAAATCAAAACCATAATGAGGTACCATTTCACGCTAGTCAGAATGGCTGCAATCCAAAAGTTTACAAGCAATAAATGCTGGAGAGGGTGTGGAGAAAAGGGAACCCTCTTACACTGTTGGTGGGAATGCAAACTAGTACAGCCACTATGGAGAACAGTGTGGAGATTCCTTAAAAAACTGGAAATAGAACTGCCTTATGACCCAGCAATCCCACTGCTGGGCATACACACTGAGGAAACCAGAAGTGAAAGAGACATGTGTACCCCAATGTTCATCGCAGCACTGTTTATAATAGCCAGGACATGGAAGCACCCTAGATGTCCATCAGCAGATGAATGGATAAGAAAGCTGTGGTACATATACACAATGGAATATTACTCAGCCATTAAAAAGAATACATTTGAATCAGTTCTAATGAGATGGATGAAACTGGAGCCTATTATACAGAGTGAAGTAAGCCAAAAAGAAAAACACCAATACAGTATACTAACACATATATATGGAATTTAGAAAGATGGCAACAATAACCTTGTATACGAGACAGCAAAAGAGACATTGATGTATAGAACAGTCTTTGGGACTCTGTGGGAGAGGGAGAGGGTAGGATGATTTGGGAGAATGGCATTGAAACATGTATAACATGATATATGAAATGAGTCGCCAGTCCAGATTCAATGCACGATACTGGATGCTTGGGGCTGGTGCACTGGGACGACCCAGAGGGATGGTACAGGGAGGAAGGAGGGAGGAGGCTTCAAGATGGGGAACACGTGTATACCTGTGAAGGATTCATGTTGATATATGGCAAAACCAATACAATATTGTAAAGTTAAGAAAGAAAAAGCACTGGGTTATTGTTACCATCTAAGAGACACTGATGTATAGAACAGTCTTATGGACTCTGTGGGAGAGGGAGAGGGTGGGAAGATTTGGGAGAATGACATTGAAACATGTAAAATATCATGCAAGAAACGAGTTGCCAGTCCAGGTTCGATGCATGATACTGGATGCTTGGGGCTAGTGCACTGGGAAGATCCAGAGGGATGGTATGCGGAGGGAGGAGAGAGGAGGGTTCAGGATGGGGAACACATGTATACCTGTGGCAGATTCATTTTGATATTTAGCAAAACTAATACAATTATGTAAAGTTTAAAAATAAAATAAAATTTAAAAAAAAGAAAGAAAAAGCAAATTAAAAAGTCAAATTAATTACATAAAAATTAAAACAAAACAAAACAAAAATACAAGCATACCTTATTTTAGTGCACTTTGACTTATTGCACTTCATGGATAGGCAATTTTTTGTTTTGTTTTTCAAATTAAAGGCTTTTGGCATCCCTGAGTCAAGCAAGTCAAGCATCATTTCTCCAAGAGGATTTGCTCACTTCATTTCTCTGTTTTCACATCCTGGTAATGATCACAGTATTTCAAACTTTTCAGTATTACTATACTTGTTATGATGATCACTGATCCATGATCTTTGATGTTATTATTGCAGTTGTTTTAGGTTGCCACCTACCATGCCCATATAAGACAGTGAACTTAAGGTTAAATGTGTGTGCGTTCTGACTGCTCCACTGACCAGCTGCCTCCCCATCTCTCTCTCTCTCCTCAAGCCTCCCTATTCCCTGAGACACAGAAATATTTGAATTAGGCCAATTAATAACCTTACAATTACCTCTAAGTGTTCAAGTGAAAGGAAAAGTCATATGTCTCTCACTTGATATCAAAAGCTAGGAATGAGTAAGCTTAGTGAGAAACATTAAATCGGGAAAGGAGTACATCAAGGCTGTATATTGTCACCTTGCTTATTTAACTTATATGAAAAGTACATCATGCAAAATGCCTGGCTGGATGAAGCACAAGCTGGAGTCAAGATTGCTGGGAGAAATATCAATAACTTCAGATATGCAGATGACACCACCTTTATAGCAGAAAGTGATGGACTGAAGAGCCTCTTGATGAAAGCAAAAGAGGAAAGTGAAAAAGTTGGCTTAACACTCAACCTTCAGAAAACTAAGATCATGGCATCTGGTCCCATCACACCATGTCAAATAGATGGGGAAAAGGTAAAAACAGTGACAGACTTTATTTTGGGGGGCTCCAAAATCACTGTAGATGATGACTGCAGCCATGAAATTAAAAGATTCTTGCTCCTTGGAATAAAAGCTATGACCAACCTAGACAGCTTATTAAAAAGTAGAGACATTACTTTGCCAACAAAGGTCCATCTAGTCAAGTGTATAGTTTCTCCAGTAGTCATGCATGTATGTGAGAGTTGGACTATAAAGGAAGCTGAGCACCAAAGAATTGATGCTTTTGACCTATAGTGTTGGAGAAGACTCTTGAGAGTCCCTTGAACTTCAAGGAGAGCAAACCAGTGAATCCTAAAGGAAAGCAGCCCTGAATATTTATTGGAAGGACTGATGCTGAAGCTCCAATACTTTGGCAACCTGATACGAAGAACTGACTCCTTGGAAAAGACCCTGATGTTGGGAAAGATTGAAGGCAGGAGATGGGGAACGACAGAGACTGAGATGTTTGGATGGCATCACCGACTCGATGGACATGAGTTTGAGTAAGCTCCAGGAGTTGGTGATGGACATGAAAGCCTGGCATGCTATAGTCCATGGGGTTGCAAAGAGTCGGACACCACTGAGCAACTGAACTGAACTGAGTGAGAAACACATGTCAAAAGCCAGGAGAGGCTGAAAGCTAGCCCTCTGATGCCTAACAGTTAGTCAACTTGTAGATGCAAAGGGAAAATTCTTGCAAGAATTTAAAATTGCTCCTCCAGCAAACACACCAATGGTATGAAAGTGAATCAGTGTTATTGCTGATACAGAAAAAGTTTTAATGGTCTAGATAGATGATCAAACCAACCACAATATTCCCTTAAGCCAAAATCTAATCCAGAGCAAGGCCTAATTCTCTTCAGTTCTGTGAGAGAGGTGAAGAAGCTGCAGAAGAAAGGTGTGAAGCTGTCAGAGGTTGGGTCATGAGATTTAAGGAAAGAAGCCATCTCCATAAAAATGCAAGATGAAGTGTGTCTACACTAAATGATAGATTTTCAATATAGATGAAACAGACTCCTATTTGAAAAAGATGCCATATAAGGCTTCCATAGTAAGAGAAGAGAAATCAATACTTAGCTTCAAAGTTTCAAAGAACAAGATGATTCCCTTGTTAGTAACTGACACAGCTGGGGACTCTCAGTGAGGCTAATGCTCAAAATATCAAAACCAAAGAACTGATGCTTTTGGACATGTTGGAGAGGACTCTTTGGAGTCTCTTGGACTGCAAGGGGATCAAGCCAGTCAATCCTAAAGGAAATAAACCTTGAATTTTCATTGGAAAGACTGATGCTGAAGCTGAAACTCCAATACTTTGACCACCTGATGTGAAGTACTGATTCATTAGAAAAGACCCTGATGCTGGGAAAGATAGAAGCCCAGAGGAGAAAGGGATGACAAAAGATGAAATGGACATGAGTTTGAGCAAGCTCTGGGAGATGGTGAAGGACAGGAAGCATGGTGTTGTGCAGTCCATGGCATTACAAAGAGTTGAAGATGACTGAGCAGCTAAACAACAACAAATGCTCATTTACTATTCTGTATATCCTAGGGCCCTTAAGAATTTTGTTAAATCCACACTCTGGTGAGCTCTGTACATGAAACAGCAAATATATTGAGACCTGCTTCTCAGAAAGAGATTTATTTTAAAATATTACTGCTCATCAACAACATCTCCAAAGAACTCCAGTGGAGATGTGCAGAGAGATTATTGTTGTTTTCGTGCCTGCTAATGTAACATCCATTCTTCAGATCATGGATCAAGGAGTAATTTTTACTTTCCAGTCTTTTTATTTAAGAAATACATTTGTAACTCTATAGCTGCTATAGTGATTCCTCTCATGGATCTAGACAGAGTAAACTGAAAACCTTTCAGAAAAGATTCACAATTCTAGATTCCATGGAGAATATTCATGACTCATGGGAAAAGGTCAACATCAACATTAACAGGAGTTTGGAAGAAGCTGATTCCAACCCTCATGGATGACTTTGAGGGTTTCTAGACTTCAGTGGAGGAAGTAACTGCAGATGTGGTGGAAATACAAGAGAACTAGAATTAGAAGGGTAACCTGAAGATGTGACTGAATTGCTGCAATCTCATGATAAAACTTTAATGGCTGAGGAGTTGCTTCACGAATGAGCAAAGAAAGTCTTCTAGATGGAATGCACTCCTAGTGAAGATGCTGCAAATAGTGTTGAAATGACAACAAAGGATTTATAATATTACTTAAAGGAGTGGCAGGTTTTTGAGAAGATTTCCTCCAATTTTAAGAAAGTTACACTGTAGAGAAAATGCTGTTGAATAACACATACATATCTCATGAAAGGAAGAGTTAATTGATGTAGCAAACTTTATTGTTGTCTTTCTTTAAGAAATTGCCATAACCATCCCAACCTTCGACATTCCCCACCATGAGGAGTCAGCAGCCATCAGCAACTTGGCAAGACCCTTCACCACCAGAAAGATTATAACTCGCTGAAGGCTCAGATGATGGCTAGCATTTTAATAATAAGTATTTTTAATTGTGGTATATGTATGATATTTTAGGGATAAAGCTACTGAACACTTACAGACTACAGTATAGTATAAGCATAACTTTTATAGGCACTGAGAAACCAAAGAATTCATGTGACTTGCTTTATTGTGATATTCACTTTATTGCAGTGATCTGAAATTGAGTCTGCAATATCTCTTAGATATACCTGTGTAGGAATGCAAGAAAGAGCAGCAGATGACATAAATAGAAGGCAATTCCAAGTATAATGGGAAATGAAGGTCGCAGAAACAGCAGTTATGTACCAGGCTTAGACTGCAACAATACAGACTGGAAAGAGCCTCGGGAAAGATCTCTTCATGAAGATAAGATTTATAAGTAACTGAACTATCTTAACATCGCTATACAGTTTGGGGCCAAATTTATAATAAGTGTATAGAAAATAAAGATGTAAAGACAGTGAAAGACAGAAAAATAAATATTATAGATTAAAAAAAATGTGTGGATAGGAAGGAAGAAGCAATTGTGGTATATGCTTACCTGGTGATAGCACTTGTATAATTACAATAATGTGTACTTGAGTAGGTGGAGTGGGAAGGGTGGTGAAAGAAATAAATCTCCTATTGAGATAGTGAAAGGCAAATGCGCAATTCCTAAAACTGAATAATTGAGACAGAAATAAAAGCATTGTTTTCAAAGAAGCAGAAGCAAATATCAAAACAAAAGTAAAGAGAAAACAGCTAAAAGCAAAGTAAGTCAATTCCCTCTGGAGAAGAGAAAATTTGGGAAATGATGGAGAGAGGGGCTACTCTTTTCTTAATAAGTTTATAAAGCATTTTACTCTTTAAATATGATAAAGATAATTAAAGGCAGTATTTTAATTACCACATTAATCAATAAAGTTGAGTTTGTTAAATGTTCCTCCTTCATCTACATAGGAAAAATTCCTTGGAGCAAGCTTACTGTCTTTCTCTATGCTCTTCTAAAAACTGTATAAATTCCCCCACCCTGGTCCCAGTTTGCCAGAAAGCAAAATACATGAAATTAATTGTTTGGATGGCCTTGCCTTATTTCATCCATTGATTCATTCATTCATTCATTCATTTTATACTCACTGTGTTCCTTCCCTGTGCCATGTATTGGGCAAGGTCTAAGAAAACCAGACCCTTAAATAGATGAATAGATATAGATATATGTGTGTATGGATAGATAGATAGATAATGAATGGATGATTTCTGTGTGTGTATGATAAGGTGAAGCAGATGCTCTATGTGACCTACCCATGTGCCTCCAACCTTAGCAATTCTAATGAGTTCAACACTTTCCAGCTGCTAATATCTATATTTCTATAACTTGTGTCTTTTTCCAGAATTTTATGAGGCACTCTACCCAGAGTGAGACAGTCTACACACACATATATGCACATATACAGTCCTCAACCAGTGAATATCAGGAGCTGGTGGAAAACTCTGAGTTTATTACTAGCTCTCAGATGTGATGTGGGGTTAAGTTCAAATTGCCCAATGTTGCCTGATTTAAGAATGCATCTTTAATTGGCTACCTTTCCTTCCCATCATCCTCACACTTCCCAAATAAACTGTTGGACTTGAATCGTTGCCTTGGAGTCTGTTTAGGTGGAATTCACTATAAGACAGACATGAAACTTAGGACAATAATATGAGTTCACTGGATATTCAGAGAGCTCAGAGAAGAGCACTGAACTCTTACTGGGAATGAGGAAAGTGGGGAAAAATGATTGGAATCAAGGACAGCCCTTGAGAGTGACTCTTGAGTGAGAAATTAAAGCATACTTAGCAGTTCACTTTCACTTTTTACTTTTTTAAATATAAATTTATTTATTTTAATTGGAGGTTAATTACTTTACAATATTGTATTGGTTTTGCCATACATCAACATGAATCCAACACAGGTGTACATGTGTTCCCCATCCTGAACCCCCCTCCCCACCTCC
>NW_011494660.1:1891234-1897011 GCF_000754665.1 Bison bison bison | reverse complement strand
CCATACCATCCCTCTGGGTCATCCCAGTGCACCAGCCCCAAGCATCCAGTATTATGCATTGAACCTGGACTGGCAATTCATTTCATATATGATATTATACATGTTTTAATGCCATTCTCCCAAATTATCTCACCCTCTCCCTCTCCCACAGAGTCCAAAAGACTGTTTTATACATCTGTTTCTCTTTAGCTGTCTTGCATACAAGATTATAGTTACCATCTTTCTAAATTCCATATATATGTGTTAGTATGCTATATTGGTGTTTTTCTTTCTGGCTTACTTCATTCTGTATAATAGGCTCCAGTTTCATCCACCTCATTAGAACTGATTCAAATGTATTCTTTTTAATGGCTGAGTAATACTCCATTGTGTATATGTACCACTGCTTTCTTATCCATTCATCTGCTGATGGACATCTAGGGTGCTTCCACGTCCTGGCTATTATAAACAGTGCTGTGATGAACATTGGGGTACACGTGTCTCTTTCCCTTCTGGTTTCCTTGGTGTGTATGCCCAGCAGTGGGATTGCTGGGTCATAAGGCAGTTCTATTTCCAGTTTTTTAAGGAATCTGCACACTGTTCTCCATAGTGGCTGTACTAGTTTGCATTCCTACCAACAGTGTAAGAGGGTTCCCTTTCCTCCACACCCTCTCCAGCATTTATTGCTTGTAGACTTTTGGATCACAGCCATTCTGACTGGTGTGAAATGGTACCTCATTGTGGTTTTGATTTGCATTTCTCTGATAATGAGTGATGTTGAGCATCTTTTCATGTGTTTGTTAGCCATCTGTATATCTTCTTTGGAGAAATGTTTATTTAGTTCTTTGGCCCATTCACTTTCATGCATTGGAGAAGGAAATGGCAACCCACTCCAATGTTCTTGCCTGGAGAATCCCAGGGACGGGGGAGCCTGGTAGGCTGCTGTCTATGGGGTCACACAGAGTTGAACACGACTGAAGCAACTTAGAAGAAGCAGCAGCAGTTCAGAGGCCCTCTGCTAGGTACAGGGTATCAGAAGCACACAGATACTGCCCCAACCATGGGACCTGGAAGGATGGATAGTGAAGCGGGTAACCACAAGATGAGAAGCAGTCAGCTGGATCATGCACCACGCAATGTGGGGAACTAAAGAAGCTACTCTGTAAGGGAGTCCACTGGCTTGGGCTATTTGTCCACCCCTGCTCCTTCATGCATTCTCTCTCCTAAGCTCCATTCTTCATTTTTTTAACTTTTATGTTGGAGTAGAATTGGTCAACCATGCTGTGCTAGTTAACAATTCTCCTTCCTCTTGAGTTTCTCTATCCCTGCCAGTCCTCCCATGCTGGTTTTCCTGGGGGCTTCTGTCCCAGCCATGTTCATGTCTTATTTATGGGTTTTCTCCAGTTGACTCTACTCTTACCATTACTTCAAATATCATCTATGGCCAAAGGTTACTAATATATATTTTTATCACAGATCTATATTTCATGTTCCAAGCATAATTACCCAACAACACTTCTTTCTGAAAAAAATTTCCTAGCACCTTGCTTTATATCATGGCATGTGCTTGAAATGAATGGCTACTGGAAGGAGCCAGGCATCCAGTTATGGCATCCAGTCACATCACTTCATGGCAAATAGATGGGGAAACAATGGAAACAGTAACAGACTTTATTTTCTTGGGTTCCAAAATCACTGCAGATGGTTACTGCAGCCATAAAATTAAAAGACTCTTGCTTCTTGAAAGAAAAGCTATGACAAATCTAGACAGCATATAAAAAGCAGAGACATTACTTTGCCAACAAAGGTTTCTCTAGTCAAATCTATGGTTTTTCCAGTAGTCATGTATGGATGTGAGAATTGGACCATAAAGAAAACTAAGTGCTGAAGAATTAATGCTTTTGAACTGTGGTGTTGGAGACTCTTGAGAGTCCTTTGGACTGTTAGGAGATCAAACCAGTCAATCCTGAAGGAAACCAGTCCTGAGTATTTATTGGAACGACTGATGCTGAGGCAGAAGCTCCAGTACTTTGGCCACCTGATGTGAAGAACTGACTCCTTGGAAAAGACTCTGATGCTGGGAAAGTTTGAAGGCAGGAGGAGAAAGGGATGACAAGAGGGTGAGATGTTTGGATGGCATCACTGACTCATTGGATATGAGTTTGAGCAAACTCCAGGAGTTGGTGATGGACAGGGAGGCCTGGCATGCTGCAGTCCATGGGGTTGCAAAGAGTTGGACACAACTGAACAACTGAACTTAACTGAACAGGAAGGAGGTGGACTTCATGATGCTTCTGGTGCACAGCTAGCTCTCTTTTAAATAGAGCACTTTTCTGTTCTCTGGTTTCCCATATTGTTTCCTCTCCCTGAAAAACCTATCATGTTATGCCTTAGGGTGACTGAGTGTCTCTGCTCCAGGAGACACCACTCATACACTGTCAAGTGAATTATCTAGGCAAAGCCTAGATTATTTCTGCTTCCATTATTACCTGAAATATACTTCATCATAAAGACTTACCCCAAGTTTTCAACACAAATCAGGCCTCTTTAACATCTTTGTACTTTTTTCTCAATAAAACCATCACACTTCACAGTTATATATTTACTTGTGTGACGATATAGGATGATATCTACTTCATTCACTATCCTATAGAGAACATTTTCCCAGTGTTTATCATGTAGTTAAAACTCAATAAACATTTGTGAAATGAACAAAATGAACTGAACTTAACACTCAAAACACTAAGTGCTTATTCTGCACCTGACAAGCTTCATATGCAGTGCTAGAGAGAGGAGGATAGAGGTGATGGAGCCACATGATTCCTGTCCCCAAGAAGCCTACAATCAAGTGCAGTGTGGAACAGTCCAACCATGCAAATATGCTCAAGATATAAAGATAGCAGAGGACATCATGAGAAAGAAGGTGGAGGAAGGAGTAGGTGTTGGTGGCTGTGGCAGAGAAATAGGAGGGGGAGAGAATCTATGAAGGTTCCCAGGCCAACCTGACTCACTGCAATGCCTCAGGAGTCTTGAGCAGCCCACACCTTCACTCAGTACATAAAACAGCACTGACTAAATCTGAGTCCTAAGATGCTACAGCATTAATGATGACATCAAGGTTTTATGGGCAACATGGGCTGTGAGGTTGTGACCAAAATCTCTCAACAACAAAATCAATAGAAATAGAATTGTCATGATAAGAGCAAGCATGTCATCAGCTTTCAGTGGGACCATTATGGCTATTTATAGCTGCTAAAAAAGAGAGTTCACTTGAAAGTGTTTGTGAGAAACCCTTATTTCCTTTTGGAAGTGATTTTATGATTGAGACTGGAAGAACCACAGTGAGAGAGTCATGAGAATCCTATTGATGACTGGATATAAAACAAGGGGAGTTTATATATTAAATCTGTTATTTCTGATTCAGATGGGAGATTATGATTATTTCTGAAGGTTTTTGACATGTTGAGGCAAATTTATAAACTGATCCTAATAGGAGACAACACTTTGAGCAAATGTATATATAAAATAGTTAGTTTTTGTAGCATAACAAACCACAACAAAACTTTGCAACTTAAAACAACAAACATTTACTATCACTCATTATAATGAGTTCAGCTTGGTGCTTCTGATCTGAGCTGACTAGGCTGGAGCTAGATAGTCTAGGGTGGTCTCATTCATAGGCACACGTCATTTAAGGCAATGGGAACAGATTCTCTGTGTGTCTCTCATCATCCATTAGACTTGCCAAAGCTCACTTGGTGGTAGACACAAGTTCCAAACAGTAGCAAGAAAAATCAAAGTCCAGTGTGTAAACACTTTTCAAATATCTGCTTATGACCCATTTGCTATTGACCTTTCAGCAAAGCAATTTATATAGCTTAGTCGAGCCATTATGAGAACAGACTACCTCAGGGTGGAAAAAGGAAGGGAAACTGCTGTGAAGCTACTTTTGCAAACAAATCACTACAAAGATAAATTAAGGTTTATCTTGAGGACTGTTGCATTGGGAGTTTGGTATTAGCAGATGCAAACAGGTATATATAGAATGAATAAACAATAAGATTCTACTGTACCACACAGGGAACTATATTCAATAACCTCTGATAAACCATAATAGAAAAGAATATGAAAAATAATATATATGTATAACTGAGTCACTTTGCTATACAGCAGTAATTAATACAACATTGTAATTTGACTCTACTTCAAGAAAAATACATTTTAAAAAAGACAACTAAGAACATGCACAGTGAATGTGATAGAATATGCTAGGGTCTACATATTTGATCTGAGAAAAAATTGTATCCAAAGATCCTCTGGTGCTTGGGGTCCTACATACAGAAATAACCTTCATCACCCTGCCAAAATGACAAACACAGAGTTGTTGCTCTGTAATTTTGACTAAAGGCAGCTGAGATTTATAGGAACCTAACACAAAATCATTTTTATTCATATCTTTATTCAGAACTAAACAAAAGAAAGTCATAAGAGGAAGCGGAGAATATGGTTGAGGTTTGCTGGCCAAGTGTCCTAGGTAACAAGCCCACAGCCATGTGCCTCTCTAGGGGGCTGCCCCTGAGAAATCCACAGTACACAGAAGCAGAGAGTGAATTTCCACAGGAAGACCCAAGAGAGCAAGAGGAAGGGTTGAGTTAGGAATACTCAACTGCTTCTTTCAAACTTGCGGTTAAGAATCCTCCTCCACCCACTGGGCACTTGTTTCCACATCATCAGATCAGATCAGTCGCTCAGTCGTATCCGACTCTTTGCGACCCCATGAATCACAGCACGCCAGGCCTCCCTGTCCATCACCAACTCCCAGAGTTCACACAGACTCACGTCCATCGAGTCAGTAATGCCATCCAGCCATCTCATCCTCTGTCGTCCCCTTCTCCTCCTGCCCCCAATCCCTCCCAGTATCAGAGTCTTTTCCAATGAGTCAACTCTTCACAAGAGGTGGCAAAAGTACTGGAGTTTCATACCCGACCCAAATAATAATCAGGTTTTGTTTTCTTAACATAATAGACATATCATGAACTTGCAACCAGACGCTCATTTGGCTTTCAATAGAGTCTTGATCATAAAAATGACAACACTTCGTTGTGGACAACAATAGGCAGTATGTACTTGTCCCCAGGAGACTCCAAAACAGAAGGAAGTTCCAAGGCTTGGACCCAAGATGGTAAATGAATTTGCTTTTCTATTTCCCATTCCAAAATAGTTAATCAAAATTTTATAATGGTATTAAAAACCTAGAGATATTCTACTCATAAAATGCCAGCAACATATTGATCAGATGAGATGAGATCAGTCGTTCAGTCATGTCCAACTCTTTGCAACCCCATGAATCCCAGCACGCCAGGTCTCCCTGTCCATCACCAATTCCCAGAGTTCACACAAACTTAAGTCCATCGAGTCAGTGATGTCATCCAGCCATCTCATCCTCTGTCATCCCCTTTTCCTCCTGCCCCGAATCCCTCCCAGCATCAGAGTCTTTTCCAATGAGTCAACTCTTCGCATGAGGTGGCCAAAGTACTGGAGTTTCAGCTTTACCATCATTCCTTCCAAAGAAATCCCAGGGCTGATCTTCAGAATGGACTGGTTGGATCTCCTTGCAGTCCAAGGGACTCTCAAGAGTCTTCTCCAACACCACACTTCAAAAGCATCAATTCTTAGGCACTCAGCCTCCTTCACAGTCCAACTCTCACATCCATACATGACCACAGGAAAAACCATAGCCTTGACTAGACGGACCTTTGTTGGCAAAGTAATGTCTCTGCTTTTGAATATGCTATCTA
>NW_011494660.1:1890606-1891134 GCF_000754665.1 Bison bison bison | reverse complement strand
AGTCTGAATTTGGCAATAAAGAGTTCATGGTCTGAGCCACAGTCAGGTCCTGGTCTTGTTTTTGCTGACTGCATAGAGTTTCTCCATCTTTGGCTGCAAAGAGTATAATCAATCTGATTTCGGTGTTGACCATCTGGTGATGTCCATGTATAGAGTCTTCTCTTGTGTTGTTGGAAAAGGCTGTTTGTTATGACCAGTGCATTTTCTTGGCAAAACTCAATCAGTCTTTGCCCTTCTTCATTCCGTATTCCAAGGCCAAATTTGCCTGTTACTCCAGGTGTTTCTTGAGTTCCTACTTTTGCATTCCAGTCCCCTATAATGAATAGGACATCTTTTTGGGGTGTTAGTTCTAAAAGATCTTGTAGGTCTTCATAGAACCATTCAACTTCAGCTTCTTCAGTGTTACTGGTTGGGGCATAGACTTGGATTACTGTGATATTGAATGGTTTGCCTTGGAAATGAACAGAGATAATTCTGTCGTTTTTGAGATTGCATCCAAGTACTGCATTTCGGACTCTCTTGTTGACC
>NW_011494660.1:1889296-1890506 GCF_000754665.1 Bison bison bison | reverse complement strand
TTCTTAGGCACTCAGCCTCCTTCACAGTCCAACTCTCACATCCATACATGACCACAGGAAAAACCATAGCCTTGACTAGAAGAACCTTTGTTGGCAAAGTAATGTCTCTGCTTTTGAATATGCTATCTAAGTTGGTCATAACTTTCCTCCCAAGGAGTAAGCGTCTTTTGATTTCATGGCTGCAGTCACCACCTGTAGTGAATTTGGAGCCCAGAAAAATAGTCTGACACTGTTTCCCCATCTATTCCCCATGAAGCGGTGGGACCGGATGCCATGATCTTCATTTTCTGAATGTTGAGCTTTAAGCCAACTTTTTCACTCTCCACTTTCATTTTCATCAAGAAGCTTTTGAGTTCCTCTTCACTTTCTGCCATAAGGGTGGACTCATCTGCATATCTGAGGTTATTGATATTTCTCCAGGCAATCTTGATTCCAGCCTGTGTTGCTTCCAGTCCAGCGTTTCTCATGATTTACCCTGCATATGAGTTAAATAAACAGGGTGACAATATACAGCCTTGACGAACACCTTTTCCTATTTGGAAGCAGTGTGTTGTTCCATGTCTAGTTCTAACTGTTGCTTCCTGACCTGCATACAAATTCCTCAAGAGGCAGATCAGATGGTCTGGTATTCCCATCTCTTTCAGAATTTTCCACAGTTTATTGTGATCCACACAGTCGAAGACTTTGGCATAGTCAATAAAGCAGAAATAGATGTTTTTCTGGAACTCTATCGCTTTTTCCATGATCCAGCGGATGTTGGCAATTTGATCTCTGGTTCCTCTGCCTTTTCTAAAACCAGCTGGAACATCTGCAATTTCACGGTTCACGTATTGCTGAAGCCTGGCTTGGAGAATTTTGAGCATTACTTTACTAGCGTGTGAGATGAGTGCAATTGGGTGGTAGTTTGAGCATTCTTTGCCATTGCCTTTCTTTGGGATTGGAATGAAAACTGACCTTTTCCAGTCCTATGGCCATTGCTGAGTTTTCCAAATATGCTGGCATATTGAGTGCAGCACTTTCACAGCATCATCTTTCAGGATTTGGAATAGCTCAACTGGAATTCCATCACCTCCACTAGCTTTGTTCGTAGTGATGCTTTCTAAGGCCCACTTGACTTCACATTCCAGGATGTCTGGCTCTAAGTCAGTGATCACACCATCATGATTATCTGGGTCGTGAAGATCTTTTTTGTACAGTTCTTCTGTGTATT
>NW_011494660.1:1866830-1889143 GCF_000754665.1 Bison bison bison | reverse complement strand
TTAGTTCTAAAAGATCTTGTAGGTCTTCATAGAACCATTCAACTTCAGCTTCTTCAGTGTTACTGGTTGGGGCATAGACTTGGATTACTGTGATATTGAATGGTTTGCCTTGGAAATGAACAGAGATAATTCTGTCGTTTTTGAGATTGCATCCAAGTACTGCATTTCGGACTCTCTTGTTGACCATGATGGCCACTCCATTTCTTCTGAGGGATTCCTGCCCACAGTAGTAGATATAATGGTCATCTGAGTTAAATTCACCCATTCCAGTCCATTTCAGTTTGCTGATTCCTAGAATGTCGACATTCACTCTTGCCATTTCTTGTTTGATACTTCCAATTTGCCTTGATTCATGGACATGACATTCCAGGTTCCTATGCAATATTGCTCTTTACAGCATTGAACCTTGCTTCTATCACCAGTCACATCCACAGCTGGCTATTGTTTTTGCTTTGGCTGCATCCCTTCATTCTTTCTGGAGTTATTTCTCCACTGATCTCTAGTAGCATATTGGGCACCTACTGACCTGGGGAGTTTCTCTTTCACTATCCTATCATTTTGCCTTTTCATACTGTTCATGGGGTTCTCACGGCAAGAATACTGAAGTGGTTTGCCATTCCCTTCTCCAATGGACCACATTCTGTCAAATCTCTCCACCATGACCCATCCGTCTTGGGTTGCCCCACGAGCATGGCTTAGTTTCTTTGAGTTAGAGAAGGCTGTGGTCCTAGTGTGATTAGATTGACTAGTTTTCTTTGAGTATGGTTTCAGTGTGTTTTCATAGGCTGCCATCTATGGGGTCGCACAGAGTTGGACACAACTGAAACGACTTAGCAGCAGCAGTAGCATGCAAATCTAATGAGTATGGAAACTTTTAATTAAAATTGTCTGGACATTAATTTGAGGACAAAATTATATTTTCGAGATTGATTTTTTTATCAGTTCACTTCAGTTCAGTCACTCAGTCGTGTCTGACTCTTTATGACCCCATGGATTGCAGCACACCAGGCCTCCCTGTCGATCAGCAACTCCCAGAGTTTGCTCAAACTCATGTCCATTGAGTTGGTGATGCCATCCAATCATCTCATCCTCTATCATCCCCTTTTTCTCCTGCCTTCAGTCTTTTCCAGCATCAGAGTCTTTTCCAATGAGTCAACTCTTCGCATGAGGTGGCCAAAGTACTGGTTCAGCTTTAGCATCATTTTTTCCAAAGAAATCCCAGGACTGATCTCCTTCAGAATGGACTGGTTGGATCTCCTTGCAGTCCAAGGGACTCTCAAGAGTCTTCTCCAACACCACAGTTCAAAAGCATCAATTCTTCAGTGCTCAGCCTTCTTCACAGTCCAACTCTCACATCCATACATGACCACTGGAAAAACCATAGCCTTGACTAAACGGACCTTTGTTGGCAAAGTAATGTCTCTGCTTTTGAATATGCTATCTAGGTTGGTCATAACTTTCCTTCCAAGGAGTAAGTGTCTTTTAATTTCATGGCTGCAGTCACCATTTGCAGTGATTTTGGAGCCCCAAAACATAAAGTCTGACACTGTTTCCACTGTTTCCTCATCAATTTCCCATGAAGTGATGGGACCAGATGCCATGAGCTTTAAGCCAACTTTTTCACTTTCCATTTTCACTTTCATCAAGAGGATCTTTAGTTCCTCTTCACTTTCTGCCATAAGGGTGGTGTCATTTGCATATCTGAGGTTATTGATATTTCTCCCGGCAATCTTGATTCCAACTTGTGTTTCTTCCAGTCCAGCTATTTCTCATGATGTACTCTGCATATAAGCTAAATAAGCAGGGTGACAATATACATCCTTGACGTACTCCTTTTCCTATTTGGAACCAGTCTGTTGTTCCATGTCCACTTCTAACTGCTTCTTCCTGACCTGCATACAAATTTCTCAAGAGGCAGCTCAGGTGATCTGGTATTCCCATCTCTTTCAGAATTTTCCACAGTTTATTGTGACCACACAGTCAAAGGCTTTGGCATAGTCAATAAAGCAGAAATAGATGTTTTTCTGGAACTCTGTCGCTTTTTCCATGATCCAGCGGATGTTGGCAATTTGATCTCTGGTTCCTCTGCCTTTTCTAAAACCAGCTGGAACATCTGCAATTTCACGGTTCACGTATTGCTGAAGCCTGGCTTGGAGAATTTTGAGCATTACTTTACTAGCATGTGAGATGAGTGCAATTGTGCGGTAGTTTGAGAAAGGATACTGTATTAGTGGAATCACATATGTTATTCCCTAGTGTGTGGGTTTCCCTTGTGGCCTGTGTAGGGCTGCCCAGGTGGCACAAGTGGTAAAGAATCTTCTTGCCAATGCAGGAGATCAGGGTTGATCCCTGGGTCACGAAGATCCCCTGGAGACGCCAGGATTCCTGCCTTGTGAATCCCACAGACAGAGGAGTGTGGCGGGTTACAGTCCATGTGGTAACAAACAGTCAGACATGTCTGAAGCATCTTAGTACCCATGCATATAGTGTGTAACATTTTGGGACTGGGATATTTCAATCAACATAATTTTCTGGAGATTCATCCAAGTCTGATACATGTATCAACATGGTACATTTTATTGCTAAATAGCATTCTATGGCAGGAAGGTACCACACCGTGTCTAACCAGTCACATGTTGAAGGACGTAATAGTTGTTTCTAACTTTTGGCTATTACAAATAAAGCAATACAAAAACAATTTGTTTATACATTTTTTGTGTGAACATCAGTCTTCATTTCTCTGTAATAAATGCCTAGCAGCACAATTGCTGGGTTATTTGTATCATATGATATAAGTATATATATATATATATATATATATGATATATGTATCATATGATATCATATGATAGTTGTATGTTTAGTATGTAAGAAATTTGCAATCTCTTCCAGAGTGCTTGTATCAAACCCATGTCCCTTGCATTACAAGGTAGATTCTTAATCACTGGACTGCCAGAGAAGTCCTCATTTTGAGTTAATTTTTGTATAAGATGTGAGACTTAGGTAGAAGTTTTGTTTTTCCTGAATATCTAATTGCTCCAAAACCAATCAGATATTAATTTTTTGTTGTTGTTGAAAAAGCTAGCATTCCTCCATTGAATTGCCTGTACATTGTCATGAAAAATCAGTTGGGTATATTTGTATGGATCTACTACTGGGTTCTCTATTCTGTCCCATTTAAGTATGCTTCTAGCCTTCCTCCAAGACTATACAGTCTTTTCTAGAGTTATATAATTTTCAAATTGGGTATACCATGTTATTCTTTTCCACAATCATTTTAACCAAGTTCCATTGCCTTTCCATATTTTTTTGTATTAATCTTTCTGGCTACAAAAATATCTTGCTGGGACTTGAAAGAACTGGGTTAAACCTATATATCAATTTCAGGAGACTTATTAGCTTTACTATTTGGATCCTCTAATTTAAGAATGTCTTCTCTGATCTTGCTTAGATTTCTTTGATCAATGATTTTAGTTTTAAAAATACAAGTTATATACATGCTTTTTTAAATGTATAATATAACTATTTCATTTCCTTTACATGTTTAAATTGTTGTACTTTAAATTTTGATGCCCATGAGTTTATTGCTGTTATGTACAATACAATTTATTTTTGCATACTTATCTTCATTCCTATGATTTTGCTGAACTCATTTCCTAGTTCTAGTGTTTATTTGTAGATCCCTTGGAATTTCCTACATAGACAATGATGTCATATGCACGTAGGGACAATTTTATTTCATTCTTTCCAATCTACATATCTTTTAATTCCTTTTCTTGCCTTATTGCAGTGGCTAGAACATCAGCACCTTTTTGAATGAGAGTAATGAGAGCAGACAATTTTATGTTTATTCTCAATCTTAGGAGGAAAACATCCAATTTTTCTCCAACAAAAATAATGTTAACTATTGCTTTTTGTAGATGTTCTTCACCTATTTGAGTAAGTTTTCCTCTATTCCTAATTTACTGAAAGGCATGCTAATCAGATATAGGTGTTGAATTTTGGCAAACTATTTCTCTGCATTGATTCATATGCTTGTGTGTATTTTTTTTATTTTTTCTCTTTAGCTTAATAACATGATATATTAAATAGATTAATTTTCAGATACTGACCAGCTTTCCATCTTTGGAATGAACCCTACTTTGTCTGGTATATAATTCTTGTTTATATATTGTGGAATTCTGTGTTTTAATATTTGTTAAGAAGTTGGCATCCATATTAATAAGGATTATGGGTCTATAATTTTCTTTCTCTTTTTTAAAATTATCTTTTTCTAGTTTTACAGTTAGGGTAATTTTATCTTCATAAAGATGAATTAAGAGATGTTTCCTTCTCTTCTGTGAGAAATGCTCTAGATTTGGAGTTAATACTTCTAACAATATCTGAAAAAATTCCCAGTGAAATCATATGATCTTGGAAATCTTTGAGTGAAGGTTTTAATTTTTTTTAATTGAAGTTAATTTCTTTACACCTGTGTTAATTTCTGCTGTACAATGAAATGAGTCATCTATATGTATACATACATCCCCTCCCTCTTCGATCTCTACCCCCTCCCCCCACAAAGGGCACTTAGCTGAGATCTTTGAGTAGAGCTTTTTAATTAAGAATTCAATTTCCTTAATAGTTATACAGCTATAGTTGTGGTATTTGTGTTTTTTGAAGAACTAACATGTGTTTATACATTTATGTGTGGAATTATCTGTGGTATTCCTTCACTATCCCCGTGAGTCTGAAGGAACCATGGTAATATATAGTTTTATTTCTGATTTAGCAATTTGTATCTTCTCACTTTTTGTTACTTTTGCAACATATTTTTCATTGTAAAATATTTGCAAAGAATCGGTTTTATTTCATTGCTGTTTTCTATGATTTTAGTTTTCAATTTCATTGGTTTCTGGTCTTTTTTGTTCCAATCTGTCTACCAGCTTTGGATACAGTTTGCTCTTTTTCTGTGTTCTTAAGATTGAGAACAGATCATTGATTCATGATGTTTCATATTTTCTAATGTATGAATCTAATGCCATAAATTTACCTAAATGCATTGCTTGAGCTGTGTCTCACAAACTTTCGTGTGTTGTATATATTTTCTTTCCGTTTAGCATGTTTTTAAATTTCCTTTGAAACATTGATGATGAATTACTTAGAAGCATGTTGCTTGTTGCCATGTATTTGGAAACTATCCTTTTATTTCTATTAGAGATTTCCAGTGTGGTCAGAGAACACACTTTGTATGATTTCAACTTAAGCTTTGCTGATTTGTCTTATGACTTCAGATCATGTTTATTTTAGTGCATATCCCATGTGAAATTGAAAAAAAATATTCTGCTATTATTGAGCAGAATACTCTATAAATCCTTTTTGTTGGTGATGAGTTTTCTTACATCCTTGCTGTCTTTCTGCTTAGCTGTTCTATTAATTGACAAGAGAAGAATCTTAACATCCCTTAACTATAATTGTCAACTTGTTTATGTCTCCTGCCGGGGTCCAGCCCTGGCTGATCCAGGGTATTCGAAGGGGAGACGGCTTAGGCGACTATTTAAATATTCATCAAAGATATAAAGGGTAATAGAATGAGGATAGCTCAGTAGGAAAATTCAGTGGAGAAAAGAGGCTGAGTGGCTTGGTTTACGCAGGAGACCAATAAAACTTCAAGACAAGAAGTTTGCACCACTTACGTAGGCCACAGGCATCCTTCCGTTCTCCCAAAGGAGAGGAGACACTGAGGCCTCCCTGGTCGGATCTTAGAAGCCCAGGCATAATAAGTAAGCATGGCGGGTTCCACGCTCCAGATGGAGACTCAACCAGAGTGAGAGAGAGAGCGACATGGGGAGACCAGTATTTCGAGAAACTGATTCCAATTCTTTATTTTCCAGAGTCTGTTTTTATACACTGAGATGTTATACAAAAGTCACTCAGGGACAGCAGTCCTGACTTTTATTAAAGTCAGGTGCTTCACACAAATGTATATAGAGGTCTTAGGGGTGTTACATCATCTTCTGGCCAGGGGGGCCTGCTGACAATTTATGACCCTCTCCTTGTGACAGTGGTCAGTCAACCAGAACACTTTTTTCTCCAAGGGTGATTATTCTTAAAACAGACGCCACCCAAATAAAGTTACATTCCTATAGGGTGAGGGTGTAGTGTGTTTTAGTTAAGGAAAGAATTTACTTAGCCTAAGGTCTAACATGATTAATATCAAAGGTTAATACTTATTTCTTCTATATATTC
This sequence comes from Bison bison bison, assembly GCF_000754665.1. Classification (NCBI taxonomy): domain Eukaryota; kingdom Metazoa; phylum Chordata; class Mammalia; order Artiodactyla; family Bovidae; genus Bison; species Bison bison. The sequence goes on along the minus strand of NW_011494660.1, from coordinate 1,882,915 downwards.
ATTAATGTGTGTAAGGGCAGGGGATGTGGAGACTTAGCAACAAACATTGGCTCAACAAATGAAAAACCCTTCACCAATACAATTTCTAATCAGCCCATTATACTTATACTAATAGTTTTCTAACTTTTCTAAGGAACCTGTTTTTAGAAGGTTTAAAGCATCTCATGCCTCTCACGGTTGGGAGGCTGTGAGCAAACACATGTGGCCAGACAAGCCTGTCAGGCAGGCTAGAGAACCTTCAGAGGAGTTTATAGGTTGAAACACTCCTATCACACCCAGGAATTATTATTAACTGGAGCTCTAAGTTAATTCCTTCTCCAAAAGAGGTGGTGGGGGACAGCCCCCCGTAAAGTCAGAGGTGTAGGTGAGAGCACAAAGTAGTAAAGTAGGCAGGCTCTGGTTATGGGGGTAGATGCTCAAGGATTTCCAGGGGGACTCCTGAGGCTTGATCCCACCTTTGAGTATGTCGAGCCTCCTTCCTCATGACCTTTGCCACGGGCGGAGTACCTCACTCTGGCCCCCAACAGTCTCCTTTTATTTCCATCAGTTTTTACTTCATATATTTTGCAGCTGTGTTGCTTGATGAAACAAATTTAGGATTACTTGGTTGATCTTGGTTGAGTGACCATTTTATCATTGTATAATGTCCCTCTGTGTCTTTCATAATTTTCTTTTCTCTGAAGTCTACTTCATCTGACACTAACATAGCCATTTATGTTTTCCTTTGATTAATATATGTATGTTGTCTCTTTTTTAATTTTTTCACTTTCAACCTGCAAAATTCATCATGTTTGATGTGCATTTCTTGCAGACATGATATGATGGATCATATTTTATAATCTATTTTCTCTTCTAATCTGTATCTTTTAATTGGCATACTTAAACCATTTGCATTCAAGGTAATTATTAACACATTAGGATATAAGTCTGTGCCCACTGTGTGGAATTTTCACAAGTCTGGGATACATAAGGTCTGATGTACATCGCCAGTCTGCTCTCTTCTCTCCAGCTCTCAAAGTCTCCCTGTTTGCTTTCTATAGAACATCCAATATTTTTAGTTCTACTTAGCAAAAAGAATAAGGAAAATATGTCTTTTGCAATTTCCAAGAAGCAAAATATACAAATAATTTTATGTTATCCCTCTACTTCCAATTCTTCCACTTCAAGTCTATGGCTCATATTTATCCTTATGCTAAGAATTCCTTAATGTATGGAGAGTGTCAGGATTCTTTCAGCAGCTGGACTGCCTACAACCAGGAAATTGTGTCATTCCTCCAGCAAGTCCAAAGTTGAGTTGATCATCCCATAATCTCTAGCATAACTTTTATAATGAGTGAAACAGCTAACAGAATATATCCAGATCTTGTTCACTCCTTCCATTCCCTTGCCCCCCACATCCCTCCACCACCCCCAGCAGGGTCCACTTCACCCCTGGGCCATCAAGAACAATAAGGAGGTGACTCAGGGTTCTGGCTCCTTTTCATCTGGACAGGGAACAGCAAGTATCACAATATTGGCTTCACACCCACAGATTGAAAGGAAAAAGAAAGATATTCCTCAGAGAAAAACCAGATAATGTGTGTACCTTAGGAAAAGGTCCATCTCCCATGTAACATGTGCCTGAAAATTCAATGGAGTTCAAGGGAAGGCAAGCATAGGGGTAAAATTCCTCTTTGTTTCAACCTATCAAGTGCCCTATGCTGACATCTAAGACCCAGAACCTGTGCACCCAGATACATTTTGATGAATATGGATAAACATGAGGTACATTGAGCATAAATTTAATGAAAAGTGTGATATAATTTACTTGGAAAGATGGGGGCCTCCGAGGGTAAAGAATCAGGGAAGAGAGAGCTAAATTCTAACCTCATGTATCAATAAATGATACTTGAAAATGATAACTGTAGAAGCAGTAATATTGGCATTATATTTATAAATATGATGGTAAAGGAAAGAAGAAAGCCAAAAATCTTGAAACTGGAGGTTGGGGAGTGATGCAGTGAGGAGTCAGCTGTTTTATTGGGATATTTCTTAGGGTTGTTTGATCTTTTAACTACATGCATGCATTACAAATTCAGGTATAAATATTAACAGATTGATCCTGTGGCTACTCCTCTGCCTGTATGAGCTGAGGAGTTCCCAGCTGTTCTTTCCACCCACTTCCTTTTTGTGCACATTGACCTAGCTCACACCATACCCCAGCTGCAGTGACTGACAGGCCAGAACACAGGTCAAGATTAGGCAGCTTTTCTCAGTCTGTCTGGTTCTGATCTTGGCTTTGAAGTCAACATTCAAGTCCAATGAAATAAATCAAATCAAGTCAAATCCAATCAAATCAGCAAAGGCTTCTTGCATCTCCCCTGTGAAGTATGGAAAGGAGTGTAAACCCATCCCTGATGTATAAGGGGCTACAGTTAAAAAGTAAACATTAGAAGGCAAGGACACAAGAGTCTCCATGAGGCCTTCAAAATGTACATTGTCATAAGAATTTCCAGTCGCAGAGCTGCGGGTGAGCATTGGAAATGGTCTGGTCCTCCTTTCTCATTTCACAAAGTAGGAAGCTGCAAACCAGACAGAGTGTGCCGTGTACCCAGCCTGCTATGACTTAGGGCTCTGGTGAGCTACATAAAAGTTAAACCAAAAGATTTCATACATTCAAAGGGCATGGCTTGGGGCTGAGTTTTAGAAGCTACCTGGATGCCAGATCTGAGTGTGCAGAGCTGCTCCTTGGCTTCAAGCTGCTCAGAAGGCCCATGGGACCTCTGCTCCAGCCAAACTACTATCTGCATAAACAGATTTTTATCTCCTGAATATCTTGCAAATCCATCCTGTTTTCTTCACTGGCATCACAATCATCACCTGGTCCAAGTCACCTTCCTTTTCCCTGGACTGTTGCAACTGTCTTTATTTATTTTTTATTTATTTATTTATTTTTAAATTTTATTTTATTTTTAAACTTTACATAATTGTATTAGTTTGTCTTTAGACCAGTTTCCTCAAATCTTCTTTGACCCATTGTAGTTAGTGCTTTGAACCACAGACAAAGTAATTCTTGAAACAAGCAAACAAGTGTGACAATGTTGATAATTTGCTAAAAGCACTTTAATGGGTAAAAGCAAAACAAGCAAAAAAGCAACCTTCTGAATATGGGATTCAAATTCTGCCTGGTTCCATCACCTCCTCCCCCATCTCCTGAGCCTCCTGGGAGCCTCTCTCTTCCACCCACACACCATCTTGAGATCTTTCCGAATCAGCATACTCCTACCTGCCACAGGGCCTTTGCACATGTTTCTCCCTTTATCTGCAGTGTTTCCCTTCCTCTCTTAACTTAATCCAGTCAGATATCACCTAAAGAGTCATGTTCTCAGGAAAGCTCCTCTTGACCTCTCCAATGACTACACCAAACACTTGGCTAAAACTTTAAAAAGTTCACACTCAAGTGTGTTCTTTAATTACTGGCTGTCTCTCCACCAAGCGGATGCTATCAGAACAAGAATAATTTATTTTCTGTATGATGATTATAACCTTAACCTCAGTCCACTATCAATTACTTAGCAGATGGTGGGTTAATATTTTATCAGTGACTGAAAGAATGATTTCATGAAGAATCTGAGACAAACCAGTTTTAAATTAATGAACAAGCCATTACTGAGAACCCTTCCCCTGTGCTCCATCCTTTCTTAAATAGCATGCATGCAGACAAAGAAGAGAAGACAAGGTTTTGTTTGTGATTCAATGTCAAAGCAAGAATAAGAAAAGTTGCTATGTGTCTCCATCTGTACAACACAGCATATGCTCCTCAAAATGAAATTACTGAGACAACCCAGAGGGATGGTACGGGGAGGGAGGAGGGAGGGGATTCAGGATGGGGAACACTTGTATACCTGTGGCGGATTCATGTTGATGTATGGCAAAACCAATACAATATTGTAAAGTGATTAACCTCCAATTAAAATAAATAAATTTATATTTTTTAAAAAAATGAAATTACCCATCAGCCATGCATGGCTTTCAGTGTGAAAGGTTGACCCTAAATGCTTTGATTCACCCTTTTGTCCCTCAGCTCATGATCTTTCAGTAGAAGATAGATGTTCAGTACTACAGTAACCTTTGGTGCTGCCTCTTAATTAAAGGGAGAGGGTCAAGAAGGGCCCAAGGATTTCTCAGAGACTTGGCAAACAGAGGCTCTGCAGTGATCTTTCTGAAGCCCTGGCAAGAAACCAAGAAGACCTTTCAGGACAGGCTTTCACAATAGACAGGAGGTACCCACAGAGGCCACTCCTTGCTGGGATGTCTTGGGCTTGAGGGTCCCAGCAGCTGGTCACCAGAGCTCAGCCAGTTAAGTGCAAAAACCCTGTCACCTAACAGCAGAATGACACAGCATAATAGCATCACAACAGTGACTAAATGTTCACAGACATACCTAAGACACAGTTTACCAACTGTATGACCCAGATGTGTCTTTGCCTAAATCTGAGCTTTCCGGTCCATAAAATTGTTGTAAAAATATGGGAGCCATCACTGTGAAATGAGATTGCCCATGTACAGCACTCAGGAAAGCAGCAGTCACAGAGCAGCCCTGTATCAGCGTGGTAAGACACAGACAACAGAGTGGGTGCCTCGAGTTCCAGCACCAGCTTGTTATCTGAACACTGAGACCGTGAGCAAGTTACTGGAGTGGGAAACTGGGCACTGGGGGTGAAGAGGATTGCAGGGGTGGAGGTGGAGCAGCCAGGCCCAGGCGTGTCTGATGGGGAGATCCATAATCAAAGCTGCTGTTTATGAAGCCCAGACTCCATGCACCTTCCAGGTACTCACATCCGAACTTTCTATTCTCTCTTGAGGTACGAGACCTTCACAGTGATAACTGTGTCTCTGCTTGAGTCTGCCTTGTTTTCCTGTTTTTAACAAACAGCAAGACTAAGAAAACCACCTGTCCAGGATCCAGAGGCAGGGAAATTTTGGGGAGCCAAAGACCCTCCAACATGCCCCATGCTGTTCTCAGGCACAGGAGCCCCTTTCTGTTATCATATCTGCTGGTAAGTTTCTCCATGCCCGTTCCCTGACACTTTGTATCTCTGGTTCTTGCAAACATTGCAGGAGAGGAAAATAATGCAGAAGGCAGGTTCCTCCCTTTTGCCCAGGCTCTGTCTCTCCTGCTAGAACAGATTCTAAGTGCAAAGGCACACAGCTAATTCCCCACCTGGTGGAGCTTCTGGGAAGCATAAAAAGTAGGTCAGCTCGTCAGAGTCATTTGTCCCAGGGGGATATTTGACCAAGCAAGAGAAAAATGTGTTAATTTGGCCACAAAAAAAAATTTCTCTCAATGAATCATGGTTGCAAAAGGAGTTTGAATTCAACCACTCCAATTATCCATTATTCATTCATCCATTCATCCATTTGCTCATTTAACATGCACTTAAAATCAGACTCTGTGCAGGACCAAATCGAAAGGGAGGTCCATGTACAGGAGAAAGTTCACAGAGCTTTGACACCAAACTCACCTACATTTGAATTTAAATTCTGCCATTTACCTACTGAATGACTTGGAGTTAGCTACTTAACATCTCTGATCCTTAGTTTCTTCATCCATAGAATGGGAATAATAAATAGCCACCATCAAGGGTGTCATACAGTATAAATGTGTCAAATGTCTACACAGGGCTACTATTATTATCTTTATCATGAGTATTGCTGCTAAAGAAATAGTAAACTGCTCTTAAGAAAACCAAAAACAAATAAGTCAGAATTGGCATTTATTATAAACTATTATTTTGTAGAACTTCTTTCCAGAATGAGAGAGAAATATAAAAGTTTGGAGACAGTTGTAAGACAAAAATTCAGTAGTCTTTGTATCGAGGGTGCATAGGTTATCTTTTCTCCTGTATCCATCACTAGCAATATCTTATTATTTATTATTCAGCTTTGTGGGCTTCTCTGATAACTCAGTCAGTAAAGAAACTGTCTGCAATGAAGGAAACCTGAATTCAACCCCTGGATCAGGAAGATCCCTTGGAGAAGGGAATGGCAACCGACTCCAATATGTTTGCCTGGAAAATGCCATCAAAGAGGAGCCTGGCAGGCTACAGTCCATGGACTTGCAGAATTGGACATGACTCTTGTGGACTGAGTCCACAAGAAACACAAGAAAAAATATTTCCCGACTTTCTTGTGGGCCTGAGCAAAAAAAAAAAAAAGTGTAGTAGGTGATAGGGAATATCCCCATTCACACAGGCAGATGGCTGAGAAAATGGTCAGGTCAGAGTGCACCGTGATCAACCATCAGCAATGTGATACTGTGAATACAAGGTGAGTGTGGCTGGGAAAAGTACAAACGAAATGACAGCTTGTCTCCTCCACTGGGCCCTAAATTGGCCACAAACACATTTTTAAAATAATGTCACTAATATGCCAGTGAAGTGAGGTCACACTTGGGTGCTCATTAACTACCAGGCATATTTGTTAGTTATTAAAAAACCATTTAAAAACTTTCTATTATGTAGTTTAGATATAATGTGTATGTATATTATAATACAATAATATAATATGTATGTATATTATGTATACATAAATACAACAGCCTCATTGAGCCCTTATCATCCTTGTTTTACAACTGATGATAGATCAGAGAACATGCTGAGCTCCCACAGCTGGTGAAACTAGTATTGGATCATAAAGCTGTCTGACTCCAGCCTATTCTGATTTGCTACTGACAGCCATTTCTACATTGTGGACTCTTCCCTGCTTGGCCATTCTGTTTCCTTGGATGAGTGGGGAGGGAATACTTTTAGTACTTGATACACCACAAAGGTATTTCCTGATTTGAAAGAAAGAAGTGACCCCCTTATACAATATCTCAATTTTTTAAAAAATTAATGTCACAATGATTCTGATCCTCACCACTACTAGTTTGAGTGTTTGAGTGGAAATAATGGTTAAAAAATGCTTCACAAAGAGCTGTAGTCATCTGACATACATAAGAAGGATCAGCTATACCACTAATCCTGGTTGTTGCCTAATCTCCTTTTCTTTCATGATATTTTTTCACTTCACTAAAAAAGATGAATTCCAAATCCTACTTGAAAGTGTCTATAATTTTATGCAACTCTATGTTATTACCCAAGATAAGTCATTTACCTTCCAAGTTAAGCATTGTATAAACAAAGGAGTGTCCTCACAAACTAGATCTGTTAAAAGCTTGTATAAAAAACAGTGGCACAAGAGGAGCCCCCACTCCATTTTATAGATAAGGAGCTCAAGGCTTATGGGCTTGAATGTCTTCCAGAAGACATTCAGATCTCATGAATTTGCCTTTGCATCCAGAATAGAAAGAACCTTTCCACTACCACACAGTCTTCATACATTTCTGGTTTTCTTTATCAGGAATTCCTGATAAAGTCCCAGAGCCATAATGTTCTCTAAATACTATTAAACTTGACCTAACTTATAGTTACATATCCTGCCTAGTAACAGTAATAATCATCGGTCTGGCCACAATCCTAGGAAACCTCAGGTGGGAGGCAGAGCCCACCTCACCTCTTGGGACCTTTGGAAAAACTATGGCAACTTGACTTTTGCTAACATCCAAGGCAAGTTCCATACAGCTGCCAGCTGGGGGGGCCCACAACACCTGTTACGACAAAGCCCTCTTTTCTGTGCATTGCCTAGGACAGATTTCAGAATCTCTTGCCCCAAAGTAGCCATGCTTCCTTTGCAGTTTCTTCCCCTCTTTTCCAATTCTGGCTCAGTGTGGAGTGGGGCCTGACTGTGGCCACCCTGGCTATCCATGGTGCTGACAGTCACCCCTGAATTGTATCTCTGGGGTATGGACAGAAGTGGACACTCTGCTTCTTTATGTGGGGCCATGGTGGCTAGTCTGTCCTCTACAGCATGCTTTACTGAGCTGTGGGTTCTGGGGAACACTCTGCTCTGCTGACTTATTCTCCATAGTTGCCCAAGGAGACTGCATAGCCCAGAGAGCACACACCCTCCTCACAAGGACTCATGCACCCCTGCACCCACTGCAAGCTCCCTGTCTCCCTCTCTTTCTCTCTCTCTCTCTGTGCAGGGCTGTTCTGGAAGGCCTGTTTTGTTGACAGTCAACACTCCATGCCTGCCACCTCTGCTATCAGAGACCAGTCTGGCCAGAATGTGGCCCTAAAGGAACAGGGTTTCTTTCAAAGTGAAGGCATAGTAAAATAAATGTGATGCCCATGTGTGTGTGTATGCTCAGTAGTGTCCAACTCGTTGTGACCCCACAGACTGTAGCATGCCAGGTTCCTCTGTCCATGGGATTTCCCAGGCAAGAAAACTGGAGTGGGTTGGCATTCCCTTCTCCAGGGAACCTTCCCAATCCAGGAATCGAACCTGTATCTCTTGCATCTCCTGCATTGCAGGCAGATTCTTTACCACTGAGACACCACGGGAAGCCCAAATAATAAGCCAAAAAATAAATGTGGGAAATATTCATAACTTCATAGGCTGGGGTAGAAGGTGAAGCAATGAAGGGCAGCTGGCAGGCCACAGTCCTGACCCACCAGGGAAGCAGCCCACACCCTGCGTGCCTGATGGACCCCACACCTCCAGGTTCTAGTTCACCCCCTTCCCCTCCTTCTATAAATACAGACCTGTTTTCTCTTTCAGAGCCTTCAGCTCTTTGCTCATGCACTGATGCTCTACTCCCATCTTTCATAGGGGAATGGTCTTTTTCAGGTCTTTTTCGGCTTTACTTTCTGCCCTTTCTCACAAAAACAATCATTCCCCAGTTAGTTGCTTTGCCACAGTATAAGTCCATGAGCAGTAAAAAACCATGTGCAGTGCTGTGTGGAATGCCAAGGCTTGGCCCACGGTGCAGTTCCATCATTATTTATCAGACAATGACTATACGCCAAGACATACCTAATCGTTGCTTGGCTATTCAGAGGCTCATCAGACACAGTCACTATCAAAAAAACAAAAACAGAAAATTATCTAAGGTAGGTGTCAGCTGGAGCCACTACAACAAAATAACATAGAGTGTCTCACAGTCTTTGAGGCTGGAAGTCTGAGATCAGGACACCAGCATGGTGGGGTTCTGGGGAGAGCTCACTTCCCAGCTGGCAGGTGACAGCACTCACTGCGCTCTCACATGGTGAAGAGAAAGAGAGGGGGAGCTCCCGGGTGTCTCCTCTTACTGTTGTTCAGTCATTCAGTCATGTTCAACTCTTTGGCACCCATGGATGGCAAGATGCCCAGGCTTCCCTGTCCTTTGCCATCTCCTGGAGATGTGCAATTCTAACAGAAATGTCATTGACTCATTGAGTCAGTGATCTTATCCAACCATCTCCTCTTCTGTCATTCCCTTTTCCTCTTGCCTTCAGTCTTTCCCAGCATCAAAGTCTTTTCCAATGAGTTGGCTTGTTGCATCAGGTGGCCAAAATATTGGAACTTCCACTTCAGCATCACTCTCTCCAATGAATATTGAGGATTGATTTCCTTCAGGATTGACTGGTTTGATCTCCTTGCAGTCCAAGGGACTCTCAAGAGTCTTCTTCAACACCACAGTTTAAAAGCATCAGTTCTTCAGTGCTCAGACTTGTTTATGGTCCAACTCTCACATCTATACATGACTACTGGAAAAACCATAGAATGACACTAATCCCATGATGAGGGCTTACCCTCATGACTTCATCTAATCCTCATTGCCTCCTCAAGATGTCATCTACAATTGCCATTGTGTTTGGGACTAGAGCTTCAATGTATGAATTTTGAGGAAGCATGAATATTCAGTTTATTGCATTCTACCCTCCAAAATTCATGACCTTCTCACATACAAAACACATTCATTCCATCTCAACTTCCCCCAAAATCATTCTAGCATCACCTCTAAAGTCCAAAGTCCAAAATCTCATCTAAATATCATCTAATAAGACATGGGTGAGACTTGAGTGCAATTCATTCTGAGGCAAATTTCCTTTCTGGTTGTGAACTGTGAAACCAGATGAGTTGTCCCATTCTAAAATATGATGGTGGGACAGGTGTAAGATGGACATCACCTTTCCAAAAAAGAGAGAAAAGAGATAAGGGAGAGAAAAAAGGAGAGAAGGAAGGAAGTCCAAAACCTAGCAAGGCAAATACCGTCAGGTCTTAAGACTCAGAAATAATCCTCCTTGACTTAATGTTCTATCCCCCGGCTCCCATTCATTGGCCAAACACAAAACTGCAGTGAGCCAAATTTCAAAACACAGGACCCCTGTCTGTCAGTAACTGAGAGTATGGGTCTGCCAAGATGTGCGTCCTTCCTTTGTCAACAGCTGTTCCTGCATTATCTACCATTCACACATTAAAATTTAGAAAGATGGTAACAATAACCCTGTGTACGAGACAGCAAAAGAGACACTGATGTATAGATCAGTCTTATGGACTCTGTGGGAGAGGGAGAGGGAAAGGGAGAGAGTGGGGAGATTTGGGAGAATGGCATTGAAACATGTATAATATCATGTATGAAATGAGTCGCCAGTCCGGGTTCGATGCACAGTACTGGATGCTTGGGGCTGGTGCACTGGGACGACCCAGAGGGAGGGTGGGGGTTGGGGGAGGAGTGAGGAGGGTTCAGGATGGGGAGCGCGGGTATACCTGTGGCAGATTCATTTCGATGTTTGGCAAAATTAATACAATATTGTAAAGTTTAAAAATAAAATAAAATTTAAAAATAAATAAAAAATAAATAAAATTCAATGGCATAAACCAGACAAGGAATAATTAGACCAGTATTGAGTAGGCTACCAATGTAGGTAAGAACAATGCAGACAGCTCAAGGAAACAACGCTGTACAAATGCAAACCTGCTCAAGTAACTGCATATCTCTGAGTAAGTCAGAAAGAATGAAGGTGAAAAGAGAGACTTTAAAACCTGCTGTCTATCAGCAGGCTTTGTGACTTTTCTGTTAGAATTGCACATCTTTGTATACTTCACATCTTGATTAACAGTCAGGGATGGACTCACTTATGGCATGGACCAAGTCTTAATTGCTTCTAAGTAAGCACATACTCACAGCAACCCTCTGAGTTAGAATGTATTATTAGCATTGTGCAAATAAAGGATGAAGCAAGATGAAGAAGCTGTTCAAGGTCACATACCCAGTAAGTGTCTCAAACATATTTTCTTTCTCAAAAGCCAGTTTTCAAAAATATACTCCTTGGTACACTATATATCCTGTGAAAATGGACCTATAGTTACTGAATCTCTTCTTTTCTGGTTTTAAAGGGAGCATTAGCATTGAAAAGGCTCAAAAAAGTCCTACAGTAAAGACCTCACTTACCTTTGTTTAACCCAGATCTGATCAACCCCAAGTGACTACAGAGAGCTTTTATCACATCAAAGGCACCTTGAAAGATTGAACCAGCCTCCAGCTGCCTCCCCTTCTTCCCCAGAAAAAGGCTGGATATCTGGTCTGTGAGCATGAAAAAGTAACCCAAGATTTGACTGATGGATGACTGAAAGACAAGGATTCCATCCAAGGAGCAGTGAGCTCAGGCCAGAGTCACCAACCACATACGGTCATGTGAATGTAATTTTAATGTAAAATAAAATAAAATAAATTTCCTTAGTCACCTCAGCCATGTTTCAAATTACAAAAGCCAGATGTGGCCAGTAGATACCATATTTGACCGGAGATAGAGAAGGTTGGCATTATGGCATAAAATCCTATTGGACAAATGGAGTTGAAACTTATATTCAAAGTCTCTGTATGGATAGGAGACCAGTTGTAGAATTACCTCCACTGACCTGATTGTCAAGATTCCAGGCTTTGTCCTCTAAGCTCTGTGGCCAGCCCCAACCATGGGAAAGGGCCTAAATGCTGGCTTATTTTCCTTCTCTGAAAATGACACTATTGCCTACATTTCTTACTTCTTAAGGGTGATGGGAATAAAATGTGATAATATATACAGAAACAACTTCAATTTATATAATATTTTTCTGGCTAAAACTCAAAAGTATCATTATGTCCCTCTGAGCACTATACTTTCTCCGTATTTAGAAACATAAATATTCAGATACCTATGTAATTCCTTCTGAATGAAGATCAACATTTATAAGTAATGACTTTTTAAAAATCCTACTGCTTTTTACCAGCTCCATTATCAAAATGATGCTTTTATAGCTATCTTGCCTACAGTTGCTAGACAAATTTTCCTAAAATATCCATTTTCCACACCCTCCCCTGCTCAAAAGCCACCAATGGTTCCCTAGTGTGTTCAATTCTGACTCCTCCTTACTCAGGCTTTTTAGTCATCAGTATGGTCCACACTGTTCACTCACTCAGCCTTTTTGACCTCTTCTATAAACAGCACAAAAAAACCAAAGTCATGGACTGTATTCCCTTAGAAGGACAAGAGTGATCCAGAACCATGCCTCAGAGAACAGGAGGGGAACTGGGGGCATATTCCCAACCCCATGCCCTGTTCACAGCCCTCATTTTCATGATGTTGCCCATGTTTATCAGTCTGCACAGAGAGTGGGTCTGGAAACAGGAAGTCTGAAAGCAAAAAAGCCATATTTTCTCTAGTTGTCTTCCTATGGTGTCTTATCAAATATACAATTTTGCTAAGCACCAGCCTTCTCAGTTCTAAGGGGTAACATATGTCCTCTTTGCTCTAAGCCACACTTCACACACCCTCAAATTGATATGCAAAATTTCTCTTTGCTCAGGTGTCTTTCTCACATTTCATCCTTCACTAAATTTCTTTGCCCTTCTGGGTAAAGTCTCAGACTCTGAGCCTGACAGTCAAGGACCTTTCATGATCTGTCTCTTGATGCACATCTCCACCTCTTCCCGTATCTGAAATTGCAGTAAGACTAAGGACTCTTTGTCCCCTAGGTTATCTTCCTCCAAGCACACTGAACATCCTCCTCTTTGATTTTCTGCTTCCCACACCAAGGACTGCACTGGCTTTCTTTATGTGTGTGCATGCTCAGTCACTAAGTTGTGCCCAACTCTTTGCAACCCCATGGACTGAGCCAGCCACGCTTCCCTGTCCATGGAATTTTCCAGGCAAGAATACTAAAGTGGGCTGCCATTTTCTCCTCCAGGGGACTTTCTTTATAGTTAGAATGAAAATAAAACTCCCAACCATGGCCTTTAAAGCTTTTCATGGCTGGGTCCCTTGACTTTTAGTTGGTCTCATTTCGTGCCACTCATCACTGCCTTGATCATGAGGACATAGCTACACTGATCTTTCTGTCCTTGATTGAACTAAACTGTTACCACCTCAGCATCTCAACATTTCCTGCCAAATGCCTCCCAGTCACTGCACTCCTCTACATTCTGCCTAAAGCAGGCATCACTGACTGACATGATTCATTTATTGTTTTATTTGTACATGGTGTGTGCTAACCCCCTTCAAAGTTAGAAGTTATAACCTTTGCTGTATCTTAGGCCAGCTTCAGGTACATGATATGTAAGTGCTTAATAACAATATAATTAGTGATTGAATTAGACTGCAATGGACATGGCAAAAAGCTCCTTTTGGCCTTCATTTATCTATTTAATAAATGCTAAACTCTTCTTAAATCCCTGGTGGCTCAGACAGTAAAGAATTTGCCTGCAATACAGGAGACACAGGTTAGATTCCCTGAGTCTGGAAAATCCAATAGTGACAGTCATCATGCTACTTATTGGGCTTCTCTTGTGACTCAGTGGTAAAGAATTTACCTGCAATGCAGGAGACATGGGTTCAATCCTTAGGTTGGGAAGATCCCCCAGGGAAAGAATTGGCAACCCACCCCAGTATTCTTGCTTGGGGAACCCCATGGACAAAAGGGTCTGGCAGGCTACAGCCCATGGGGTTGCAAAAGAGTCCTACATGACTTAGTGGCTAATGAGTGCATGCATGCTAAGTTGCTTCAGTCCTCTATGACTCTTTGGGACCTTATGGACCCTAGTCCACCAGGCTCCTCTGTCCATGGGATTCCCCAGGCAAGAATACTGGAGTGGGTAGCCATGCCATCCTAAAGCTAAGACAATGTGCTGGTTACATCTACATTCACATTGGCTACACAGTGCCTGACACGTAGGAGAGGAACACTAATCACAAGGCATATGCTTGAGAGAAAAAATAACAAGCAAAAAAAATCAACTATTTCCAAAAGTGACAGGGTCATACCAAGGATGAAAAAGTAAAAAGAAAGAAGTAGTCTTATATATAAAAGATGTAAAATTTGATATAATCATATGTTATTGATATTTTTCAAATATTAGAGTTTTCATGATCAAAACCAATCAGATAAAAGGTACACACTGTAAGGGTCTCTTTATATAACTGTTACTTCCTCAATTGTGTTTGACTCTTTGAGATGCCGTGGACCATAGCCCATAAGACTCCTCTGTCCGTGGAATTCTCCAGGCAAAAATACTGGAGTGGGTTGCCATTCCCATCTCCAGAGGATCTTCCCAACCCAGGGATCAAACCTGGTCTCCCATGTTGCAGGATTCTTTATCATCTGAGCCACCAGGAATCCCCCCTTTACAAAAAGTTCAAAAATAGGGGAAATGAATGTATGGTGTTTAAAATCAAGATAGCCATTAATCTATGGATAGAAGGAAACTATCCAAAAATGGAAGCTCAGTTTACTGACTATCTTTTCTACACAACAAAGCAAATATTTCACAGAACCATGTATATAAATCATCAGAAGTGATGGAATAAAAAAGAACAGCTCTTAGCAGGAACATGCTTAACCTTATGGAGCAGTGAAGAGTGAAATGTGTAACTTATTCACACAATCACACATAAGGCTTCTGTACAGACATGGTATAACACCCCACTGCCCAAGGCCAAAGTCAACATAGTGGTTATGAAGAATCATATTATGCAATCCTCAGATACAGGAGAGAGTGATTGAAGAGCAACACAAAAGATAAACCTAAATGATTATTGACTAATTAATACAAACAAACACACCTCCAAAAATCTACAACTACATTATAGAAAACGTAAATACTAAAGAGCTATATAATAAGAGTCATGCAGAAGGCTGAGTAATACAAAGTCTCTATACTGTCCACAAAGTGAAAAGAACTAATTTTATTAATCTCTAGTAAGTCTAGAATTAATATTGTAGTCTCTATGGCAATTGTTAAAGTAATAATTAAAATATTTAACTCACACAAACATAAGATGAAAGTATAACAGTAGAAATGAATTTAAAATTAGATTTTTAAAAAAGAGTAAAAAAGAACAGAGATGAAAAAGAACTAGAGGAGCAAACAGAAAGAAGATACATCAAATATTTTAGTGCTTACTAAAGACAAAAATAACACTAGAATAATACAAAAATAATTACTAGAGACAAAAATAATACAAGTATGTTTTAATTCACCAGAAGATATAACAAATATGTCTCTGTATGCACCTAATGTTGTAGCTTCAAACACATGAAGCTAAAACTGACAGACCTAAAAGTAGAAATAGAAAAATATATAAGTACACTGACATCGTTCTCAGTAATAGGTAAAACAACTACATAAAAATAACCAACCAGTATACAGTAAATTTAACAAAATTACCAAATTTTGATTCATGAACACAGAATACTAAACATAGAGTTCCATTCAAAATTAACCATAAAGTGAACCATAAAGTAAGTCTCAATCTTATACAAACTTTCTCAGAAAACTGAAGAAGAAAGACATCTTCTGAACTAATTTTATGAAACAATATACCCTGGATGCCAACATCTGAGAAGATCAGATCAGATCAGTTACTCAGTCGTGTCCGACTCTTTGTGACCCCATGAATCCCAGCACGCCAGGCCTCCCTGTCCATCACCAACACCCAGAGTTCACTGAGACTCACGTCCATCGAGTAGTGATGCCATCCAGCCATCTTATCCTCTGTCGTCCCCTTCTCCTCCTGCCCCCAATCCCTCCCAGCATAAGAGTCTTCTCCAGTGAGTCAAATCTACACATGAGGTGGCCAAAGTACTGGAGTTTCAGCTTTAGCATCATTCCTTCCAAAGAAATCCCAGGGCTGATCTCCTTCAGAATGGACTGGTTGGATCTCCTTGCAGTCCAAGGGTCTCTCAAAAGTCTTCTCCAACACCAC
>NW_011494660.1:1865122-1866121 GCF_000754665.1 Bison bison bison | reverse complement strand
GATGCTTTCTAAGGCCCACTTGACTTCACATTCCACGATGTCTGGCTCTAGGTCAGTGATCACACCATCGTGATTATCTGGGTCTTGAAGATCTTTTTTGTACAGTTCTTCTGTGTATTCTTGCCACCTCTTCTTAATATCTTCTGCTTCTGTTAGCTCCATACCATTTCTGTCCTTTATCGAGCCCATCTTTGCATGAAATGTTCCTTTGGTATCTCTGATTTTCTTGAAGAGATCCTTAGTTTTTCCCATTCTGTTGTTTTCCTCTATTTCTTCGCATTGATCATTGAAGAAGGCTTTCTTATCTCTTCTTGCTATTCTTTGGAACTCTGCATTCAGTTGTTTATATCTTTCATTTTCTCCTTTGCTTTTCACTTCTCTTCTTTTCACAGCTATTTGTAAGGCCTCCCCAGACAGCCATTTTGTTTTTTTGCATTTCTTTTCCATGGGTATGGTCTTGATCCTTGTCTCCTGTACTATGTCAAGAGCCTCATTCCATAGTTCATCAGGCACTCTATCTATCAGATCTAGACCCTTAAATCTATTTCTCACTTCCACTGTATAATCATAAGCATTTTGATTTAGGTCATACCTGAATTGTCTAGTGGCTTTCTCTACTTTCTTCAATTTAATTCTGAATTTGCAATAAAGAGTTCATGGTCTGAGCCACAGTCAGCTCCTGGTCTTGTTTTTGCTGACTGTATAGAGCTTCTCTATCTTTGGCTGCATAGAATATAATCAATCTGATTTTGGTGTTGACCATCTGGTGATGTTCATGTATAGAGTCTTCTCGTGTGGTGTTGGAAGAGGGTATTTGTTATGAACAGTGCATTTTCTTGGCAAAACTCTATTAGTCTTTGCCCTGCTTCATTCCATATTCCAAGGCCAAATTTGCCTGTCACTCCAGGTGTTTCTTGACTTCCTACTTTTGCATTCCAGGGCCCTATAATGAAAAGGACAACTTTTTTGGGTGTTAGTTCTAAAAGATCTCGTAGGTCT
>NW_011494660.1:1864527-1865022 GCF_000754665.1 Bison bison bison | reverse complement strand
AGCTTTAAGCCAACTTTTTCACTCTCCTCTTTCACTTTCATCAAGAGGCTTTTGAGTTCCTCCTCACTTTCTGCCATAAGGGTGGTGTCATTTGCATATCTGAGGTTATTGATATTTCTCCCGGCAATCTTGATTTCAGCTTGTATTTCTTCCAGTCCAGCGTTTCTCATGATGTATTCTGCATATAAGTTAAATAAACAGGGAGACAATATACAGCCTTGATGAACTCCTTTTACTATTTGGAAATAGTCTGTTGTTCCATGTCCAGTTCAAACTGTTGCTTCCTGACCTACATACAGATTTCTCAAGAGGCAATCAGGTGGTCTGGTATTCCCATCTCTTTCAGAATTTTCCACAGTTTATTGTGATCCACACAGTCAAAGGCTTTAGCATAGTCAATAAAGCAGAAATAGATGTTTTTCTGGAACTCTTTTGCTTTTTCCATGATCCAGCGGATGTTGGCAATTTGATCTCTGGTTCCTCTGTCCTTTCCTG
>NW_011494660.1:1862906-1864427 GCF_000754665.1 Bison bison bison | reverse complement strand
GTTGGAAGAGGGTGTTTGTTATGAACAGTGCATTTTCTTGGCAAAACTCTATTAGTCTTTGCCCTGCTTCATTCCATATTCCAAGGCCAAATTTGCCTGTCACTCCAGGTGTTTCTTGACTTCCTACTTTTGCATTCCAGGGCCCTATAATGAAAAGGACAACTTTTTTGGGTATTAGTTCTAAAAGATCTTGTAGGTCTTCATAGAACCGTTCAGCTTCTTCAGCATTACTGGTTGGGGCATAGACTTGGGTTGCTGTGATATTGAATGGTTTGCCTTGGAAACGAACATAGATCATTCTGTCGTTTTTGAGATTGCATCCAAGTACTGCATTTTGGACTCTCTTGTTGACCACGATGGCCACTCCATTTCTTCTGAGGGATTCCTGCCCGCAGTAGTAGATATAACGGTCATCTGAGTTAAATTCACCCATTCCAGTCCATTTCAGTTCGCTGATTCCTAGAATGTCGACATTCACTCTTGCCATCTCTTGTTTGAACACTTCCAATTTGCGTTGATTCATGAACCTGACACCAGGTTCCTATGCAATATTGCTCTTTACAGCATTGGACCTTGCTTCTATCACCAGTCACATCCACAGCTGGGTATTCTTTTTCTTGGCTGCATCCCTTCATTCTTTCTGGAGTTATTTCTCCAGTGATCTCCAGTAGCATATTGGGCACCTACTGACCTGGGGAGTTTCTCTTTCAGTATCCTATCATTTTGTCTTTTTGTACAGTTCAAGGGGTTCTCGAACATCTGACAAGGACATTATCAAAAAGGGAAATAACAAATAAATATCTCTCATGAACACAAATGCAAAAGTCTTAAGCAACGTACTTGAAGACCAAAATTAATAAAACATAAAAAGGAATTATTATAACAATGGTAATTTTATTCCAGCAATGCAAAAAAAAAAAAAAAGTCAAATTTGGTTCATTTTTCAAAAATCAGTGTAATGAACTACATTAAGAAAATAAAGGAAAATAATTAACATTCAGGTATGACCTAAATCAAATCCCTTATGATTATACAGTGAGAATGAGAAGTAGATTTAAGGGACTAGATCTGATAGATAGAGTGCCTGATGAACTATGGAATGAGGTTTGTGACATTGTACAGGAGACAGGGATCAAGACCATCCCCATGGAAAAGAAATGCAAAAAAGCAAAATGGTTGTCTGGGGAGGCCTTACAAATAGCTGTGAAAAGAAGAGAAGTGAAAAGCAAAGGAGAAAAGGAAAGATATAAGCATCTGAATGCAGAGTTCCAAAGAATAGCAAGGAGAGATAAGAAAGCCTTCCTCACAGATCAATGCAAAGAGATAGAGGAAAACAACAGAATGGGAAAGACTAGGGATCTCTTCAAGAAAATTAGAGATACCAAGGGAACATTTCATGCAAAGATGGGCTCAATAAAGGACAGAAATGGTATGGACCTAACAGAAGCAGAAGATATTAAGAAGAGGTGGCAAGAATACACAGAAGAACTGTACAAAAAAGGTCTTCACAACCCAGATAAT
>NW_011494660.1:1862101-1862806 GCF_000754665.1 Bison bison bison | reverse complement strand
AAAGAAAGGCAATGCCAAAGAATGCTCAAACTACCACACAATTGCACTCATCTCACACGCTAGTAAAGTAATGCTCAAAATTCTCCAAGCCAGGCTTCAGCAATATGTGAACCGTGAACTTCCTGATGTTCAGGCTGGTTTTAGAAAAAGCAGAGGAACCAGAGATCAAATTGCCAACATCCGCTGGATCATGGAAAAAGCAAGAGAGTTCCAGAAAAACATCTATTTCTGCTTTATTGACTATGCCAAAGCCTTTGACTGTGTGGATCACAATAAACTGTGGAAAATTCTGAAAGAGATGGGAATACCAGACCATCTGATCTGCCTCTTGAGAAATCTGTATGCAGGTCAGGAAGCAACAGTTAGAATTGGACATGGAACAACAGACTGTTTCCAAATAGTAAAAGGAGTACATCAAGGCTGTATATTGTCGCCCTGCTTATTTAACTTATATGCAGAGTACATCATGAGAAACGCTGTGCTGGAAGAAGCACAAGCTGGAATCAAGATTGCCAGGAGAAATATCAATAACCTCAGATATGCAAATGACACCACCCTTATGGCAGAAAGTGAAGAGGAACTAAAAAGCCTCCTGATGAAAGTCAAAGAAGAGAGTGAAAAAGTTGGCTTAAAGCTCAACATTCAGAAAACGAAGATCATGGCATCTGGTCCCATCACTTCATGGGAAATAGATGGGGAAACAGT
>NW_011494660.1:1854101-1861437 GCF_000754665.1 Bison bison bison | reverse complement strand
AAGAATTGATGCTTTTGAACTGGTGTTGGAGAAGACTCTTGAGAGTCCCTTGGACTGCAAGGGGATCCAACCAGTCCATTCTGAAGGAGATCAGCCCTGGGATTTCTTTGGAAGGACTGATGCTAAAGCTGAGACTCCAATACTTTGGCCACTTCATGCAAAGAGTTGTCTCATTGGAAAAGACTCTGACACTGGGAGGGATTGGTGGCAGGGGGAGAAGGGGATGACAGAGGATGAGATGGCAGGATGACATCACTGAGTCACTGGACATGAGTTTGGGTGAACTCTGGGTGTTGGTGATGGACAGGGAGGCCTGGTGTGCTGCGATTCATGGGGTCACAAAGAATTGGACATGAGTGAGCGACTGAAATGAACTGAACTGAATTATATAATGTCAATAGATTTGATAAAATTCATCATTTATGATAAAAAAATTTTATAGACAAGGAATAGAAGTTAAAATAATGTATCTGATACTTTGTACAGAAACCTTACCCACATATAATATTTATTCATGAAATGTCAAAATTGGCGACTTCCAAATGGTGGTAGAGGTAAAGAACCTGCCTGCCAGTGCAGGAGACATAACAGACACAGTTTCAATCCCTGGGTCTGGAGGATCCCCTGGAGTAGGGCATGGCAATCCATTCCAGTATTCTTTCCTGGAGAATCCCATGGACAGAGGAAACCAGTTGGCTGCAGTCCATAGAGTTGTACAGAGTCAGACACAACTGAAGCGACTTAGTGCATACACCTGTATGATATCAGGAATAAGTCAGGGGTTCCTGCTATCTAACGTTATATGAGGCATTTCAATTAATAAACTTGAAGCAGGGAAAGAAATAAAATTATAGGAATTTGAGAAGAGAAGAAAATCAGTCATTATTTCCATTTGACATGACAAAGTAACCTACAGATAAATTCACAAAATTTATAAGGAAACCTGAGCACCGAAGAATTGATGCTTGTGAACTGTGATGTTGGAGAAGACTCTTGAGAGTCCCTTAGACAGCAAGGAGATCCAACCAGTCCATCCTAAAAGAATCAGTCCTGAATATTCATTTGAAGGACTGATGCTGAAGCTGAAATTCCAATACTTTGACCACTTGATAAGAACTGACTCACTGGAAAACACCCTAATGCTGGGAAAGACTGAAAGTGGGAGGAGAAGGGGACAACAAAGGATGAGATGGTTGGATGGCATCACCAACTCAATGGACATGAGTTTGTGTGAAGCTCCAGGAGTTGGTAACAAACAGGGAAACCTGGTGCACTGCAGTCTATGGGGTGGCAAAGAGTGAACATGACTGAATTACTGAACTGAATTGAACTGCTAAATAAATTTAGCAGAATAATGGGATGTATTTTGTAAATAACCAAAATCAATTGCATTTGTCCATACCAGAAAAGTTATAGAACACAATGAGTATATTGTAATTTTAGAATATTACCATAAAAATAATATTAAAAGACATAAAATAGATAGATATAAATACAGCAAAATATCTGCAAGACCTAAAAACTGAAAATTAGGAAACATTCAGGGAAATTAAATGCTTTATCAGTCTGTGTTTGACTAGAGAAATAGAATTGAAAATATCTTTGATGCATTATAAGAAATTGGCTTATGCAGTTGTGATTAAACAAGTCCAAAATCTGTAGAAAATGCAATCAGGAAAGGAAGTTCATGGGCAGGGCTGAGGCTATCATCAAGTCAAAATTTCTTCTCCCTATTGGGGAAATTAAAGCTCTGCTTTTAAAGTCAATAAAACACATCCAGATTATTCATGATAATGTCCCTGACTGTCAACTGATTAGGGCTTTAATCACACCTGCAAAATTCTTTCACAACAGCAGCTGGAGTAGGGTTTGAATAGTGAGGGACTGCAGCTTAGCCAAGTTAGTAAACAAAGTGAACACAAAGGACCAAATAAATAAAACTCCACTCATGGATTGGAAAATTCTGTATTGTACAAATATCCATTCTCTTCAAAAATAGATCCAAAGATATCTTAATATTTTTGCAAGATCTGGAAACTTGCAAATCGATTCTAAAAAATTTATATGGTAACTTAAAATGACAAGTCTAGCTGAGGCAATCTTGAAAAAAGCAAAAAATGGAAGATTACCAGATAGCCAAGCTTACAGAAAAGCTACAATAATTATGTTATAGATAAACAGACCAGTGAAACAGAATAGTCAAGGATAGATTGACATATGAAGAATTGATGTATGACAAAGTTGGCAACAAAGAACACTTGGAAATGATAGGTTTTATTCAGTGAATAGTGATGGGTAAACGGGGTAACAATACTGCCACCTTATGCAATATACAGATATAAGCCTAAATGTAAATAATGATAATAATAATAATATTTCAAGAATATAATACTAAGGAAAATAGCTTCATGACCTTGAGGTAAGCAAAGAATTTCTAAATAAGATTAAGAATAATCTTATTAAGTGAAAAGGATAAAACATAAAATTGGATTTAATTAAGACTAAGAAATTAGAGTCATCAAAAGAAACCACTGAGACAGTAAAAACTCAGGTCACAAAATGGGAAAAATTATTTGCAACACATATAACAAAAACAGTCTATATGCAGAATGTGTAAATAATTTGTAAACGTACCCAAATGGTGAATAAAGAGTCATTTCACTAAAGAAAATACTAAAAAGCTACAATGCACATGAAAGTTGCTCAATGTTATTTATCCTCAACAAAAACAATTAAAAGCATAATGAGATACCAATACACAGGAATTAGAGTGCCTACAGTTTAAAAAGACTGACATCATCAAGTGTATCAAATATGTGGAGCAACTCTAGACAAACCTATTGGTGGTGTAAATCTGTACAGATTTGGGAAACGATTTGGAAGAACCTATTAAAGTTGAATATACTGTATCACTTAGCAGTTTAATCCCAGGTGTACATTCACTGAGATGCATATGCATACAGAAAGACCCATCACATGTGATCATAACAGCACTATTCCCAAGACCTTCAAACTGGAAACTAGCCAAATGACTAAACCAAATGGATAAACAGTTACATATTATAAATATGAATACCTCATTAATATAAAGCTGTGAGAAACAATGCAGATACAAGTATAACCTAATTGTTTCACTTGTGTAAAGTCCACAAAATTTAAAATTAATCCGTCTTGTTAAAAATCAGTTTAATGGTTACCTGGAAAAAGGAAGGAGGTTAAGATCAGAATGGATTGTGGAGAAAAAAGGTGAGGTGTTGGAAATATTTATTTCTTGTCCAAAGTACATGTGGATTTACTTTTATTTAATTGACCAATATATTGAGACAATTATAAATTCACATGTATTGGAAATAATATTAATTAAGAAATAATACATAGAGATCAAATGCCCTTTACCTGGTTTCCTTTAATGGTAACATCTTCAAAAATCATACTACAATGTAACACTAGATACCTACATTGATACAACCCTTCCTGTTCAGAGTTTTCCTGTGTACGTTATTTTTACTTTTTGTGTTTGTGTGTGTATATATGCGTGTGTGTGTGTGAGTGTTATGTTTTAGTTCCATACATATTTACCATTTGTTGTTAACAGATTTAACATTTAACATCTATAGGTTTGTGTGTTCATCACTTCAGTAAAGATACAAGACAGTTCCATGACCACAGAATACCCCTTTCCCTTTCATAACAAGAACCACTTCCCTCCACTAAAACTCCCCTAGCCCCTGGCAGCCACTAATCTGTTCTCTATTTCTAAAATTAGGTAATTTTAAAATGTTATATAAATGGAATCAGGCAACATGTAACCTTTTGGAATTGGCTTCTTTGTCTTCCTGAAAGAGCATGATTCCTTTGAGACACATTCAAGGGTCACTAGCTCTTCCCCTTACACTTCCTCGCCTCTACTCCTCCCGCCTTCTACTCCACTTTCTTCTTTTTTTGAGTACTGCAGTTTGATTTTGTTAACCATTCTACCTATTGAGCGATGTCTAGCTCATTTCCAATTCTTGCTATTATGAATAGAGCTTTTATATCATTAATGTACAGATTTTTATATGAATATAACTTTTTACTTTAAAAATATTGTAATGTCTTTTTCCTAGTTTCCATGTGTTCTAATTAAATATTTATTTTTATTCAAATTTGTGTTACTGTAAAGATGATATATAATTTCTCTCCAGCTACTTTTAAGATTTAAGTCTTTAAATTTTTGAATTTTAATTATTACCTGTGTTGGTATGGGTTTTCTCGAGTTTATCCCATTTGGGATTTGCTCAGCTTTTTAAATATGTTGGTTTGTGTCTTTCACTAAATTTAGGAAGTTTCAGCCGCTTTAACTTTGAATATTTCTTTGTCTTATCTGTCTTCTTTGTCTTTCTCCCCTCTTTCTAGGGCTTTGCATCCTTTGTCATGATACCAAGGATAGATCTACTATTATTATTGTTATAATCTTTATAATTATTATTACTCTTATTATTGTCCCACATGTCCCTGAGGCTTGGGTTATTTATTTGTCAGTCTGTTTGCCATAAGTCATTTAGATGGAGTAAATTTTGATAAAATGTGCCCAAGTTCTCTGACTCTATATTCTGTCATTACCACTCTATTCTAAGCCACATCAGGAGGTTTTGTTTTAAATTTCTGTTATTTTATTTCTCATATTATTTTTCCCAGCTTTGTTGACATACAACTAACAAATCAAATTGTATCTACTTAAAATGTACAATGTGATCATTTCCATTTGATTATTTTTTATAGCTTCTATTTCTTCACTGAGGTTTTCATTTGTTTCAAGAGAATATTTTGTTTGTTTGTTTTTTATTTTTTAATATAAATTTATTTATTTTAATTGGAGGCTAATTACTTTACAATATTGTGTTGGTTTTGCCATACATCAACATGAATCCACCATGGGTGTACATGTGTTCCCCATCCTGAACCCCCCTCTCACCTCCCTCCCCGTATCATCCCTCTGGGTCATCCCAGTGCACCAGCCCCAAGCATCCAGTATCATGCATCGAACCTGGACTGGCTATTTGTTTCACATATGATATTATGCAAGTTTCAATGCCATTCTCCCAAATCATTCCACCCTCCCCCTCTCCCACAGAGTCCAAAAGACTGTTCTATACATCTTTTGCTGTCTCGCATACAGCATTATCATTACCATCTTTCTAAATTCCATATATATGCGTTAGTATACTGTATTGGTGTTTTTCTTTCTGGCTTACTTCACTCTGTATAATAGGCTCCAGTTTCATCCACCTCATTAGAACTGATTCAAATGTATTCTTTTTAATGGCTGAGTAATACTCCATTGTGTATATGTACCACAGCTTTCTTATCCATTCATCTGCTGATGGACATCTAGGTTGCTTCCACATCCTGGCTATTGTAAACAGTGCTGTGATGAACATTGGGGTACACGTGTCTCTTTCAATTCTGGTTTCCTCAGTGTGTATGCCCAGCAGTGGGATTGCTGGGTTGTACGGCACTTCTATTTCCAGTTTTTAAAGGAATCTCCACACAGTTTTGCACAGTGGCTGAACTAGTTTGGATTCCCACCAACAGTGTAAGAGGGTTCCCTTTTCTCCACACCCTCTCCAGCATTTATTGCTTGTAGACTTTTGGATTGCAGCCATTCTGACTAGCGTGAAATGGTACCTCATTGTGGTTTTGATTCGCATTTCTCTGATAATGAGTGATGTTGAGCATGTTCTCATGTGTTTGTTAGCCATCTGTATGTCTTCTTTGGAGAAATGTCCGTTAAGGTCTTTGGCCCATTTTTTTTTTTTTTAATTGGGTCGTTTATTTTTCTGGAATTCAGCTGCAAGAGTTGCTTGTATATTTTTGAGATTAGTTGTTTGTCAGTTGCTTCATTTGCTATTATTTTCTCCCATTCTGAAGGCTGTCTTTTCACCTTGCTTATAGTTTCTTTTGTTGTGCAGCAGCTTTTACAAGTATGAAAGTGGAAATTAACAATAATTAAATAATTAACAATAATAGTGGGAGACTTTAATACCCCACTCACACCTATGGATACATCAACTAAACAGAAAATTAACAAGGAAACACAAACTTTAAATGAAACAATAGATCATTTAGACCTAATTGTTATCTATAGGACATTTCACCCCAAAACAATGAATTTCATCTTTTTTCTCAAGCACAAACAGAAACTTCTCCAGGATAGATCACATCCTGGGCCATAATTCTAGCCTTGATAAATTAAAAAAAAAAAATTGAAATCATTCCAAGCATCTTTTCTGACCACAATGCAGTAAGATTTGTTCTCAATTACAGGAGAAAAACTATTAAAAATTCCAACATATGGAGGCTGAACAACACGCTGCTGAATAATCAACAAATCACAGAAGAAATCAAAAAAGAAATCAAAATATGCAGAGAAATGAATGAAAATGAAAACACAACAACTCAAAACCTATGGGACACTGTAAAAGCAATGCTAAGGGGAAGGTTCATAGCAATACAGGCCTACCTCAAGAAACAAAAAAAGTCAAATAAATAACCTAACTCTACATTGACTATGCCAAAGCCTTTGACTGTGTAGATCACAATAAACTGTGCAAAATTCTAAAGGAGATGGGAATACCAGACCACCTGACCTGACTCTTGAGAAACCTGTATACAGGTCAGGAAGCAACAGTTAGAACTGGACATGGAACAACAGACTGGTTCCAAATAGGAAAAGGAGTACGTCAAGGCTGCATATTCTCACCCTACTTATTTAACTTATATGCAGAGTACATCATGAGAAATGCTGGGCTGGATGAAGCACAAGCTGGAATCAGATTGCTGGGAGAAATATCAATAACCTCAGATATGCAGATGATACCACCCTTATGGCAGAAAGTGAAGAGGAACTAAAAAGCCAGAATGAAAAAGCTGGTTTACAACTCAACATTAAAAAAATGAAGATCTTGGCTTTCAGTCCCATTACCCCATGGGAAATAGATGGGAAACAGTGGAAACAGTGTCAGACTTTATTTTTTGGGGCTCCAAAATCACTGCAGATGGTGACTGTGACCATGAAATTAAAAGACGCTTACTCCTTGGAAGGAAAGTTATGACCAACCTACATAGCATATTGAAAAGCAGAAACATTACTTTGCCAACAAAGGTCCGTCTACTCAAGGCTATGGTTTTTCCAGTGGTCATGTATGTATGTGAGAGTTGGACTGTGAAGAAAGCTGAGCACCAAAGAATTGATGCTTTTGAACTGTGGTGTTGGAGAAGACTCTTGAGAATCCCTTGGACTGCAAGGAGATCCAACCAGTCCATTCTGAAGAAGATCAGCCCTGGGATTTCTTTG
>NW_011494660.1:1840898-1854001 GCF_000754665.1 Bison bison bison | reverse complement strand
ATGCTGAAGCTGAAACTCCAGTACTTTGGCCACCTCATGCGAAGAGTTGACTCATTGGAAAAGACTCTGATGCTGGGAGGGATTGGGGGCAGGAGGAGAAGGGGACGACAGAGGATAAGATGGCTGGATGGCATCACTGACTCGATGAACGTGAGTCTCAGTGAACTCTGGGAGTTGGTGATGGACAGGGAGGCCTGGCGTGCTGTGATTCATGGGGACGCAAAGAGTCAGACACGACTGAGCGACTGAACTAAACTGAACTGAACACCTAAATAAACTAGAACAGGAAGAAGTGAAGAACCCCAGGGTTAATAGAAGGAAAGAAATCCTAAAAATTAGGGTAGAAATAAATGCAAAAGAAACAAAAGAGACCATAGCAAAAATCAACAAAACCAAAAGCTGGTTCTTTGAGAGGATAAATAAAATTGACAAACCATTAGCCAGACTCATAAAGAAACAAAGGGAGAAGAATCAAATCAATAAAATTAGAAATAAAAATGGAGAAATCACAACAGACAACACAGAAATACAGAGGATCATAAGAGACTACTATCAGCAATTATATGCCAATAAAATGGACAACGTGGAAGAAATGGACAAATTCTCAGAAAAGTACAACTTTCCAAAACTGAACCAGGAAGAAATAGAAAATCTTAACAGATCCATCACAAACACGGAAATTGAAACTGTAATCAGAAGTCTTCCAGCAAACAAAAGCCCAGGTCCAGACAACTTCACAGCTGAATTCTACCATAAATTCAGAGAAGAGCTAACACCTATCCTACTCAAACTCTCCCAGAAAATTACAGAGGAAGGTAAACTTCCAAACTCATTCTATGGGGCCACCATCACTCTAATACAAAAACCAGACAAAGATGCCACAAAAAAGGAAAACTACAGGCCAATATCACTGATGAACATAGATGCAAAAATCCTTAACAAAATTCTAGCAATCAGAATCCAATAACATATTAAAAAGATCATACATCATTACCAAGTGGGCTTTATCCCAGGGATGCAAGGATTCTTCAATATCTGCAAATCAATCAATGTAATAGACCACATTAACAAATTGAAAAATAAAAGCCATATGATTATCTCAATAGATGCAGAGAAAGCCCTGATGAAATTCAACATCCATTTATGATAAAAACTCCAGAAAGCAGGAATAGAAGGAACATATCTCAACATAATAGAAGCTATATATCACAAACCCACAGCAAACATTATCCTCAATGGTGAAAAATTGAAAGCATTTCCCCTAAAATCAGGAATAAGGCAAGGGTGCCCACTCTCACCATTACTATTCAACATAGTTTTGAAAGTTTTGGCCACAGCAATCAGAGCAGAAAAAGAAATAAAAGGAATCCAAATTGGAAAAGAAGATGTAAAACTCTCACTGTTTGCAGATGACAGGATCCTCTTCATAGAAAACCCTAAAGACTCCACCAGAAAATTACTAGAGCTAATCAATGAATATA
This sequence comes from Bison bison bison, assembly GCF_000754665.1. NCBI lineage: Eukaryota > Metazoa > Chordata > Mammalia > Artiodactyla > Bovidae > Bison > Bison bison. The sequence continues at coordinate 1,852,520 of NW_011494660.1, read as the reverse complement.
GTAAAGTTGCAGGATATAAAATCAACACACAGAAATCCCTTGCATTCATATGCACTAATAATGAGAAAATAGAAAGAGAAATATAGGAAACAATTCTATTCACCATTGCAATGAAAAGAATAAAATATTTAGGAAGATATCTACCTAAAGAAACTAAAGACCTATATATAGAAAGCTATAAAACACTGGTGAAAGAAATCAAAGAGGACACTAATAGATGGAGAAATATACCATGTTCATGGATTGGAAGAATCAATAGAGTGAAAATGAGTATACTTCCCAAAGCAATCTATAGATTCAATGCAATCACTATCAAGCTACCAACGGTATTTTTCACAGAACTAAAACAAATAATTTCACAATTTATATGGAAATACAAAAAAAACCTCGAATAGCCAAAGCAATCTTGAGAAAGAAGAATGGAACTGGAAGAATCAACCTGCCTGACTTCAGGCTCTACTACAAAGCCACAGTCATCAAGACAGTATGGTACTGGCACAAAGACAGAAATATAGATCAATGGAACAAAATAGAAAGCCCAGAGATAAATCCACGCACCTATGGACACCTTATCTTTGACAAAGGAGGCAAGAATATACAATGGAGAAAAGACAGTCTCTTTAACAAGTGGTTCTGGGAAAACTGGTCAACCACTTTTAAAAGAATGAAACTAGAACACTTTCTAGTACCATACACAGAAATAAACTCAAAATGAATTAAGGGTCTAAATGTAAGACCATAAACTATAAAACTTCTAGAGGAAAGCATAGGCAAAACACTCTCCGACATAAATCACAGCAGGATCCTCTATGACCCACCTCCCAGAATATTGGAAATAAAAGCAAAAATAAGCAAATGTGACCTAGTTAAAATTAAAAGCTTCTGCACAACAAGAGAATATTCTTGAATTTTTTTTATTATTATTATGGCTACTGTAATATCTTGGTCTGATCTTTCTAATATCTGATTTGTTACTGTTAGTATCAATTTTCTCATTCAAGCTGTGATCTGTCCTAAATGTTGCTATGGTGGGTGGTTTCCTATTGTATTCTAGAGATTGTAACTGTAATGTAGAAGACTGGATTCTATTTAAATCCAATAGTTTAACACTGTTTAGATTTGCACACAGCTACTGGCTACTTTGTGGGCTGTGGTTCCAAGGATGATTTAATGACCAGAACCCTTGGGATGTTTCTTTGGCCTGCCTGATTTAATTGGGACCACTGGGGCAGCCACTTGGCAGCCTGAGAGGGCAAACTATATTTCTGTAGGACAGAGTGCTTGATGTCTCTGGGAGGACAAATAGAATTTGAAGCCCACAGGAACCAAGATTTCCCTGGCTGGGTGTTTGTTGTGGTTGGTTCCACCTTGCCTGGGGGGACTGGAGAGCATCCGCTGGCTAGGCACATTGTGCAGCGGGATCCCACCTCCAGATGTCCCTTAGTTACCCTGATTTAATAATTAACTAATATGGGCTCTGATATTCTAACAATATCTAGTGATGATAGGCACTATTTAAGTGGAAAAGTTTCAAATTAAACACAAGATACCCCGACACAAGTACAATCTATTAATCATATCAGAACACGTGTGTCTGCAGCTGTTGCTGGTGTTTCCTATCGACATCTTTCTGAGAATAAAACCTTGAATTCAGGAAGACAAAACCTGCCTTTCAGCACTGCTTAAGAGTGTCTTATTCCACTGAAACTTCAAGACTTGGTGGCAGACTACTAAATTTGAGACTACTCTACCTCTCTTTCGGAGAAGGCAATGGCATCCCACTCCAGTACTCTTGCCTAGAAAATCCCATGGATAGAGGGGCCTGGTAGGCTGCAGTCCATGGGGTCGCGAAGAGTCGGACATGACTGAGAAACTTCCCTTTCACTTTTCACTTTCATGCATTGGAGAAGGAAATGGCAACCCACTCCAGTGTTCTTGCCTGGAGAATCCCAGGGACAGGAGAGCCTGGTGGGCTTCCGTCTATGGGATCGCACAGAGTCGGACACAACTGAAGTGACTTAGCAGCAGTAGCAGTAGCAGCTACCTCTCTTTGGTAAACATTTTTCTCTGAGTTTTGATAGAGTATCCTCTTCACTTGAGACTCACTATACAATATTATTCTTTAATGAACTAGAGGAAAGAAATACTTCCTCTGTTCTCATATCTCATACTATAACTAACATCAGCAGGGACTGACCGCTTGCTACGTGGACAGCCCTGTGCTTTTCCTTGACACAGCCAAGCACTGATGAAATCCCCCAGAAAGCTGCAAGGGCCTATAGGTCCCTGTTTTAAGGGGTTCACTCAGTGATCAGAGAAAGAGAAAATGACATCCAGCCAGGGGATGAGCTGATCTTTGTGACAGTGGCTGGACTTCAGCTGGATGCCAGCTCCAGCTTCCTTCTCTGGGTCAAATGTTTTATCTTCCTGCTGTGTTAGAGAAACAAGCATGCTCACATTAAAGAGTTAAATAAAATTGTAAACTAGTCTGTCAGTCAAGAGTTCAGAGGGAGCTGTAGTTTGATTTTTGAAATATCTATATAACACATACGCATGTGCACACACACACACCATTTAGATATTGTGTGTAGTATGAAAATGCTTATTTAGTTAAGCTCTATTATAAAGTATGTTCAGTTGTCATAAAACTCTTTCAGTAGTATTTTTGTCTAGTTGTTTCTCACAGAGAAGTTTGGAGGCAAAAGTCCTGGGTTTGGGAATCCATTCAACCTGCCTCTTATTAACCACGTGGTCTCAGGTAAATCACTCAAGCTCACGGTACCTCAATTTTCTCCCTTGTAAAGAAGAACACTAACACATGTTTTGTCAACATTACGAAGTGTTGGCAAGGCTCAAATCTGCTAATTCAGGTGCAATCTGTTAATAAATTATTAAATAAAACATCATAGTAATTTATCATTGCTCTCCCTTAACAGCCATTTGCAACATCATTGTCTTGTTCTCTAGTTTCCTAGGATGGAAAGGAAAGATTGACAATTTGAGTTCTGAGTCCTGGGTTGCTATCTGGTCTGGTATTAATGAAAATACTACTATGTCATTATAAAAGTAGAGTGGGGACAATTTGAGGTGCTTCCATGAATGAGTCTTTTAGTATAAATGAAGAAGGAGAAAATAAATGGAAGTGAGACATTTCCAAACATGTTTTTTCAAAGGAAGAAATCATAAAGCCTGGTTGACAGCTGTTGATCTTCTTATCAGACCAGTAGATCTTCTCTGCTAAATCCCATTATGAATGTTATGAATTTAGCCCAAATAGAGACATACCGGTGACGGCTCAGCACAAAAATTGTTCTTTCACTCTCCGTGACTCTCTGTCACTGAGGCAGTAAGGAGTATTATATCACCTGCAGTGGTCCTGCACTGCTTGGTAAGTATAAACTCAAGGCGAGTCCGACAACTGCGTACATCATTCCACAAAGAGCAGGCTATCTCGGCAGTAATCTGGGAAAGCAGCTTGTGTGGCTCTGCTGTGTCCTGCAGGGAAACCAGTGGCTGCTTCAGGGAGCTTGGACAATGAATCATGATTTTCTCTGGCACCTATTTTACTGTCCTTTGGAACAGGCTCTCAGTCACCCTGCACCATCATTTATAGAGTCCTTTACAGCTCATTAGATAGCTCTGAGAGCAAATCCTATGCAATGCTGCCTTATGACCCAGGTGCCTTCTAACTTGGGATGCAATGAAGGGCAAAGATAAATAGGCTATAGGAAGGCCCAGCTTCTGCCATACAAAGAACTATGGTGTGGGGGTGGGGAAGAGGGGCTAGGGGGACGTTAGGCCCAAGTCCCACAGGCAAGGCTTTGGGTAGAACCAAAGTAGTCTACAAGTGAAGTGTGGTCAGCACAAGAAATGACACCCAGGATCCCTGAGAACAGCTCGTCTCTTTATCCATCACCCTTTGTCCTCCTCTTTAGGCATCTCATTCTACCATCCTGACAGCTTCTCAGGTGCCTACCATGTGCTCAGCCTCACACTCAGAGGATCTGAAGGCACTGCTCAGTCCATTCAATGTTCATGAGTTATTTTCATAAAGTTAGTTGTCAGTTAGGAGATAACCAGCTTTATGTACTGTTTCTCCATCTTATACACCTATACTACAGACATCTTATTGCACATATGACAAGATGAACTGACTTCTGTGGATTGTGCAGATTTTGGCCTCCCCCCAATCCTCTGTGAAAATATTGAAATTGTTAGTCTAATTTTCCCTGCCTCTTTCCCTCCACTACCTCTGCCTTTCAAAGGACTCTTGTTCTCTAGCACCTGTTGTGTGACTTTGATCCCCCAGGCTTATAGGATGGAGAGGTTCACCAAGAGTGTTCAGACAGGAAGTTAACACTGCAGAAAAGGTCAATGCTCCCAGCACAGAGACAGGAAATGGAAGAACACCCAGAAAGCAAGGCGCCCTGGCTGTGGACACCAAGGAGATGACTTTTACATTTTATGTGGGAGTGAGTTTGGTGAGTGGAATGGCACTGGAGACAGTAAGGTATAACAAATGAAGAATTTTTAAAAGGAAGGAAACATGGAAAATACTATGGTAAAGAACTTTTACTCCTCTTAATACTCTTTAAAATGAACTGATGAGGAAGTTTTGTATTGCTTTACATTATAAGCTGAGCTGCTTTGAACTTGATACCACTCAGGACAGAGCACTGAGGTCTCAGACCTACATTGTCTATGCAAGTGGTAATATAGGCTTGGGGAGAGGCAGCTTTCTCAGCTGAGTCCAGGGAAGAAAGGTCTAGGGCAGTCTCTGAGGACCTTCATCACCCCTGCCTACAAGGAACTGCCTAGGCTGGAGATCACCTTTTACTCAGACTTGATGAGTCTCTTCACTGGATCTCCATCCTTCTGACTCATCTTACAGATTTGGGACTTGTAAGCCTTCATCACTGCATGAGTCAATTCCTTAACACACATTTCTTTCTCCTTCTCCCTCTCTCTCTCTCAGTTCCAGAGGTTTCAAGTCTGAGATCAACATGTTGGAAGGGTTGGTTCTTCCTAAGGCCTCTTCCCTTAGTCTGTAGACACATGTCTTCTCCTGTGTCTTCACCTGTTCTTCCCTCTTTGCATGTCTGTGTCCTAACTTCCTTTTCTTATGAGGATACCAGTCACGTTGGATAAAGGTCCACTTCAATGGCAACATTTTAACTTAATCACTTCTGCAAAAACCCTGTGTCCAAATATGACTGTGCTGAGGTGCTGGGGGTTAAGGCTTCAACATATGAATTTGGGGGAGACACAATTCAGTCCATAACAGCAACTTTTTTGATAATCCACAGTCTAGAGAGGTTGATGCTTGTTAGTATTTGGACAGCTACTGAGAGGTGCAGGAGGACTTGGGCCAGTCACCCAGTCTTTGCAGAGCTGTCCATGTTCTATCTCATAGCTGCCTCACTTTGCCTCTCCCCAGCTCCTGACCTGGTTTCACAGAGGCTCCTGTTGTCATTGGTCCTGCAGAGAATAGTTGTAATTACTAGCGTCTGAGTTAGCCCAGAACCCATAACTGCACAGACCACTCCAACCTCTGGTGAGAACCTGTTTGGTGCTTCTCCTGATGACCTCAATGACAGACAGAAACCCAAGGCCCTGGTGGAGGAAAGACTGAACAGGTCATATGAGGTATCCATAGGGTTGTTATAACTGATTTATCCAGTTTTCTTCCTGTCTCAGTCTTCCCCTATTTCTTTCTTTTCTCCCTCCTGATTCAGTAACCATGAAAGTCCTTCCAGCACCCTTGCCTCTCCAGAAGAACTGGAACTCTAACCTTCCCACAGTAACCTCGACAGGGTGACACCATAAGATAGAGATTAGCTTTCATCCAGGCACAACCATCCACTTGGCCCCATGCACAGCCCAACTAGCATACAATGGCCTTTGGGCTGCATGCAGCACTTGTGTTTGTGCTAGCAGCTCCACAAAGAATAGACCTAATTTACAGTCTCATGAACCTTTGCAAAAAGACTTCCAAATTTCAGCTAGTCATATTCCAGACTAATGAGGGTTCAGGAATGTTAATCATTTTAAGACATATACTGGTGTCCATGCTATTATCATTACAATGTGATGTGTATGACAGGGCTACAGGGCATTGCTCAGAAGCAGCCCTGCTTTATGTGCTCACTGGTGCAAACAGGTGTCATCTTTCCTTTTCTGTGGTGGTAGTGGTTTAGTCGCTGTCATGTTTGACTCTTGCAACCCCATGGACTGTATCCCGCCAGGCTCCTCTGTCCATGGGATTCTTCAGGCAAGAATGGTGGAGTGGGTCGCCATTTAAATATATTGGAAAGTAAGAGTAGAAAAGCACTTATGTTGTAACAACATCTACAACACTTTTGGAATTCGGTGGTTTGTTGCCCTTTGTTGTGGAGTGGGATGTCTCTCTTCATCTCCTCTAGCTCTTCCCTAAATATGCCCAGGAGGTGAGAGAACTGTCTGGAGTCACAACCTGAAATTTAGTTCTCAGAACCTGAGATAAAGACAGAAACATGCTTCAACCAGCTTATCCATGGGGGATGCACTGTCCAGTTGCTATTGTCAAGACTTAATGAGTACATTCCAAACAACTCTCTGTCAATTATTTATCAGTGATGTATGACAAGTTGCTGTTTGTACAGGCTTATAAAACTCTACAGAGTTTCATTACTTTGACCTTCATTAGCTATATAATTTTGCTAATGATCTCATCTACATAGTGGATTCTGCCTTCAGAGATGTCAGCTCACTGACAAAGACTTATGGACAGCAGCACATTATGCCTTTGCCTATATGACTCTGGACATTGCTCAGCCTTGATGCCTCCCCCAACTGCTTTTCAACTAATTCTTCAAAGTGGAGCAATCTCATATTTATAAATGAATAATAACCTCACATATGAAATGAAGCTGTACATTTATTAGAAAGGTAGGAATTATAAGATTAGCAAATCTATTAACTGTGTGTGATTGCCTGAGTAATGAGGCTATTTATTATTTATTGCCTTTCCTCCAGCCTGGCTCAGACACATCTTTGCCATCAGCATGTCTGCTTTGCTGATCCAGTTCGACAACACTGACAGTGAGGACCACTGACCTCAGAGGAAGGAGCAGTGGGGGCAGAGGCTGTTGGGAGGAGCAGGGTGTTGGAAAATGCACAGAACTGAGTGTTGGAGAAGACTCTTGAGAGTCTCTTGGACTACAAGGAGATCCAACCAGTCCATTCTGAAGGAGACCAGCCCAGGGATTTCTTTGGAAGGAATGATGCTAAAGCTGAAACTCCAGTACTTTGGCCACCTCATGCGAAGAGTTGACTCATTGGAAAAGACTCTGATGCTGGGAGGGATTGGGGGCAGGAGGAGAAGGGGACGACAGAGGATGAGATGGCTGGATGGCATCACTGACTCGATGGACGTGAGTCTGAGTGAACTCCGGGAGTTGGTGATGGACAGGGAGACCTGTTGTGCTGCGATTCATGGGGTTGCAAAAAGTTGGACACGACTGAGCAACTGAACTGAACTGAGTGAAGAATTATACCATCCTGGGGAGAATTTCTGGACCTGGTCCTTGCTGGATGATTATATGGGTCATTTTGCATTTTTTGAATCTGTTTACTCATTTGGGAAATAAAAACAGGATTACACACTTCACAGGAATGCCACATACTTAAATGATATAATTATGGAAGGTACTTGGTAAAGAGCAGAGACCCACAGCAATGAGTTGGCTCTTCATTATTGGGGTAGAAAACAACAACAACAGTAAATCCAATCCCTGAAAGCAAAGAACCAAGGTGGGAGCAGCCTGGTGGGGGTGAAGATAAGCCTCTCATAAGCCCCCAAAGCTGAAATACAAATAAAAGCCATTTTTAAAAATTGATTCTTCTTTAAAAAAAAAAAAAAATTCCCCAAGTGAAATGAAACAAGGTTAGCTCTGTCTGCAGCATCTTTACCTGTAACACATGATTGTAACCCTTCCATCACCAGCAGGCCTGGAAACACTGGTTTCGATGGCAGCACCGGTTGACCCCCCAGGAGATGGCCAAGAGCATCCCTGAGGTCAACTGAGTTCAACACACATTCCCTGAGACTCCACTGAGCTTTAGACTGAATTGTGGGTAAAGACAGAGCTCAGCCTTCAGCATGTTCTCAGTCTATCCAGAGGGACATACGTATGGATAATTACAGACTGTTGTGATAAATGAATAAACATTGTAAGTGTCGAGTGATATGCAAAGAGCCAGCTAGCCCAGCTGGGAGGGTCAGCTTCCCAGGAGAGGAAAGGCTAAGGATGCTGCAGGAGCAGGAGGATGGCAGTGTGAGGAAAGAGCATCATGTGTGAATCTACAGGACACTCATATATTGAAAGCACAGATGTGCTTTGAGGGAGCATGTGGATAAAGATGAGGCTGAAGTGGGAGGCTGGGCCACATCACAGGGATTGGTGTGCCCACCACAGCAGCCAGATTCATCTTACAGCAGCCAGCTTCCTCTCTTCTCTCTTTCCTGGGGCTTATTAAGAAATATTTCAAACTTTCAAAAGGTAAGGTGAGTATGTGACAAACAAGTGTTGACATGTTTCTGTCAGATTTGCTTCCTGTTCTATTTTACTTGTATAAACACCTTAAATTGTTGTAATATCCTTCACACACCTACCATATCCCTTACATGTCTTCTTCCCTCTTCCTTGGGGGAGTCACTGTAAAGTTAGTGTTTTTACACTGGAAATCAATCCAGAATATTCATAAGAAGGACTGATGCTGAAGCTGAAGCTCCCATACTTTGGCCACCTGATGAGAAGAGCTGACTCATTTGAAAAGACCCTGATACTGGGAAAGATTGAGGGCAGGAGGAGAAGGGCATGACAGAGGGTGAGATGGCTAGATGGCATTACTGACTCAATGGACATGAATTTGAGCAAGCTCCGGGAAATGATAAAGGACAGGGAAGCTGGAGTGTTGCTGTCCACGGGTGGTAAAAAGTCGGACACGACTGAGTGACTGAACAAGAGGAGACACCCGGGAGCTCCCCCTCTCTTTCTCTTCACCATGTGAAAGCACAGTGAGTGCTGTCACCTGCCAGCTGGGAAGCGAGCTCTTACCAGAACTCCACCATGCTGGTGTCCTGATCTCACACTTCCAGCCTCCAAGACTGTGAGACAGTCTACGGTATTTTGTTGTAGTGGCTTCAGCTGACTTAAACACCTGCCTTAGACCATTTTCTGGTTTGTTTGGTTGTTTGTTTTTACTTTACAATATTGTATTGGTTTTGCCATACATCAACATCAATCTGCCATGGGTATACACGTATTCCCCATCCTGAAACCCCCTCCCACCTCCCTCCCCATACCATCCCTCTGGGTCATCCCAGTGTACCAGCCCCGAATATCCTGTAACATACACCAAATCTGGACTGGCAATTTGTTTCACATATGATATTATACGTGTTTCAGTGCTGTTCTCCCAAATCATCCCACCCTCTCCCTCTCCCACAGAGTCCAAAAGACTGTTCTATACATCTGTGTCTCTTTTGCTGTCTCGCATACAGGGTTATTATTACCATCTTTCTAAATTCCATATATATGCATTAGTATTGGTGTTTTTCTTTCTGGCTTACTTCACTCTTTATAATAGGCTCCAGTATCATCCACCTCATTAGAACGCATTCAAATGTATTCTTTTTAATGGCTGAGTAATATTCCATTGTGTGTATGTACCGCTGCTTTCTTAGCCATTCACCTGCTGATGGACAAATAGGTTGCTTCCATGTCCTGGCTATTATAAACAGTGCTGCGATGAACATTGGGGTGCACATGTCTCTTTCACTTCTGGTTTCCTTGATGTGTATGCCTAGCAGCAGGATTGCTGGGTCATGTGGCAGTTCTATTTCCAGTTTTTTAAGGAATCTGCACACTGTTCTCCATAGTGGCTGTACTAGTTTGCATTCCCACCCACAGTGTAAGAGGGTTCCCTTTTCTCCACATCCTCTCCAGCATTTATTGCTTGTAGACTTTTGGAAGCAGCCATTCTGACTGGCGTGAAATGGTACCTCAATGTGGTTTTGATTTGCATTTCTCTGATAATGAGTGATGTGGAGCATGTCTTCATGTGTTTGTTAGCCATCTGTATGTCTTCTTTGGAGAAATGTCTATTTAGTTCTTTGGCCCATTTTTTTATTTCATCGTTTATTTTTCTGGAATTGAGCTTTGGGAGTCGCTTGTATATTTTTGAGATTAATTCTTTGTCAGTTGCTTCATTTGCTATTATTTTCTCCCATTATGAAGGCTGTCTTTTCACCTTGTTTATAGTTTCCTTTGTTGTGCAGAAGCTTTTAATTTTAATTAGGTCCTGTTTGTTTATTTTTGCTTTTATTTCCAATATTCTGGGAGGTGGGCCATAGAGGATTCTGTTGAGATTTATGTCAGAGAATGTTTTGCCTGTGTTCTCCTCTAGGAGTTTTATAGCTTCTGGTCTTATGTTTTAGATCTTTAATCCATTTTGAGTTTATTTTTGTGTATGGTGTTAGAAAGTGTTCTAGTTTCATTCTTTTAAAAGTGGTTGACCAGTTTTCCCAGCACCACTTGTTAAAGAGATTGTCTTTTCTCCATTGTATATTCTTGCCTCCTTTGTCGAAGATAAGGTGTCCATAGGTGCGTGGATTTGTCCCTGGGCTTTCCATTTTGTTCCATTGATCTATATTTCTGTCTTTGTGCCAGTACCATACTGTCTTGATGACTGTGGCTTTGTAGTAGAGCCTGAAGTCAGGCAGGTTGATTCTTCCAGTTCCATTCTTCTTTCTCAAGATTGCTTTGGCTATTTGAGGTTTTTGGTATTTCCATACAAATTGTGAAATTATTTGTTCTAGCTCTGTGAAAAATACCATTGGTAGTTAGATAGGGATTGCATTGAATCTATAGATTGCTTTGGGTAATATATTCATTTTCACTCTATTGATTCTTCCAATCCATGAACACAGTGTATTTCTCCATCTATTAGTGTCCTCTTTCATTTCTTTCACCAGTGTTTTACAGTTTTCTATATATAGGTCTTTTGTTTCTTTAGGTAGATACATTCCTAAGTATTTTATTATTTTCGTTGCAATGGTGAACTGTGTCTGATGATCCTCTGAATAGCCAAGCAAAGATTAGGTATGTCTTGGCATATAGTCATTGTCTGATAAATAATGATGGAACTTCACTGTGGGGCAGTACATTGTGTCATAAAGAGTCAGACATGACTGAGAGACTGAACAATGACCCCATTTATAGGAATTAGTAAGCAGCATATAACATTTTTTGAAATATTTAAAATTTACAAGATAGTATACTCTGCTTTTTCAGTAGCAAGCCTTCGATCATTTGGTTTTATTTTCTGAGACTCATCACTGTGTATCTAAATTGTACATTTAAGCCTGCACGATGTTTAATTTTATTAATACTGCTGCTGCTAGTCACTTCAGTCGAATCCGACTCTGTGTGACCTCATAGACTGCAGCCCACCAGGTCCCCCATCCCTGGGATTCTCCAGGCAAGAACACTGGAGTGGGTTGCCGTTTCCTTCTCCAATGCATGAAAGTGAAAAGTGAAAGTGAAGTCACTCAGTCGTGTCCGACTCTAGCGACCCCAT
>NW_011494660.1:1824654-1840798 GCF_000754665.1 Bison bison bison | reverse complement strand
TTATTGACTATGCCAAAACCTTTGACTGTGTGGAACACAATAAACTGTGGAAAATTCTGAAAGAGATGGGAATACCAGACCACCTGACCTACCTCTTGAGAAATTTGTATGCAGGTCAGGAAGCAACAGTTAGAACTGGACATGTAACAACAGACTGGTTCCAAATAGGAAAAGGAGCACGTCAAGGCTGTATATTGTCACCCTGCTTATTTAACTTATATGCAGAGTACATCATGAGAAACACTGTGCTGGAAGAAGCACAAGCTGGAATCAAGATTGCCAGGAGAAATATCAATAACCTCAGGTATGCAGATGACACCACCTTTATGGCAAAAAGTGAAGAGGAACTAAAAAGCCTCTTGATGAAGGTGAAAGAGGAGAGTGAAAAAGTTGGCTTAAAGCTCAACATTCAGAAAACGAAGATCATGGCATCTGGCCCCATCACTTCATGGGAAATAGATGGGGAAACAGTGGAAACAGTGTCAGACTTTATGTTTTGGGGCTCAAAAATCACTACAGATGGTGACTGCAGCCATGAAATTAAAAGACGCTTACTCCTTGGAAGGAAAGTTATGTCCAACCTAGATAGCATATTCAAAAGCAGAGACATTACTTTGCCAACAAAGGTCCTTCTAGTCAAGGCTATGGTTTTTCCTGTGGTCATGTATGGATGTGAGAGTTGGACTGTGAAGAAAGCTGAGCACCAAAGAATTGATGCTTTTGAACTGTGGTGTTGGAGAAGACTCTTGAGAGTCCCTTGGACTACAAGGAGATCCAACCAGTCCATTCTGAAGAAGATCAGCCCTGGGATTTCTTTCAGCTGAAGCTGAAACTCCAGTACTTTGGCCACCTCATGCGAAGAGTTGATTCATTGGAAAAGACTCTGATGCTGGGAGGGATTGGGGGCAGGAGGAGAAGGGGATGACAGAGGATGAGATGGCTGGATGGCATCACTGACTCGATGGACGTGAGTCTGAGTGAACTCCGGGAGTTGGTGATGGACAGGGAGGCCTGGCGTGCTGCTGTTCATGGGGTCGGAAGAAGTCGGACACGACTGAGAGACTGAACTGACTGAACTGAGAGTAAAAGAGACCTGAGGAAAGTGAATTTTTACTTTTACAGACATTGTCAACTGGCTCTCTGATGCAGTTAAACCAATTTTCACTTTCAGCAGAAGAACCCCCAGGCCTGCATTCTCCCTAACACCTTAAACTATCAGACTTGCTGTTTTGTTTGGGGGTGTTTATTTCCACTCTGATGAGAATAAACTACCACCCTTACTTTGTTGTTTTCACTGAGTTTTCCTGGTTTCCAAGAAGGTGAAGCATCTTACTAACTTTTAATGGATCAAGTGTTTTTCTCTCCTGCATATATTTTCTAACATTCACTTTGCTTTACTGTTGGTTTTTGTCCTGATTTGTAAGAGTTCTTTATGCATTCTGGCTACCAGAATTTGCTTCACAAATATCTCCTCTTATGCAGCAGCTTTGTTTTTATTTTGACTTTTTTGGAACCTATTTTGTCATTCTAATAAATAAAATTTATCAACATCTTCCTTTATGTTTTATGCTATTTTGTATTTTTTAAGAAACTATTTCTTACCCCAATGTAGTAAAGACATATTTTCTTTTAAACTTTCATGTTTTTTTTTTCTCTTTTTTCACATTTAAATCTTTAGCCCATGAAGACATACATTTTGTGTAGAGTGTGCTTTTTTTTTTTTTTTTAACCAAAAGCAAGTCAACTGTCCCAGCACAAAAAGGCCATCACTTTGCAATGCTGAGTTTTTACATTGTCTATATTTTTGGGAGTATTCATCAAGCTGGGATTTTTGCTAAGCTCAGGGTCCTATAAGGTGTCCTTCAAAATCCATGCAGTTGGAGTGAGGTCAGTGGAAACACAGGGTTAATGATGGGCCTTTTTTTTAGTTAAAATAGCTGCAGGCACTTCTGCCTATCTTATTTATCACAGGGTAGTGGTGGCAACCATGTGAAAATCTTCAGCCTCTGTTCCTCTCCCTGCCAGGGGGCTTCAGCTAAAATCTTTCTCCCAACCCCCAAGAAAGGAGAGATTTCCCTCCTAAACTGGTTATTTTACCTTCTGTGAAGTAGAATGGGAGAGAAAAGAGAAGATAAGAGGGACAAAAGATGTTTTAGACTAGAGCTGATTGAAGAATGTTTCTGAGTTTGGAAGAGTATATGTAGCCTTAGAAAAATGAGTAGAAGAGAAAGGAGAACATGAGAGGTGTTGCAAGAACAGGTAAGTGATCATGAACCATTTACCACTTGATACCCTCCAAGAGGTGCAAGTGAGAAACAAAGTCCTTTAAGATTATTTTATTACTTGTTTTTGGTGGCAGATTATACTTCAAATGCAACAATGCTTCGGGTCTGAACCACATGAGTATTGATTCCATAGAAGATCTCATTTAGAAGAAAAGTCATAATTAAGATGACAGATCCGAAGTATAGCTCTGCAGTAAAACTAGCCACCGGCAAGCACAGATGACTGGAGTTACACTGTAACAGACCAAAAAAACTGCAAAAATTTGTGACTAATGAGAATATCCCATTCTAGAATATCTGAAAGGTACTGAAGGACTCCAATGCTAATCTTGTTCCCACATCCCAGAGGCTGGCTGATCATAAAAATTTGCCTAATAACCCCAAAACTGAAGAGACACAAAGTGAGTAGTTTGCCTTCTCATATTCCTCTTGTTCTTAAAGCAAAGAGATAGTAGGGGCTGGGGAGAAGTGAGTGAGAAAGAGAACAGTGCAGAGCAGTGCTGGTTCTATCTTGACACTGAGGCCCCAGCGAGTTCTCCCTCATGGGAATGGGATTTACACCTCAAACAGTGGGCTGAGGGATCTTAGTGTGAAACATTAAAAGAAACTCACAGGGAGAGCTATGCCTAGGCCACCTAACTAAGGCTGTCTATAGTCAGAACCTAGATTCCTTCAAGTGCTCACCATACCTCCAGGCTACCAAGATCAGCCAGAATTCTGAGCACCCAATGCCTGCCTTCCAGTGATTACAAGGAAAAGGAAACAAGCTGGGCTCAGACACTGTGTGGTGAAAGGGAGTGAATCATTCACACTACACCATGGAAAAGAGCAGGAGAAAAAGAGTCAACATGACAAGTATGCAAACTCACTAAAACCAAAATATAGATTGATAGATGGCATCATGCCAGATCCAAAACAACGTAAGCAGAGAAATACAGGAAAACTTACCAATACACCTTTACTCTGCAGAATAGGTTAATAAGAATATGAATTCTAAATTCAAAGAAGAGGTCATAAAAAACCATAGAATGAGGCCAAAAGTAAGACTGCAGACTTAAATTGAGAACAAAAGTAATACCATGATTATACTATCTCAGACCCAATGAAATGTTATAACTGTAAAGAACTGAATGATCACCACTAGCAACTAAATTTCAAGCAGAAAGCCTTGATTTTTAAATAAATAAATTAACTAGAGAGAAAATGATATAGATTTTGAACCAAATATAGATTATAGAACCAAATAGAACACACATATAATCTAAAGTTTACTAGGTCATTGAAAAGAAAGCTCCAAGAAGTGGAATTAAACACACAACCTTGTACACAAGCAGAAACTTTCTCAGAGGGAAAACTTTTTCAGTTCTGAAGATCAAAAATAATTTTACCTCATTGTAGCTTTAATCTGCATTTCTCTAATAATTAATGATGTTGAGCATCTTTTCATGTGCCTCTTGGCCATCTGTATGTCTTCTTTGGAGAAATGTTTATTTAGATCCTCTGCCCACTTTTTGACTGGGCCATTTGTTCTTTTGTTATGAACTGTATAAGCTGTTCATATATTTTGGAGACTAAACCCTTGTCAGTTGCTTTGTTTGCAAATATTTTCCCCCATTCTGAGAGTTGATCTTTTTGTCACAGTTATGGTTTTCTGAATGAATAAAGGTGATGTGGTACATATGCACAATGGAATAATACTCAGCCATAAAAAGGATCAAAACTGAGTCAATTTGTAGAGACATGGATGGATGTAGAGTTTGGCATACAGAGTGAAGTCAGAAAACAAATATCATATAATACATATATGTGGGATCTAGAAAAATGGTACAGATGAACCTATTTGCAGAGCAGGAATAGAAACACAGTTGTAGAGAATGGGCATGCAGACATGGCAGGGTAGAGGGGATGGAGGTTGGGATGAACTAGATCAGGATTGACATATATACACCATTGTGTATAAAATAGATAGCTAGTGGGAATCAGCTGTACAGCACAGGGAGTTCAACTTGGTGCTCAGTGATGGCCTAGGGGGTGGAATGGGCAGAGGAGTGAGAGAAAATTTCAAGATGGGTGGGATATTTGTTTACATATAGCTGATTTACGTCACAGAACAGTAGAAACTAATGCAACATTGTAAAGTGACTAGGTGTGCTAAGTCACTTCAGTCTTGATTGAACACACGTCTCATGTTTCCTGCATTGGCGGAGGGTTCTTACACTAGCACCATCTGGGAAGCCCAAAAAGCAACTCTACTCCAATAAATAATAATAATGATTTTACCAGAATCCAAGGTCAAGTAAGCTAATGGATATCCATTCCCTTCCCAAATGCCCCTTTATAAGTAATCTCCTTCATGTTAATTAGTTGGCACAGTCTGAGCACTTTACACGAACTAACCCGTTTACACCCCTTGGCCCTGTTGCAACAGACCCTGCTTTGAAGAGATGATCACACCATTCCCTCCCCTCCCGTGGGTAAGCGTAGCATGAGACTTTGATGTTCCTCCCTTGGAGAGGCGGCATCTCCCTGAGAGTGGGGCTGTTGTGACTTCCATAGACAGAGTCTGGTGGAGTAACTTCTGAGACTGGTTCTCTGAAGATGACACAACTTCCATTTTGCTTTCTAGAATACTCCTCAAAACCTTTAGCTGCCTTATTAGCAGCCTGACTGCCATGAGGTCCCCATGAGAGATAATATGAGAAAGCTCCAAGGCTGCCTGGGGAGATATTTTCGAGACATTTTGTGCACTTTTTTTGACCAAGTTTTGGTCGTTTAGTGTCGTTACATAGCATCCTGATTTTTTAACATAACCAGGATTTCACTGTATGTCATTTTCAACTGAAGTATAACATTTCAGTATAGTCATTCATTTCTAGCCATACATAGGATAAGGACAGATATGATACATGGACATGTCTTAAGTAGGTTGCTATATTTTAGATTTAAACATTTTTCATTTTTGGAAAGTATAATGTGGACCTTTTGCAGACCTGTTTAGAACCAAAACCACCACCATAACCTGCTTTTTATAGTGTCTGCATATTTGTGATGCGATGGACTTGTAAAGGTTGTTACTGAAAACTACCATTAGCCAGTCTTTCTTACTGACAATAAATTATTAGTAAAATTATCAAATGCAGATGAAGCAGCTGCCATCCCTGTTGCTTTATATCTTCACCCTCAGGTCCAGTTTCAGCCACTGCCTGACCCCCACAACCCAGGAAGAGATTCTGAGCTAGCACTGGCCAGCAGAGCCTTTCCTGACTTAATGACTCACAAAATTTGTGAGAGAGAACGCAATGGCTGCAGTTTTAAACCACTGTATTTGGTGATTTGTTACACAGCAATAGATTATAGGTACTTCCCAGGTGGCCAATGCAGGTTTGACATAGCAGAAGTGGGTTTGATCCCTGGGTTGGGAAGATCCCCTGGAGGAGAGCACAGCAACTCACTACAGTATTCTTGCCTGGAGAATCCCATAGACAGAGGAGACTGGCAGGTTACAGTCCATAGCATATCACAGAGTTGGACATGGCTGAAGTGACTTAGCACAAGCACAGTTGATGATAACCAGACACAGGTACTTTGTTATCCCTTATTTAATCAATGAGGAAACCGAGGTACAGAGAAAGTAAATAACTCCCCAACAGTGATGCAGCTACTCACTGGCAGAACCAGGATTTTAATCCCCAAACTGTCTGGCTCCAGAATGTCTCCTCCTGTGCAGGGTTCTATGCCACTTGTTACGAGATCAGATGGGAGGGGAAAAGTACTGAAAGCCAGATGAGCTTGTCTTGGGTCATGACTCCCACTCAGCTGCCTCACCTTCATTACTGAACTCTTGTGTTTCAGAGGCCTCTATACTGCAAGGCCCCAAATATCAGCATTGTTATTTTTCATATCACCTCAAATGTTTGTCTTGCTTGTGGGATGTTTTCCTTTTCTAAGAATGTGGTGGCTGTTTCCTTAAGGACAAAAGAGAGCATAAAAATCTGTCAGTAAAAGGTATATCGTGCTTCTTAAATAGATTCAATAATAATCAACACCAAATTAGACATGGGTAATGACAGGTGAGGTCTTTGCTTGTCATCAGTGTTATTCTTTCCCCAGAGAAAGATAATAGGGAGCTAGTGGAGAGATGAAGAGAAAACAGAAATTTAAGTCTAAATTCATATGCAAAAGCAAGCATCATCTTTTGCTTGGTTCCATCTAACCAGAAGGTTTACATCATATCATGGGACCACCAACATTGCTCAGACCCAGCACCAGCTGGCATGTCTGGATGGCAAGATCCATGGTGGTGGCAGCACCTGTTCTATTGCCTGTCCCTTTTTTTACTGTAAACCTCTTTGATGTCTCCATGCTCCACTATGGTGTTGTAAAATCAATGTGGGTAGTTTCAAAAATTAGATGTTTCCTTCATTTTGAATATATATAATAGAAACATATTCATGATTAGCTCTGCGTCTTGGAGAAATGGATCTCGAGAAAGTTTCTTTGTTTGTAGAAGATCAAGGAGGAAGAGACAGAGGGGAAAGATCAGAGGAAGGAAGCTGGAGCCAGCACAGTGGAACAGACTACCTGGAGAATCCCAGAGGGACAGCAGGCCTGGAACTGGCAGGTTTTCTCAATTTTCTGTGTGTGTTGCAAGATTGCCCTTCCTCTGGCTTTCCTAGAAAGCTTCCTCCCAGCATACTACTGCTGCTGTAGTCAGAATCAGGGTTAATCTTATTGTGCTGTTGTTCTGTGGTCATGGATGGAGGCAATAAAGTGCTGACTTGGACCTCATTGTGGAAAATAGAAGCTGCCCACAGAACTTGGGCCACCTTCAGATGACACTGATAAACAAATGAATCATTTACAATGATGGTGAACAAATCCCACCTCAATGACTAGTTTACTTAGTTGATCATTTTTACCTTTATTGTGAAATGTCCCACAATGAATCACCATTTAACATTTAATTGTGGGATCATTTTTCATACTGAAAAAATTTGGCAGGTAAAATAAAACTCTATTAAGATTTGTGATAAAACTATAGAGAGTAGCAATTTTCTTTGGAGAAAAAAATGTCCTTATTTAAAAATTGATTTCCAAGATACTTAGTATCCCCAGAAGAAGTGTGCAATGTTATTATTCTTTATGTGAGAAAAATATTTCCATTGCAGAAGTGGTCTGACAAATTGTTGAAGGCAAGAGAAAACATTTTTGGTCAGTACAATCCCTGTAAATAGTATACAGGCATTGGGACTTCCCTAGTGGGTCAGATGGTAAAGAATCTGCCTGCAATTCAGGAGACCCAGGTTTGACCCTTAGGTCAGGAAGATCCCCTGGATCTGGAGAAGGGAATGGCTACCCCCTCCAGTATTCTTGCCTGGACAATTTCATGGACAGAGGAGTCTGGCAGGCTACAGTCCATGGGGTTACAAAGAGTCAGACAAGACTGAGTGACTAACATTTTCACTTTATTTCTTATACTTCACATTATTGTGCTTCACAGATATTTGTGGTTTTTACAAATTGAAGATTTGTGGCAACCCTGAGTTGAGCAAGATTATTGGTACCATTTTTCAACAGCATTTGCTAACTTTGTGTCTCCATGTTACATTTTGGTAAATTTCACTGTATTTCAAGTTTTTTTTCATTATTATATTTGTTATGGTGATCTTTGATCAGTGATTTTTGATGTACAATTGTAATTATTTGGGGGCACCACAAATCACTCCTATATAAGACTTGAACTTAACTGATAAACGTGTATTCCTTCTGCTCCACCAACCAGCTGTTATCCCTCTCCCTCTCCCTCTCCCCCTCCACTCCCCCATCCCTTTAGACACAACAATGGTGAAATTAGGCCAATTAATAACCCTTAGGGCAATTACAATGCCCTATAAGTGTTCAAGTGAAAGGAAGGGTCACACATCTCGCACTTGAAGTTAAAAACCAGAAGTGAGAAATGATTAAACTTAGTGAGGAAGGCACATTGAAAGCTGAGACAGGCTGAAAACAGCCAAGTGTGAATGCAAAGGAAAAGTTCTCAAAGGAAATTTTAAGTACAATTCCAGCAAACACAGAAATGGTAAGAAAGCAAAATAACCTTTTTACTGATATGGAGAAAGTTTATTAATGGTCTGGATAGAAGATCAAATCAGCCAGAACATTCCCTTAAACCAAATACTAATCCAGAACAAGGCCCTAAATTCATTTAATTCTATGAAGGCTGAGAAAGGTGAGGAAGCTGCAGAATAAAAGTTTGAAGCTGTCAGGGGGTTTAAGAAAGGGTCATCTTCATAATATCAAAATGCAAGTTAAAGCATCAAGTGCTAATATAGAAGTTGCCGCAACTTATCCAAAAGATCTGGGTAAGGTAATTGAGGAAGGTGGCTCCCCTAAGCAACAGACATTTATTGTAGATTAAACAACCTACTGTTGTAAGGAGATGCCATCTAAGACGTTCATAGCTGAAGAGGTAAAGTCAATGGTTGGTTTCAAATAACAGGCTGACTTTCTTCTTAAGGACTATCACAGCTGGTAGCTTTAAATGAAAGCCAATGTTAATTTACCATTCTGGAAATCCTAGGGCTCTTAAGAATTATGCTAAATCTACCCTGCTCTATAAACAGAAAAATGAAGCCTGGATGACATTTATTTACAACAGGGTTTAATGAATATTTTAAGCCCACTATTGAGACCTAATGTTGAGGTGGGGGAGAGATTTCCTTCAAATATGATTGTTGTTGTTGAGTTGCTAAGTCATGTCTGACTCTTTGTGACCCCATGGACTGCTCATCAACAATGCACCTGTTCAACCAAGAGCTCTGAGAAAGATGTTTGTTGCTGTTGTTCAGTCACTAAGTTGTTTCCAACTCTTCATGACCCCATGGACTGCAGCATGCCAGCCTTCCCTGTCCTTCACTGTCTCCCAGAGTTTGCTCAGACTCATTCCCACTGTGTCGATGATGCCATCCAACCATTTCATCTTCTGTTGCCCCCTCTCCTCCTGCCCTCAACCTTTCCCAGCACCAGGGTCTTTTCCAATAATCAGGTTTTTTTTTTTTTGCATCAGGTGGCCAAAGTATTGGAGCTTCAGCTTCAGCACCAGTCTTTCCATTGAATATTCAGGGCTGATTTCCTTTAAGGATGACTGCTTTGATCTCCTTGAAGCCCAAGGGACTCTCAAGAGGCTTCTCCAGCAGCACAATTCAAAAACATAAATTCTACTACAATGATATTAATGTTGCTTTCATGGCTGCTAACACAACATTCATCCTTCATTGCATGGATTAAGGAGTAATTTTTACTTTCAGTTCTTATTATTTAAGAAATAAATTTTATAATGTTGTATCTGCCATAGACAATGATCCCTTTGATGGATCTCGGCAAACTAAATTGAGAACCTTCTGGAAAGGATTCTCCATTCTAGATGCCATGAAGAACTTTTTCGATTTATGGGAAGAGGTTAAAATATCAAAAACCACAGAAGTTTGAAAGAATTTGATATCAACCCTCATAGATGACTTGGAGGGCTTCAAGACCAGTGGAGGAAGGAACTGCAGATGTGGTAGAAATAGCAAGAGAACTAGAATTAGAAGTAGAGCCTGATGATGTGACTGAATTACTGCAATCTCATGATAAAACTTTAATGACTGAGGAGTTCCTTCCCATAAATGAACAAAGAAAGTGGTTTCTTGAGATGGAAACTGCTCCTGCTGAAGAAGATTTGAAGACGATAGAAATGACAACAAAGGATTTATAATATTACATAAATTTAGTTGTTAAAGCACTATCTGAGTTTGAGAAGATTGACTCCAATTTTAAACAAGTTCTATTTTCGGCTTCCCTGGAATCTGCCTGTGAAGTGGCAGACCTGGGTTTGATCCCTGGGTTGGGAAGATCCCCTGGAGAAGGGAATGGTAACCTACTCCAGTATTTTTGCCTGGGAAGTCCCATGGACAGAGGAGCCTGGTGGGCTACAGTCCATGGGGTTGCAAAGAGTTGGGCATGACTGAGCAGTCATGTACAACATGACTTTTACAACAGTAAAAGTAACTTTGGGTAAAATGCTATCAAACAGCATCACATGCTAAAGGGAAATCACTCATGAAAGAAAAAGTTAACCAATGCAGAAAACTTCATTTTTGTCTTAAGAAATTTCCAGAGCCACTCCAAGCTTCAACAACCACCAAACTGATAAGTAAGTACCCATTAATACAATGTAAGACCTTCCACCTGCAAAATAATTATGACCTGGTGAAGACTCAGATGATGGTAAGCATTTTTAGTAATAAATATTTTCTTAATATAATTTGTGCATTTTTTAGACACAATGCTAGTGCACATTTACTAGACTATAGTATACAAGCACTGGGAAACAAAAACTAATGTGATTTACTTAATTACAATATTTGTTTTATTGAAGTAGTCTGGAGCTAAACCTGCAAATATCCTCAGGGTATGCCTATACAAAAATTCAGGGATGAGAGCAAAGGCAAAGTGAAAGGCCAGCAAATAAATTCTGAGGTGATGATCTGGTACAAGAACCCTAACACTTAAACTTTATCAGGATCTCCTGAAGATCTATCCAAACAACGCTTCTGAGTCCTATCTCCAGAGCTACTGATTCAGTATTTCCGAGTTGGAACCAAGACATTTTCTCTTCTAACAAGTTCCAAGTGATGCTGATGCTGTTAGTCCAAGAACCACACCTAGAAACCAGATGTGATAGAAAACATGCTCTGCAGTTGAAGTCAATCTCTCCTGGATCCAAATCATTACAGCATCATTTACTTGCAGGTAACTATGGGCGTGTTTTTAATTTATCTGATTATTTTTTTTCTTTTTAAATAAAAGCTTTCAAGATAAGTATAGAGATTAAATGAGATTGTATAAATTACATAATCGAAAGCCATCACTTTAGGCATTTAATAAATAATAATGATTTTGTGTAATCTTTGTTGAAAACCTTTTCCAAACTACTAAGTATTTGCCTTTTTAAAGGAAACTATGGAGCCAGACACCCTGGCATGTGAAGTCAAGTGGGCCTTAGAAAGCATCACTATGAACAAAGCTAGTGGAGGTTACGAAATTCCAGTTGAGCTATTTCAAATCCTGAAAGATGATGCTCTGAAACTGCTACACTCAATATGCCAGAAAATTTGGAAAACCCAGCAGTGGCCACAGGACTGGAAAAGGTCAGTTTTCATTCCAGTCCCAATGCCAAAGAATGCTCAAACTACCACACAATTGCACTTATCTCACACGTTAGTAAAGTAATGCTCAAAATTCTCCAAGCCAGGCTTCAGTGAATTGTGAACTTCCAGATGTTCAAGCTGGTTTTAGGAAAGGCAGAGGAACCAGAGATCAAATTTCCAACATCCACTGGATCATGGAAAAAGCAAGAGAGTTCCAGAAAAACATCTATTTCTGCTTTATTGACTATGCCAAAGCCTTGGACTATGTGGATCATAATAAACTGTGGAAAATTCTGAAAGGGATGGGAATACCAGACCACCTGATCTGCCTCTTGAGAAATCTGTATGCAGGTCAGGAAGCAACAGTTAGAACTGGACATGTAACAATGGACTGGTTCCAAATAGGAAAAGGAGTACGTCAAGGCTGTATACTGTCATCCTGCTTATTTAACTTATATGCAGAGTACATCAAGAGAAAGGCTGGGCTGGAAGAAACACAAACTGGAATCAAGATTGCTCAGAGAAATATCAATAATCTCAGATATGTAGATGACACCACCCTTATGGCAGAAAGTGAAGAGGAACTAAAAAGCCTCTTGATGAAACTGAAAGTGGAGAGTGAAAAAGTTGGCTTAAAGCTCAACATTCAGAAAACGAAGATCATGGCATCTGGTCCCATCACTTCATGGTAAATAGGTGGGGAAACAGTGGAAACAGTGTCAGACTTTATTTTGGGGGGCTCCAAAATCACAGCAGATGGTGATTGCAGCCATGAAATTAAAAGATGCTTACTCCTTGGAAGGAAAGTTATTACCAACCTAGGTAGCATATTCAAAAGCAGAGACATTACTTTGCCAACAAAGGTCCATCTAGTCAAGGCTGTGGATTTTCCAGTGGTCATGTATGGATGTCAGAGTTGGACTGTGAAGAAAGCTGAGCACCGAAGAATTGATGCTTTTGAACTGTGGTGTTGGAGAAGACTCTTGAGAGTCCCTTGGACTGCAAGGAGATCCAACCAGTCCATCCTAAAGGAGACCAGTCCTGGGTGTTCATTGGAAGGACTGATGCTGAGGCTGAACTCCAGTACTTTGGCCACCTCATGTGAAGAGTTGACTCTTTGGAGAAGACTCTGATGCTGGGAGGGATTGGGGGCAGGAGGAGAAGGGGATGACAGAGGATGAGATGGCTGGATGGCATCACTGACTCGATGGAAGTGAGTTTGGGTGAACTCTGGGAGTTGGTTATGGAGGGGAGGCCTGTCTTGCTGCAATTCATGGGGTCGCAAAGAGTCAGACACGATTGAGTGACTGAACTGAACTGAACTGATGTAGGAAAATAGAAGTTTCTTGATATTAAATGCCTCATTCAATATTTAAAGAAGCTTTTGAGCACTACCGTATACCAGACCTTAGACAAGTTTCTGGCATTTGCCTTGTTATATAATTGTTTTACTAACAAGGCAATATGCTTACCTTTTGAATAGCTCTTTCTTGGAATAAGACTAAATGAGCTAAATGTCAGTGTGGGACTCTCCATAAGCAGGAAGAAAATTGGCAGTACACAGGCACCTGGAGCTGCAGTTACCACCTACCCCTCCCACTGCCTGTGAAATGGGATTCTTGGACTGAATTTGTTAATCACTGATCTTGCAGTGCTAGTCTAGGGTAGGCTCAAGGTCCATCTACATGCATCTGCCAAATTCTCTGAGGTTTTATGGTTTCTCCATTTAGTAAATAATTTGAACTCAAATATAAAGCTGTGTTAAAAAGGAATGTCTCTAAGCAGACATTTGACAATCTGCTCTGCTTGAACAGAACAATTTTGTTCATTAAACATGCTTTAAATAAAGGCAATGGTACAGATGCTGTTGATTTGATATTCTGAATCTAGCCCATCACTTTCTCTTGTATGACTTTGGGAAGGGGCTGGGCCTTATTTTCCTTCTCTAACAAAATTGAAAAGATAATTTCTAATTTGCAAGACTTTTGTAAGTACAATAAGTAATTTATATGAAGGACTTTAAATGAATTAAGTGTATTTTACCAACTGTTTTTGAGATATTTGTGATAGAGATATTTAAAATACACGTGTGATTCTTGATTTCAATTACCCAAACCCTAGAACTTTTGCAGACCTCAGACTTTATTTATTGGTGTTTATCTCGAATTCCAGGATCACCAAACCACCTGTTTACAACCCTCTTAACAGTGAGTTTCTAGAGACACAAAAGTATACTATCAGGTGATTCTTACAGGCCAAAGTGAGTCTTGTGCCCTATAACATATATATAGTCTTCCTACATGACATGATGAGCTGGTATTCATTCAGTTCAGTTCAGTTCAGTTCAGTTCAGTTCAGTTCAGTTCAGTTGCTCAGTCGTGTCCAACTCTTTGTGACACCATGAATCGCCTCCCTGTCCATCACCAACTCCCAGAGTTCACTCAGACTTATGTCCACCGAGTCAGTGATGCGATCCAGCCATCTCATCCTCCGTCATCCCCTTCTCCTCCTGCCCCCAATCCCTCCCAGCATCAGAGTCTTTTCCAATGAGTCAACTCTTCACATGAGGTGGCCAAAGTACTGGAATTTCAGCTTTAGCATCATTCCTTCCAAAGAAATCCCAGGGCTGATCTCCTTCAGAATGGACTGGTTGGATCTCCTTGCAGTCCAAAGGACTCTCAAGAGTCTTCTCCAACACCACAGTTCAAAAGCATAACTTACAGTTCAAAAGCATAACTTACAGTTCAAAAGCATAACTTTCCTTCCAAGGAGTAAACGTCTTTTAATTTCCTGGCTGCAGTCACCATCTGCAGTGATTTTGGAGCCCCCCAAAATAAAGTCTGACACTGTTTCCACTGTTTCCCCATCTATTTCCCATGAAGTGGCGGGACCGGGTGCCATAATCTTCGTTTTCTGAATGTTGAGCTTTAAGCCAACTTTTTCACTCTCCACTTTCAGTTTCATCAAGAGGCTTTTTAGTTCCTCTTCACTTTCTGCCATAAGGGTGGTGTCATCTGCATATCTGAGGTTATTGATATTTCTCCTGGCAATCCTGATTCCAGCTTGTGCTTAGCGTTTCTCATGATGTACTCTGCATATAAGGTAAATAAGCAGGATGACTGTATACAGCCTTGATGTACTCCTTTTCCTGTTTGGAACCAGTCTGTTTTTCCATGTCCAGTTCTAACTGTTGCTTCCTGACCTGCATACAGATTTCTCAAGAGGCAGATCAGGTGGTCTTGTATTCCCATCTCTTTCAGAATTTTCCACAGTTTATTGTGATCCACATAATAAGGCTTTGGCATAGTCAATAAAGCAGAAATAGATGTTTTTCTGGAACTCTCTTGCTTTTTCCATGATCCAGTGGATGTTGGAAATTTGATCTCTGGTTCCTCTTCCTTTTATAAAACCAGCTTGAACATCATGAAGTTCATGGTTCACGTATTGCTGAAGCCTGGCTTGGAGAATCTTGAGCATGACTTTACTAGGGTGTGAGATGAGTGCAATTGTGTGGTAGTTTGAGCATTCTTTGGCATTGCTTTTCTTTGGGACTGGAATGAAAACTGACCTTTTCCAGTCCTGTGGCCACTGCTGAGTTTTCCAAATTTGCTGGCATACTGAGTGCAGCACTTTCACAGCATCATTTTTCAGGATTTGAAATAGCTCAACTGGAATTCTATCACCTCCACTAGCTTTGTTCAGTGATGCTTTCTAAGGCCTACTTAACTTCACATTCCAGGATGTCTGGCTCTAGGTGAGTGATCACACCATTGTGATTATCTGGGTCATGTAGATTTTTTTGGTACAGTTCTTCTGTGTATTCTTGCCATCTCTTCTTAATATCTTCTGCTTCTGTTAGGTCCATACCATTTTCTGTCCTTTATCGAGCCCATCTTTGCATGAAATGTTCCCTTGGTATCTCTAATTTTCTTGAAGAGATCTCTAATCTTTCCCATTCTGTTGTTTTCCTCTATTTCTTTGCATTGATTGCTGAGGAAGGCTTTCTTATCTCTTCTTGCTATTCTTTGGAACTCTGCATTCAGATGCTTATATCTTTCCTTTTCTCCTTTGCTTTTTGCTTCTCTTCTTTTCACAACTATTTGTAAGGCCTCCCCAGACAGCCATTTTGCTTTTTTGCATTTCTTTTCTGTGGGTATGGTCTTGATCCCTGTCTCCTGTACAATGTCATGAACCTCATTCCATAGTTCATCAGGCACTCTATCTATCAGATCTAGGCCCTTAAATCTATCTCTCACTTCCCCTGTATAATCATAAGGGATTTGATTTAGGTCATATCTGAATGGTCTAGTGGTTTTCCCTACTTTCTTCAATTTAAGTCTGAATTTGGCAATAAGGAGTTCATGATCTGAGCCACAGTCAGCTCCTGATCTTGTTTTTGTTGACTGTATAGAGCTTCTCCATCTTTGGCTGCAAAGAATATAATCAATCTGATTTCGGTGTTGACCATCTGGTGATGTCCATGTGTAGAGTCTTCTCTTGTGTTGTTGGAAGAAGGTGTTTGCTATGACCCGTGCATTTTCTTGGCAAAACTCTATTAGTCTTTGCCCTGCTTCATTCCGTATTCCAAGGCCAAATTTGCCTGTTACTCCAGGTGTTTCTTGACTTCCTACTTTTGCATTCCAGTCCCCTAAAATGAAAAGGACATCT
>NW_011494660.1:1809332-1824554 GCF_000754665.1 Bison bison bison | reverse complement strand
ATAGAACTGTTCAACTTCAGCTTCTTCAGCATTACTGGTTGGGGCATAGACTTGGATTACTGTGATATTGAATGGTTTGCCTTGGAAACGAACAGAGATCATTCTGTCATTTTTGAGATTGCATCCAAGTACTGCATTTCAGACTCTTTTGTTGACCATGATGGCTACTCCATTTCTTCTGAGGGATTCCTGCCCGCAGTAGTAGATATAATGGTCATCTGAGTTAAATTCACCCATTCCAGTCCATTTTAGTTTGCTGATTCCTAGAATGTCGACATTCACTCTTGCCATCTCTTGTGTGACCACTTCCAATTTGCTTGATTCATGGACCTGACATTTCAGGTTCCTATGCAATATTGCTCTTTACAGCATCAGACCTTGCTTCTATCACCAGTCACATCCACAGCTGGGTATTGTTTTTGCTTTGGCTCCATCCCTTCATTCTTTCTGGAGTTATTTCTCCACTGATCTCCAGTAGCATATTGGGCACCTACTGACCTGGGGAGTTTCTCTTTCAGTATCCTATCATTTTGCCTTTTCATACTGTTCATGGGGTTCTCAAGGCAAGGTATTCATTAGTAGGTAAATTTTAATCTGCACAACCAGTTGTCTTTTTTCCACCTCTTTCCCTTTCCACCTCTTGATCTGTCTCTTCCCTTATCTCTCACTTTTACTTCAATTCACCTTGAACACTCCTCCTACAATATAGAGAATGTGTTAAGTGTATATAAATATGAGTGGTAGTGTACTGTACTTGTCAGATACTACCAAAGTGGGATTTACAGGAATGGAATCAGAGATTCATTAGACTTAATATAGTTTCCCCACATTTCCTTTACAACAACCAAAAGCTAAGAGTGTAAGAAGTGGGGAGGGAGTGGCTTACATCTGCAAATAAAAAAAGAAAATGGGACATTAGGATTGGGAAGGTGAGCCTCATAGCTCAATGACAACTGACAGTCTCAGCCAATCCAGCCAGGAGTTCGAGTACAAAAATTGCCTGAATATGCCCTAAGAACACCATAATTCAAAAAGACACATGTACACAATGCCTATTGCAGCACTATTTATAATAGACAGGACATGGAAGCAAACTAGATGTTCATCGACAGATGAGTGGATAAAGAAGTTTTAGTACATGTATATATATATATATATACAATGGAATACTGCTCAGCTATAAAAAGAAATGAATTTGAGTCAGTTCTAGTGAGGTGGATGAACATAGAGCCTGTTATACAGAGTAAAGTGAGTCAGAAAGGGAAAAACAAATATTATATATTAGTGCATATGTATGAAATCTAGTAAAATGGTACTGATAAACCTATCTGCAGGTCAGGAATAGAGACTCAGAAATAGAGAACAGATTTGTGGACCCAGTGGTAACAGGAGGGGGTGGGACAAATTGAGAGAGAAGGATTGAAAGATACACATTATCATATGTAAAATAGATAATGGGAAGTTGCTGTATAACACAAGGAGCTCAGCCTAGTACTCTGTGAAAACCTAGAGTGGTGGGATAGGGTAGAATGTGGGATGGAGGTTCAAAATGGAGGGAACATATGTATACCTATGGCTGATTCATGGCATGGTTCATAGCATTCTGATGTATGGTAGAAATGAACACAACATTGTAAGGCAATTACCTTCCAATTAAAAATACACAAATTTAAATTTTTTTAAAAAATAAGAAGGCAAAAAATAAAGGAAATTGACTATATACCAGGCCACAAGATGCTGCCTCAATACATTCCAAAGTTAAGAAAAAAGTGCTTGCCTGAAAAGGATATTCTGGGTTAGCTTGATATGTTCAGACTCTGGTATCTCAGCCATTTTTAGTAACTGGCTGGAGACACTAAAGAAGAGTTACAAGTCAGAAGCTGAGATTGGCTTCTGAAATTTCTAACCTCTGGAGGCTGTAAGCTAAGTGCACTCTGCAGGGAGATCTGAGCAGTGCTTCCATACCATTGAAGTAGCTCTGTCACCTGAAACTTGATCTGCCACAGTCCAAAGCTAACGCTTGTTCTACCATTTCATCCAAGTTCTTGGTTGTACACAGGCAATGAGATCCACTGAGAAGATAGGGCTGGCTGCATTTGATACTCTTGGATTCCAGAATCTCAGGAGGATATTCATAAACACATTTGAAATTATTCAACAATATCCCTTAGTTCTGTCTCTCACCTAATGCTTCAGCCCCCCAACAGGTGGAGGAGGTAGAGATTGGCCAAAACCACCTTATCCAGTCTATCTTTCAAAGGAGCCTGGTTTTGATATGAAAGACATTTGCCCATATGTTAATAAAAATCAGTTATTTAATACTATTGCTTATATAACTCTTGATTGATAAAAGGAAAAGATTTAGTAAAAGGTAAGGTAGTACTCAGGCATCAAAAACTTAATATGCAATCCTCAAATATGTAACATTTGTTCCGTTTGCTTTTAAATGAAAACTTTTAATATTATTCCCTTATATTAGCACTACATATGATCAATCAACTTCATTTTTCTCCTTTCCTTGCCACTGTTTTGTGTTACAGTAAAAGTCTATAGGTCATACCTGGTTTAAAAAAAAAAATGTAAATGGACTCAGCACTTGAAAGGATACCTTTCAAGTAGAAGGCAGAAGCCACACATCTAAACCCCAAATTCAAAAATCTCCCTTGTACATGTGTTCCCCAACATGTACAAGGGAGATTTTTGAATATACCTGTGGCAGATTCATTTCGATGTTTGGCAAAACCAATACAATATTGTAAAGTTTAAAAATAAAATAAAATTTAAAAAATATCTCCCTTGTAATTTCTAATTTCAGTACTAGTATGCAGAGATCTTGGATAATAATTCCCAACCTAGCTATAAGAAAAAGTGGCACAAACTGAAAATCAACAACTTTATATAGGACCATCAGAAAACTGAGGCTACAGAGCAAATTTCTGCCCCCAAACCTGGAGAAACCAACACTTTGAGTCAGACACAGCTGAGGTCCACTCACCTTAGGTGGAAGCCGCTGGAACCAAAACCTAGTAGAAACATGTAGATGCTAATTTTGACAAAGTGTTAGAGGATAAGTGTGGACTAATTTAAAACTAAACTATGCCTGAGACCCTCAGTCTTAGGGGACCCCAGAATTTTATGGGCTTAAATCTGGGAAAACAACTAGGTTCTTGTGGTAAAGATTGAGAAAAACAACTTTAGACCTCTAGCAAAGGAAAGAGAAGAATAACCATTGTGAAATAAGTCACACTAAAGGTTTATTTCCCTCAGTTTCTACTAGCATATTTCTAATGTCTGAATTTTAGCAAAAAAAAAAAAAAAAAAATGCAATGCATGTAAAAACCCAAGAAGAAAACATAGTTTGAAGAGACAAAGCAATATAAGAATCAGGCCTAGCTATGACACAGATTTTGGAATTGTCAGAAAACTTTTAAAAGAACTGTGATTAATTTGTTAAAAGCTCTAGTGAAAAAAGTAGACAGCATACAAATGAAATAGAAATGCTAAGAGAGAATCTAAAAGAAATAGTAGAAATAAAAAATTCTATAGCAACAATGAAGAATGCCTGCATGGTTTCATCAGTAAATTTGAGATAGCCAAGGGAAAAAAATCAACAAGCTTGAAGATAAGACTACTGAAATTTCCCAAACTAAAGTGCAAAGAAAAAAATTAAAAATAAATAAATAATAATGATAAATAAAACAGAATAATTTATTCAAGAAATGGGGTATAATATCAAAAGATGTAATACATGAGTAATTAGTGCATCAGAAAGAGAAGGATAAGTGAATGGAGCAAAAAAAATATTTGAAGTAACATTGGCCATGAACTTTTCAAAATGTAAAATAAACACCAAACCGCCATAGATCAAGAAGCTCAGAAAACACCAAGCGGGAGAAAAATTGCCATTCCCCCATATACCAATGTGTATTGCATTAAAGTTGCAGGAAATCAAAGACAAAGAAAAAGAGTAAAACCCAAAGTAGAGGCAGGATGTTGGAGGGGATTATATACAGAAGAACATGGATAAGAATTACAGTGGGTCCTCTGGGAAAATCTGGAGGGATGGGGTGGAGAGGGAGGTGGGAGAGGTTCAGGATGGACCTGCACATGTATATCTACGGCTGACTCTTTTTGTATGGCAAAAGTCATCACAACATTGTAAAATAACCATCCTTCAATCAAAATAAATAAATACAATTTTAAAAAAAGAAGAATTACAGTGGAGTTATCAGAAACCATGCAAATAATAGAGTAGAATGAAATACCTGAAGTGTGGAAAGAAAAAGCCACCAGCCTAGAATTCTGTATTGAGCAAGATATTGTTCAGATTTGAAAGAGAGACAAAGAATTTTTCCAGAAAAATTCATTTTTAAAACCCAAGAAAAGTCAGTATTGACATACCTGCCCATCGGAAACTGTTGAAAAAAATTTTTTCAGGTGGGAAAAAAAATTATTTAAGTCAGATGCTAGAATATATATAAAGTAAGGAAGATAATTATAAAATTAATAAATGAGTATAAAATGTTTTATCTTTCTAGTTCTTAATTGATCTAAAACGTTACTGTTTAAAACTATAATAGTAGCTATATATTGTGTGATTACAGATTGGACAAATGAAATGAATGACACCACTATCCAAAAACGTAAGAGAGAGAAATAAAGAACACTCTATTATAAGGTACCGCCACTATATGTGAGTTGCTATACTGGCATTTATTTATTTATATTATTTATTATTTTATTTAATAATTATTTATTTATTTTATTTTATTATTTTGTTATTTATTAATTTATGATTATTGCTATACTGTCATTTAAAAGTAGACTTTTATCAGTTAAAAATATATATTGTGAACTCTACTGCAACCACAATTCTTAAAATGTTTGATATAGCAAGACATAACATAAAATGAATTTATAAAAAATGCTCCAAACAAGAGAAGAAATCAAAAAGAGAAAATAAAACAAGAAAGAGATGCAATCAATAGAAAGCAGTTACAAATATAAACAGTAATACATCAATAATAAGACAAAAGGTGTCAGAGTTGATTAAAAAATAAGACAAATGTAAGTTGTCTGTAAGAAATCCACTTTAAAAACAGATTCAGATAGGGTAAAAGTAAAGAAATTGTGAAAATATACCATACTAACACTAATCAAAAGAAAACTGCAGTAGCTTTATTAATTTCAGACAAAACAGAATTCAGAGCAAGAAATATTATAAGGGATAAAGAGGCCTATTACCTAGTGACAGAAGATTTAATTCACTAAACAATAATAATAATAAACATATTTACTTAAAAATAAAAAGCAACAAAATACATGAAGTTAAAAACTTATACATCTGAAGGAGAAATAGATATTCCACCATTATAGTTAGAGAGCACAACATCTCTTTTAAGGTAATTGAAAATGATGCAAACAGTAAATCAGTAATGATATGTTGAAAGTTGAAAGTGAAAGTCACTCAGTCATGTCTGACTCTTTGCAAACCAATGGACTGAGGAATTCTCCAGGCCAGAATACT
The DNA here is from genome assembly GCF_000754665.1 of Bison bison bison. NCBI lineage: Eukaryota > Metazoa > Chordata > Mammalia > Artiodactyla > Bovidae > Bison > Bison bison. The sequence continues at coordinate 1,819,027 of NW_011494660.1, read as the reverse complement.
GGAGTGGGTAGCAGTTCCCTTCTTCAGGGGATCTTCCCAACCCAGGGATGGAACTCAAGTCTCCCACATTGAGGATGAATTCTTTAGCAGCTGAGCCACCAGAGAAGCCCAAGAATACTGAGGTGGATAACCTATACCTTCTGTAGTGGATCTTCCCCACCCAGGAATTGAACCAGGGTCTGCTGCATTGCACACGGATTATTTATCAGCAGAGCTACCAGGGAAACCCTAATGATATAGTTAAACTAAATGTCAATGGTTGAACTAGATGGCAACATCAGTAAGTCAGATCAAATTGACATTTATAGAATACTTGATTCAACAATGGCACAACACATGTTACTCCCAAGCACAAGTGAAACATTCACCAAGATAAAACACACTTTAACAAATTAAAAAGAATAGTATCATACAAAGCATGTTCTCAGACCACAGTGGAATTAAACAAAAAATCAATAACAAAAAGATAATTGGAAAATTCCTCAAATATTTGAGAATTAAACATGTGTATTAATAATACATTAGCAAAATAATTTTCAAAAAGTACTCTAAACTACATAAAAATGAAAAATAAGTTACCAAAATTTATAGTATGAGTGAAAATAGTACTTGTAGGGAAACTTATAGCAATAAATATATATATTAGAAAAGAAGAATAATTAAATTAATGAAATAAGTCCCCACCTTAGGAAACTAGAGAAAGCCTAACACAGTCCAAAACTAAATAAATGATTAGAAAAAATATAGTAGAATTCAATAAAATTGAAATTAGTACAATAGAGAAAATCAATAAAAAGATTGCTTGAATGAATCAAAAAATTAATCTCTTGCTAGGCTAAGTAAGAAAAAAAAAGAATTTGCAAATTTTAACATTGAAATGAAAAAGAATCATCATAACTGAATGCATTGTCATTAAAACAATAATAAAGAAAAGCTATGATGTCTCAAGTTTTATAATTTAAATGAAATGAAACAATTCTTGAAAGATCAAATGACCAAAATGCATACAAGAAAAAAAAAATAAAAAGGAATAGCTCTTTATCTATTAAAGAAATTGGATTAATAATTAGTCACTATCAAAAATCAAATTACAAGGTTAAGATGGTGAACTCTTCTAAATATTCAACTAAGATATAATTTTCATAATTACATCCATAAACCAGAAGCAGAGGAAACATTTTCTACTTATCCTATGAGGCTGACATTACTTTAAAACCAAAATGAGAAAACATTCAAAGAAAGAAAGCTACAGAACAGTATCTCACATGTGAAAATTCTCAACAAAATATTAGCAAATTAAAATCAGCAATGTAAAAAAGAATATGGACACATATTACAAGAGTGCAAACCTGGCTCAACATCAAAATCAATCAGTGCAGGCTGCAGGCTGTTTGACATCACTGAAATGGCAGAGTAGGAAATAATCAGTTTTGTACCCACCTATCTTCCCAAAATAACATAATTAAACAGTTTTCCATGAACAAAAATACCTCAGGTGGGCTCAAGTGTACCATTAAAAACATACAAAAACATAGTAGAACAAACAAAAATACAGAATAACCACAAAGAAACAATCACTACAGAGTCTAGCTTTACTGAGATATCTAAAGATAATGGCCAGGAGCAAAGAAATACACAGATTGTTCATGTCAGCCACTCAGCATGTGCTAATGAGGTCTTCCAGGGGGCTGCTGTACAGGAAACTCAGAAACCTTTGCTTCTGAGGACCTTAGCATCCTTAAATATGGCCATGAATTCTCCACAAATTTCATAGTAGAAGACTGAGTAGTGTATCTCAGTACAGACCCCAACAGCCTGCTCCACGTAGGACACCAGGAGCTTTTGCTAGTGTAATAACTGACAGCCCATAATCCAGATTCTAACTCTGCAGCTGGGCCATGCACACATATGTTTCAGACTGCGACTCTGTCATTGCTCTACTTGCACCTGTATCTCAGTTACCTGAGCCACCACATCTGTGGGCTGATCATTTTCCTAAGTCCAGAGTTCCTGTTTCCTCACATGTATCTATACTCAAGACCCTGGCCCTTAGCTGCACAGTGTTCACCTTCATTACTCATGCCAGTTACCACGGCTATGGATTAACTCGAGTTTCAAACCATATTGCTTTGCAAGTGCCCACACTCCTGTCCCTGACTCCATGAGGTTTCAAGCACTCAGGCAGTAGAGGCATGATTGCTTCAGGCTAACCAGTGCCCAAGATCCCTGTAAATCAGATACCATTACTACCATGAACATAAGATCATCCGTAAGCCAGATCAGATGCCAGGAAGGATTCCCTCAGCCACAACATCCCCCATGGAAGTAGAAAATATAAAGTGATTCCCAGGAGTCCTGCTACTGAAGAAACCAACCATTTTCACCTCTACTGTAGATTACCTGTAACCTTGGTCATTGAGGATCCCTGAAATATTTGTCAAAGTTGCACTCAGCAGAATAAGCTTCATGGAGACTCTGATGCTGGGCCTCTTTCAGATCTGTGACCACCATACCCCACCCAGTCATTACCCTTACACACACCCATAGGCAATCATCCTTCCCCATCAAAATCAGTTTGCAAAGACTGGAAGTGTTGGTTGTTTAATCATATGCACAAGCATTGGTGCAAGTCTAAAAGAAAAATCAAAAGTCAAGAAAGCAGCAGACTATTGAAGAAATATAATGATTTTTTAGTAACGAAGCCTGAATAAATAGACTGCAACATGTCAAACAAATAATTCAAAGTAATTGTTTTAAGAAAACTCTAAAAGAGAGCACAGGCTTCCCTTGTGGATCAGCTGGTAAAGAATCCACCTGCAGTGCATGAGACCTAGGTTCGATCACTGGGCTGGGAAGATCCCCTGGAGAAGGGAAAGGCTACCGACTCCTGTACAGAGACAACTCAACAAAATCAGGAAAGTAATGAGTAAAATGAGAAATTCAATGAATAAATATAAATAATTAAAATAAAAAATTATCTGGAGCTGAAAATACAATGAATGAAATTAAAAATGTAATGAGAGCATGAACAGCAGTCTTGATCAGCAAAGGAAAAAAAAAAAAAACTGTGAACTTAAAAGACAAGTTATTTGAAATTATCCATTCAGAGGAGAAAAAGAATAAAAGACTAAAGAAAGCCTATATTAATTATAGAATATCATCAAATAAAACAATATTTGTATTGTAGGAGTCCTAGAAGGGGAAGAGAAGGAGAAAGGGGCAGAAGGCTTATTTAAAGAAATGAATGCTGAACTTACCAAATCTGGGAGGAAATGTGGACATCCAGATTTGAAGCTTATAGGTCTTCACACAAATTCAATCCCCTCCCCATAAAAAAGACTTCACTGAAACACATTGTAATCAAACTGTCAAAAATAAAAAACAGAGATAAAATCTTGAAAGCAGCAAGAGAAAAAATGTATCTCATAAAAAGGAATCTCATAAAGCTACCAGTGGATTTTTTCAAGAGAAACCCTGTAGCCAGGGAAAGAGTGGGATGATATATTCAATGTGCTGAAATTTAAAAAAAAAAAGAAAGAAAACAAAAATAAAAACTGCCAACCAAGAATATTTTACCTAGCAAATCTGTCCTTCAGAAATGAAGGGGAGAATAAGACTTTCCCAGTTAAACAAAAGCTGAGGTAATATATCACCACATGTCCTCCCTTACCAAAAATTCTAAAAAGAGTTCTTCAAGTTGAAATTAAAGGACACTAATTACTAAGATTAAAACATATTAAAGTATAAAACTTCTTAATAAAGAAAGCATATAATGAAATCAGAATAATCTAGTGCTATAAAAGTGGTAAATATGTCATTTAACTCTAGTATAAAGCTTAAAAAACATTATTATAAATATAACTACAATAATTTAGTAATGGACACACAATAGAAAATGGTGCAAATTATGAGATCAGAAACATAAAATGTGGAGGGAGGGATTCTTTACAATTGAAGTTATGGTATACTTAAAATATATTGCTATGATATAAATATTTTATTAATATGTAAGCCTCACAGTAAACACAAAGCAAAAACTTATACTAGAAACAAAATATAAAGCATAGCACTCCATTATGAAAAATCATCACACCACAAAGAAAGGCAGCTATAGAGAAAAGAAAGAATAAAGGAACTACAAAATAGAAGATGATAAAATGGAAATAGAAAGTCCTCACCTATCAATAATTACTTTAAATTAAACAGATTACATTAGACAATTCAAAGATATAGAGTGTTTGAATGGATTGAAAAAACAAAGCCTCAACACATACTGCCTACAAGAGGCTCACTTCAGCTTCAAGGACACACAAGGCTCAAAGTGAAGAGATGCAAAAAAGATATTCCATCCAAGTGAAAAACCAAAAGAGAACAGGAGCATGTACATGCTAAGTCGCTTCAGTCATGTCTGACTCTACAACCCTATGGACTGTAGCCTGCCAGGCTTCTCTGTCTATAGGATTCTTCAGGCAGGAATACTGGAGTGGATTGCCATTTCCTTCTCCAGGGGATCTTCCCAACCCAGGGATCAAACCTGTGTCTCTTGTGTCTCCTGTATTGGCAGGCGGGTTCTTTACCACTAGAACCATCTGGGAAGCCCATGACTATACTAAGATCAGACAAAATAGACTCTAAAGGGGAAAAAAAATGTAAAAGGAGACACAGAGATCAGTAAAGGCTCTATACAGTCAGTAAAAATGTGAGCTGTGACTCAGATCTTGAGCTCCTTATTGCGAAATTCAGGCTTAAATTGAAAAAAGTAGGGAAAATCACTAGGCCATTCAGGTATGACCTAAATCAAATCCCTTATGATTATACAGTGGAGGTGTTGGATAGATTCAAGGGGTTAGACAGAATGCCTGAATACAAATCAACAGAAGTTCATAATATTGTATAAGAGGAAGTGATCACAACCATCCTATAGAAAAAGAAATGCAGGAAGGCATTTTTTTTTTGTCTGTGGAGTCTTTCCAAATATCTGAGGAAAAAACAGAAGTGAATGGCAAGGGAAAGATATACCCAATGGAATGTAGAGTTCCAGAGAAAAGAAAGGAGAGATAAGAAGGCCTTCTTAAATGAACAATGCAAAGAAATAGAGGAAAACAGAATGGGAAAGACTAGAGATCTCTTCAAGAAAGCAGGAGATATCAAGAGAACATTACATGAATGGGCATGGTAAAAATAGAAACAGTAAGGACCTAACAGAAATGGAAGATATTAAGAAGAGGTAGCAAGAATACACAGAAGAACTACTCAAAAGAGTCTTAATGTCCCAGACAACCATGATGGTGTGGTCACTCACCTAAAACCAGACATCCTGGAGTGTAAAGTCATGAGACTTAGGAAGTATTACTACTTAAGAAGAAAGCTATTGGAGGTGACAGAATTCCAGCTGAGTTATTTAAAATCTTAAAAGGTGAGGGAGGAGCTAAGATGGTGGAGGAATAGGACAGGGAGACCACTTTCTCCCCCACAAATTCGTCAAAAGAACATTTAAAAGCTGAGTAAATTCCACAAAACAACTTTGGAATGCCAGCAGAGGACATCAGGCACCCAGAAAAGCAGCCCATTGTCTTCAAAAGGAGGTAGGAAAAAATATAAAAAAACAAAAAAAGAGACAAAAGAGGGAGGGATGGATCTCTGTCCGGGGAAGGGAGTCTTAAAAAGAGAGAAGGTTCCAAACACCAGGAAACACTCTCACTGCCAAGTCTGTGCCGAGCCTTGGAAGCACAGAGGGCAACATAACAGGGAGGAAAAATAAACAAACAATTAAAACCCACAGATTAGGAGCCCAACGGTAACTCCCACAGCGGAGAAGCAGCGCAGACGCCTGCACACGCCACTAGCAAGCGGGGGCTGGGCAGGGAGGAGTGGGCTGCATCGCTTAGAGTAAGGATCTGGCCTGAATGCCCTGAGTGCTATCTGAGCGAACTAACTTGGGCTAGCAAACCAGACTGTGGGATAACTACCATACGAAAAGCCAGCCCTAACCTAAGACACCGCCAGGCCAGCGCACAGAACAAAGGACTGAACAGAGATAGCCAGCTGCAGATCATCCCTCTCCGGTGACAGGCAGCCAGAGCTGGAAGGGGGCAATCACAGCCCCAGAGAGACATTATCTACAAAACTGTAAGCAGGCTTCTTTGCTAACTAAGACTTCTTGGGGTTCTGGACGGTCAACATCTGCCTGAGAAGCTGCACCGGGTGTACACCCAGAAAACCGAGCGGCAGGGAGGCTGTAAGTAGCAACAACCACTTTCGCCAAACACATCATCTGAGCTACTTGGACCTGGGAAGGGCACAAAACGCAGGCCCAATCGAGTCTGCGCCTCTGAGGACGACCCAAGTGCCTGAACCTGAATGGCTTAGACCTGGGAGGTGCATGCAGCCCAGGGCCGGCCTCGGATGTTTCCCGGTGGAACAACCTAGAGCCTGAGTAGTGTGGGCAGGAATGGTACACGCGCCGTGAGCAGGGGCAGGCCCAGTGTAGCTGAGGCACTGCGAGCACACGCCAGTGTTATTTGTTTGCAGCGTCCCTCCCTCCCCACAGCGCGACTGAACAAGTGAGCCTAAAAAAAAAAAAAAAAAAGTGTCCACCACTGCCCTCTTTGTGTCAGAGCAGAAAAAAGATACTGAAGAGACCAGCAAACAGAAGAAGCTAAAACAGAGGGAACTGTCTTGGAAGCAACAGGTGCAGTAGATTAAAACCCTGTCATTAGTACCAACTACATAGGAAGGGGCCTCTAGATCTTGAGAAATATAAGGCAGACCAAGGAATTAGCCGAAAATGAACTGACCCCACAATACCCACAACACCACCAGAGAAAGTCCTAGATATATTTTTACTATTTTTAAGATCATTCTTTCTTTCTTTCTTTTTTAATTTTTTTAAAAATTTTAAGTCCTCTATTACTCCTTTAATTTTCACTTTTATAACCTACTATTACTTTGCAAAAAAAAAAAAAAGGACCCTATTTTTTTTTCTTTTTCTTTTTTTTTTAATTTAATTTTATTTTTAAACTTTACAATATTATATTAGTTTTGCCAAATATCAAAATGAATCCACCACACATATACCCGCGTTCCCCATCCTGAACCCTCCTCCCTCCTCCCTCCCCTCCCCTCCCTCTGGGTCGTCCCAGTGCACCAGGCCCAAGCATCCAGTACCCTGCATCGAACCTGGACTGGCAACTCGTTTCATACATGATATTATACATGTTTCAATGCTATTCTCCCAAATCTCCCCACCCTCTCCCTCTCCCACAGAGTCCATAAGACTGATCTATACATCGGTGTTTCTTTTGCTGTCTTGTACACAGGGTTATTGTTACCATCTTTCTAAATTCCATATATATGCATTAGTATACTGTATTGGTGTAAAAAAGACCCTATTTTTTTTTAAAGCAAACTTCATATATATATTTTTTATAATTTTGTGACTTTTTTTCTCTCTTTTATTTATTTATTTTTTCTTCTTTTCTTTAACATTGTATTTTTGAAATTCCAAACTCTACTCTAGATTTTTAATTGTTGCTTTTTGGTATTTGTTATCAATTTTGTACCTATATTTTTTAAAATAATTTTTGTGACTTTGTTTTGTTTTATTTTGTTTTTTTCACTCTCTTTCTTTCTCTTCTTCTTTTCTTTAACATTTTATTTCTGAAATTCCAAACTCTAGATTTTTAATTTTTGCTTTTGGTATTTGTAATAAATTTTGTACCTATATTTTCTTTATAATTTGGGGGACTTTTTTTTCTCTTTCTTTTTCTTCTTCTTTTCTTTAATATTGTACATTGAAATTCCAAACTCTACTCCAGATTTTTAATTTTTGCTTTTTTTGTATTTGTTATCAATTTTGTCCCTTTAAGAACCCAATCTTCTGTACCCATTTTTTACTTGGGAGCGAGATTACTGGCTTGACTGCTCTCTCCCACTTTGGACTCTCCTTTTTCTCCACCAGGTCTCCTCTGTCTTCTCCCTAACCCCTCTTTTCTCTACCCAACTCTGTGAATTTCTGTGTGTTCCAGATGGTGGAGAACACTTAGGGAACTGATTACTGGCTGGATCTGTCTCCGTCCTTTTCATTCCCCTCTTTTATCCTCCTGGCCACCTCTGTCTCCTTCCTCCCTCCTTTCTTCTCTGTATAACTCCATGAACATCTCTGAGGGGTCCAGTTGTGGAGTGCACATAGGAAATGATTACTGGCTAGCTTGCTCTCTCCTCTATTGATTCCACCTGACCTCATTCGGGTCACCTCTAACTCCCTCCTCCCTCTTCTCTTCTCCATGTAACTCTGTGAACCTCTCTGGGTGTTCCTCACTGTGGAGAAACTTTTCATCTTTAACCTAGATGTTTTATCAATGGTGCTGTATAGAAGGAGAATTTTTGAGACTACTGTAACAATAAGACTGAAAACCAGAAACAGGAGGCTTAAGTCCAAACCCTGACTTCAGGGAACTCCTGACTCCAGGGAACATTAATTGACAGGAGCTCATCAAATGCCTCCATACCTACACTGAAACCAAGCACCACCCAATGAGCCAACAAGTTCCAGAGCAAGACATAACACGCAAATTCTCCAGCAACACAGGAACACAGCCCTGAGCTCCAAAATACAGGCTGCCCAAAGTTACTACAAAACCATAGATATCTCGTAACTCATTATTGGACACTTAATTGCAGTCCAGAGAGAAGAAATCCAGCTCCACCCACCAGAACACAGACACAAACTTCCCTAACCAAGAAACCTTGACAAGCCACCTGTACAAACCCACACACAGTGAGGAAACTCCACAATAAAGAGTACTCCACAAACTGCCAGAATACAGAAAGGCAACCCCAAACTCAGCAATATAAACAAGATGAAGAGACAGAGGAATACCCAGCAGGTAAAGGAACAGGATAAATGTCCACCAAACCAAACAAAAGAGGAAGAGATAGGGAATCTATCGGATAAAGAATTCTGAATAATTATAGTGAAAATGATCCAAAATCCTGAAATAAAAATGGAATCACAGATAAATATCCTGGAGACAAGGATTGAAGATGCAAGAAAGGTTTAACAAGGACCTAGAATAAATAAAAAGGAGTCAATATATAATGAATAATGCAGTAAATGAGATCAAAAACACTCTGGAGGCAACAAATAGTAGAATAACAGACAGAAGATAGGATTAGTGAATGAGAAGATAGAATGATAGAAATAAATTAATCAGAGAGGAAAAAAGAAAAACGAATTAAAAGAAATGAGGACAATCTCAGAGACCTCCAGGACAATATTAAACACTACAACATTCGAATCATAGGAGTCCCAGAATAAGAAGACAAAAAGAAAGACCATGAGAAAATACTTGAGGAGATAACAGTTGAAAACTTCCCTAAAATGGGGAAGGAAATAATCACCCAAGTCCAAGAAACCCAGAGAGTCCCAAACAGTATAAACCCAAAGTGAAACACCCCAAGACACATATTAATCAAATTAATAAAAATCAAACACAAAGAACAAATATTAAAAGCAGCAAGGGAAAAACAACAAATATCACACAAGGGAATTCCCATAAGGATAACAGCTGATCTTTCAATAGAAACTCTTCAAGCCAGGAGGGAATGGAAAGACATACTTAAAGTGATGAAAGAAAATAACGTACAGCCCAGATTACTGTACCCAGCAAGGATCTCATTCAAATATGAAGGAG
>NW_011494660.1:1807646-1809232 GCF_000754665.1 Bison bison bison | reverse complement strand
ATATCACACAAGGGAATTCCCATAAGGATAACAGCTGATCTTTCAATAGAAACTCTTCAAGCCAGGAGGGAATGGAAAGACATACTTAAAGTGATGAAAGAAAATAACGTACAGCCCAGATTACTGTACCCAGCAAGGATCTCATTCAAATATGAAGGAGAAATCAAAAGCTTTACAGACAAGCAAAAGCTGAGAGAATTCAGCACCACCAAACCAGCTCTTCAACAAACACTAAAGGATATTCTCTAGGCAGGAGACAAAAACAGTGTATAAACTCGAACCCAAAACAAGAAAGTAAATGGCAACGGGATCATACTTATCAGTAATTACCTTAAACGTAAATGGCTTCAATGCCCCAACCAAAAGACAAAGACTGGCTGAATGGATACAAAAACAAGACCTTTATATATGTTGTCTACAAAAGACCCACCTCAAAACAGGGGACACATACAAACTGAAAGTGAATGGCTGGAAAAAGATTTTCCATGCAAATAGAGACCAAAAAAAAGCAGGAGTATCAATACTCATATTAGATAAAATAGACTTAAAACAAAGGCTGTGAGAAGAGACAAAGAAGGTCACTACATAATGATCAAAGGATCAATCCAAGAAGAAGATATAACAATTATAAATATATATGCACCCAACATAGGAGCACCACAATATGTAAGATAAATACTAACAAGTATGAAAGGGGAAATTAACAATAACATAATAATAGTGGGAGACTTTAATACCACACTCACACCTATGGATAGATTAACTAAACAGAAAATTAACAAGGAAATACAAACTTTAAATGATACAATAGACCTGTTCGACCTAATTGATATCTATAGGACATTTTACCCCAAAACAATGAATTTCACCTTTTTCTTAAGCGCACATGGAACCTTCTTCAGGATAGATCACATCCTGGGCCATAAATCTAGCCTTGGTAAATTCAAAAAAATTGAAATCATTCCAAGCATCTTTTCTGACCACAATACAATAAGGTTAGATCTCAATTCCAGGAGAAAAACTATTAAAAATTCCAACATATGGAGGCTGAACAACACGCTGCTGAATAACCAACAAATCACAGAAGAAATCAAAAAAGAAATCAAAATATGCAGAGAAATGAATGAAAATGAAAACACAACAACCCAAAACCTATGGGACACGGTAAAAGCAGTCCTAAGAGGAAAGTTCATAACAATACAGGCATACCTCAAGAAACAAGAAAAAAGTCAAATAAATAACCTAACTCTACACCTAAAGCAACTAGAAAAGGAAGAAATGAAGAACCCCAGGGTTAGTAGAAGGAAAGAAATCTTAAAAATTAGGGCAGAAATAAATGAAAAGAAACAAAAGAGACCATAGCAAAAATCAACAAAGCCAAAAGCTGGTTCTTTGAAAGGATAAATAAAATTGACAAGCCATTAGCCAGACTCATCAAGAAACAAAGGGAGAAAAATCAAATCAATAAAATTAGAAATGAAAATGGAGAGATCACAACAGACAACACAGAAATACAAAGGATCATTAGAGACTACTATCAGCAATTATATGCCAATAAAATGGACAACGTGGAAGAAATGGACAAA
>NW_011494660.1:1794897-1807546 GCF_000754665.1 Bison bison bison | reverse complement strand
TAGAAAATCTTAACAGACCCATCACAAGCATGGAAATTGAAACTGTAATCAGAAATCTTCCAGCAAACAAAAGCCCAGGTCCAGATGGCTTCACAGCTGAATTCTACCAAAAATTTAGAAAAGAGCTAATGCCTATCCTACCCAAACTCTTCCAGAAAATTGCAGAGGAAGGTAAACTTCCAAACTCATTCTATGAGGCCACCATCACCCTAACACCAAAACCTGACAAAGATGCCACACAAAAAAGAAAACTACAGGCCAATACCACTGATGAACATAAATGCAAAAATCCTTAACAAAATTCTAGCAATCAGAATCCAACAACACATTAAAAATATCATACACCATGATCAAGTGGGCTTTATCCCATGGATGCAAGGATTCTTCAATATGTGCAAATCAATTAATGTAATACACCACATTAACAAGTTGAAAAATAAAAGCTGTATAATTATCTCATAGATGCAGAGAAAGCCTTTGACAAAATTCAACATCCATTTATGATAAAAACTCTCCAGAAAGCAGGAATAGAAGAAACATACCTCAACATAATAAAAGCTATATATGACAAACCCACAGCAAACATTATCCTCAATGGTGAAAAACTGAAAGCATTTCCCCTAAAGTCAGGAACAAGACAAGGGTGCCCACTTTCACCATTACTATTCAACATAGTTTTGGAAGTTTTAGCCACAGCAATCAGAGCAGAAAAAGAAATAAAAGGAATCCAAATTGGAAAAGAAGAAGTAAAACTCTCACTGTTTGCAGATGACATGTCTACATAGAAAACCCTAACGACTCCACCAGAAAATTAGTAGAACTAATCAATGAAAATAGTAAAGTTTCAGAATATAAAATCAACACACAGAAATCCCTTGCATTCATATACACTAATAATGAGAAAATAGAAAAGAAATTAAGGAAACAATCCCATTCACCATTGCAACACAAAGAATAAAATACCTAGGAATATATCTACCTAAAGAAACTAAAGACCTATATGTAGAAAACTATAAAACACTGGTGAAATAAATCAAAGAGGACACTACTAGATGGAGAAATATACCATGTTCATGGATTGGAAGAATCAATATAGTGAAAATGAGTATACTACCCAAAGCGATTTATAGATTCAATGCAATTCCTATCAAGCTACCAACGGTATTCTTCACAGAGCTAGAACAAATAATTCACAATTTGTATGGAAATACAAAAAACCTCGAATAGCCAAAGCTATAGCCAAAGCTATCTTGAGAAAGAAGAATGGAACTGGAGGAATCAACCTGCCTGACTTCAGGCTCTACTACAAAGCCAGTCATCAAGACAGTATGGTCCTGGCACAAAGATAGAAATATAGATCAATGGAACAAAATAGAAAGCCCAGAGACAATTCCACGCACATATGGACACCTTATCTTTGACAAAGGAGGCAAGAATACACAATGGAGAAAAGACAGTCTCTTTAACAAGTGGTGCTGGGAAAACTGGTCAACCACTTGTAAAAGAATGAAACTAGGACACTTTCTAACACCATACACAAAAATAAACTCAAAATGGATTAAAGATCTAAATGTAAGACCAGAAGCTATAAAACTCCTAGAGGAGAACATAGGCAAAACACTCTCTGACATACATCACAGCAGGATCCTCTATGACCCACCTACCAGAATATTGGAAATAAATGCAAAAATAAACAAATGGGAACTAATTAAAATTAAAAGCTACTGCACAACAAAGAAAACTATAAGCAAGGTGAAAAGACAGCCTTCAGAGTGGGAGAAAATAATAGCAAATGAAGTAAGTGACAAACAACTAATCTCAAAAATATACAAGCAACTCCTACAGCTCAATTCCAGAAAAATAAATGACCCAATCAAAAAATGGGCCAAAGAACTAAATAGACATTTCTCCAAAGGAGACATACAGATGGCTAACAAACACATAAAAAGATGCTCAACATCACTCATTATCAGAGAAATGCAATTCAAAACCACTATGGAGTACCATTTCACGCCAGTCAGAATGGCTGTGATCAAAAAGTCGACAAGCAATAAACGCTGGAGAGGATGTGGAGAAAAGGGAACCCTCTTACACTGTTGGTGGGAATGCAAACTAGTACAGCCACTGTGGAGAACAGTGTGGAGATTCCTTAAAAACCTGGAAATAGAACTGCCTTATGATCCAGCAATCCCACTGCTGGGCATACACACTGAGGAAACCAGAATTGAAAGAGACACGTGCACCCCAATGTTCATCGCAGCACTGTTTATAATAGCCAGGACATGGAAGCAACCTATTTGTCCATCAGCAGATGAATGGATAAGAAAGCAGTGGTACATATACACAATGGAGTATTACTCAACCATTAAAAAGAATACATTTGAATCAGTTCTAATGAGGTGGATGAAACTGGAGCCTATTATATAGAGTGAAGTAAGCCAGAAAGAAAAACACCAATACAGTATACTAGCGCATATATATGGTATTTAGAAAGATGGTAACGATAACCCTGTATACGAGACAGCAAAAGAGACACTGATGTATAAACAGTCTTTTGGACTCTGTGGGAGAGGGAGAGGGTGGGATGATTTGGGAGATGGCATTGAAACATGTATAATATCATATAAGAAACGAGTCACCAGTCCAGGTTCAATGCATGATACTGGATGCTTGGGGCTGGTACACTGGGATGACCCAGCGAGATGGTTCGGGGAGGCAGAAGGGGGGAGGGTTCAGGATGGGGAACACTTGTATACCTGTGGCAGATTCATGTTGATATATGGCAAAATGAATACAATATTGTAAAGTTAAAAAATAAAATAAAATAAAATCTTAAAAGGTGATGCTGTTAATGTGCTGCTCTCAGTATATCAGCAAATTTGGAAAACTCAGCAATGGCCACAGGATTGGAAAAGGTCAGCTTTCATTCTAGTCCCAAAGAAAGGCAATGCCAAAGAACATTGAAATTATCATACAAGTGTGCTCATTTCATGTGCTAGTAAGGTATGCTCAAAATCCTTCAAGATAAACCCCAGTAGTATGTAAGAAGAACTACTTCCAAATGTACAAAGTGGTTTCAGAAAGGCAGAGGAGACAGAGATCAAATTTCCAACATTTGCTGGGTCATGGAGAAAGCAAGGGAGTTCCAGAAAAACATCTACTCTGCTTCATTGACTATGCTAAAGCCTTTGACTGTGTGGATCACAACAAACTGTGGAAAATTCTTAAAAAGTTGGAATTATCAGATCACCTTACATGTCTTCCAGAAAAACTTTATGTGGGCCAAGAAGCAACAGTTAGAACTGGACACGAAACAACTGACCAGTTCAAAATTGGGAAAGGAGTACATCAAGGCAGTGTATTGTCACTCTGCTTATTTAATTTCTATGCAGAGTACGTCATGTAAAACGCTGGGTTTGGTGAATTACAAGCTGTAATCAAGATTTCTGGGAGAAATATTAACAACTTCAAATATGCAGATGAAACCACTCTAATGGCAAAAAGTGAAAACGAACGAACTAAGAGCCTCTTGATGAGGGTGAAAGAGAAGAGTGAAAAACCTGGCTTAAAACTCAACATTCAAAATACTAAGATCATGGCATCCAGTCCCATCACATGACATATAGAAGCGGAAACAATGGACACAGTGACAGATTTTATTTTCTTAGTCTCCAAAATCACTGTGGACGGTGACTGCAGCATTGAAATTAAAAGACACTTGCTCCTTGGAAGAAAACCTATGACAAACCTAGACAGTATATTAAAAAGCAGAGGCATCACTTTGCCAACAAAGGTCTTTCCAGTCAAAGCTATGGATTTTCCAGTAGTTATGTACAGATGTGGGAGTTGGTCCGTGAAGAAGGCTGAGTGCCGAAGAACTGATGCTTTCAAATTGTGGTGCTGGAGAAGACTCTTGAGAATCCCTTGGACTGCAAAGAGATCAAACCAGTCAATCGTAAAGGAAATCAACCCTGAATATTCGTTGGAAGGACAGATGCTGAAGCTGAAGCTCCAATACTTTGGCAACCTAATGCAAAGAGCCAACTCATTGGAAAAGATCCTGATTCTGGGAAAGATCTAAGATGAAAGAATAAGAGGACAGCAGAGGATGAGACAGTTTGATGGCATCACTGACTCAATGGACATGAATTTGAGCAAACTCTGGAAGATAGTGGAGCACAGAGGAACCTGACATGCTACAGTCCACGGGGTCACAAAGAGTTGAACACAACTTAGTGACTGAACAGACAGCAACAACACAGAATGATAAAGGGATCAAATCATCCAGATAATATACACCTGTAGGTGTATATGCAAGCAACATCAGAACATCTAAATATATTAAACAAATATAAACAATTTAAAGCAGAAATAACACAATAGTAGTAATGAATCAATATCCACTTCACTTTCAATACAATTAATTTCTTGCCTTTTCCTGCTTCTAGAGCTGCATTCCTTCCATTCCTTGGCTTTTGAAATCTTCTTCCATCTTCAAAACTAGCAGTGTAACATCTTCAAACCTCTCTCTGCTTGTATGTCATTTTCTACACTGTAGTTAATTTTCTTTCCTTCTCTTGTAAAACACATGAGATTAACACTTAGGATTCACCCAAATAATCCCAGATAATCTCCTCACTTCAGAATTCTAGCTTGTTCACTTATAGAAAGTCCATTTTTCTGTATAAGGTATTATTTTGAGTTCTAGGGAATAAGCTCTGGTTATCTCTGTGGGTTATCTTTATCTTCAGTCTTCCACACCATACAATCCAGTAATTTTGTGCCTACATATCTACCCAGTTGATTTGAAAACTATGTCCACACAATAATCTGCAACTTAATATATATAGAAACCTTATTCATAATCATTAAAAAAAAAAAGCCCTGGAAACAACCAATATTCAGTATGGGAGTAGATAAACAAATGGTGGATATTCATAATCAGATACTATGTAGTGATTTAAAAGACGAGCTATCAAGTCTTGCAAGGACATGATAAATTTAATACATATTGTTAAAGAACTCACTCTGAAAAGGTTACATAGTGCATGACTCTATATGGCAAAATGAAAAACTACAGAGAGGCTATCAGTGTTCACCACAGATTCAGGGAGATAAAGGTTCAATAGGAGATGCACAAGGAATTTGATTAGAGTGGTGAAGCAATTTTGAATGACATTATAATGATGGATATGTGAACCCATAAAATTCTACAACTGGAAGCATGAATATTTATGCATGCAAATGTTAACAATTAGGTCATCGGACTCCAAAATGAAATCAGAGCATGACAAAATAAACTAACTTCTATTATAGAAAAGAATGTGAGAAAAATTACTGACGTATGTAACTCTGGCAATGTGGGGGTCTATACACTGAAGGTAAAATAATCTGCACATTAAAACAAAGTAATTGATAAAGTAGCTTCATATCAGGTATGGATTAAATAATTTTGTAATGTCAACTAAACATATGCACAACTTAAGAGTTGCATATTAAGTTGTATTTGGGGCAAAATGAGAACTGCAGCCTGGGAGATGGCACATCAGTTAGCTCTGGGAAACTGCTCCAAGGAGGCAGAAGGGGAAGATATGCTATATAGAAGTTTGTAACAAAGGGAGCAGACAATCTGAACATAAAGATAAGGTATCAAGTTAAGGAATTCAGCATTTTGTGTATGGGAAGATGCAAGCCTCTGGGCTCACTGAATACATTCCTTTCATATGCACCTCAGCTATCTGAGGCCAAATCCTATTTCTTTGTTCACCTTAAGGAGTGGCAGATGGTTGCTCCTTGTATTCCCCCATCTCCTCAGCAATCACCATGGGGGGTGGCAGCATCTGCTGGATGGCAGTTTTGGGAAGGTTCATTCACATTTGAGGCCAGAAATCAATGATGGCTGTGACATTTCTTGTTTATTGATATGACAGGAGATATTTTCATTTGACAATAACCTCTATAAATGTGTACTGGAATTGAAAAATTAAATAAATTTACAGAAGATAAGGAGAGCCAAGTTTCTCACTGTTGAAGAGGAAAGTTACAGATAAGCAGCAGGAGGAGGGTAGAATGATTCACAGGGTAATGAAATGGAGTTGAAGACATTAATGAACTCATGTTTATTTTTATACAGATATATATCATAAAACAGATATATGTATTGATATGGGTATATACACAGATTAGTACACATGCACACATATTTCCTTTCTCTGTCAGCTGAGAGAGCCTAGAAACAATAATATCTCAGAAGTAATGAGCACACCTAGTGCTCAGACCTTGGTTTCTAATATCAATCTCCAGTAAAAGAAACTAGGGATCCTTGGGAAAATGGATGGTTCTAGGAACAAATTAGGAAATACATAAGGTGTATATGAAGAATTCAAAATTGAGAAAGTGCTCAAACTACAATGATAGGGATATATCAAAGGGACAAAGTAGCCAACAAAAAAGTATTAGTTGCTCAATTGTGTCTGACTCTTTGTGACTCCACAGACTATAGTCTGCCAGCTTCCTCTGTCAATAGGATTTTCAGAAGTGGGAAATATAAGGCAAGTGCACAGAAAAAGAGTGAGCTGGGCAGTCAGGTGAAAGGGAAATTTATTAGAGGGAAATGAGAGGGTGACTGGCCCTTAAGGAGAACCAGTGTCCTCCCTTTCTGATGGGGTCTTTCTTATACCCTGGCAATGAAAAATTCTCTGAAGGGATGGTTAATTTTTAGGCTGAAATTGAGTCCTGTGGTCACATAGCTGGAGGTCTGGAATCTGGCAGTATCATAGCCTTGAGAAGGTAGGTGCAAGTAAGAAAACAGAATGTCATTTGGGCAATTCGGTCAGTCTCAAGGATCACTGTAATTTTATTCTTTGTTTGCAAAATCAATATAATGAGCCATTTCTACTCACATAGCCCCCATGTGGGCTCTATCATTCCAGCCTTTTTGATTTAGGATGAGGGCCAAAGATCAATTTTCTGTAACTGCTCCCTCTGGGACAGGGGTGTCATGGGGCTGAGATAAGAAAAGGCTGGAATGTGGGTCAAGGGGATTTGTGTGGGGTCAAAATTTTTTATAATTTGAGCGAGTTAGAAGTAGCTCATGGATAGTTGATTGGTGAAGGCTTGTAAGTGGTCCTGAAGAAATTTTGAAAAAAAGATGAATTAAACATGAACTGAAAATCAGAATGAAGGTAAGTAGGAGAGGGCCTAGAAAAGGTAGGACCCAGGGCATCCAATTCCAATTGCTTAACTAGTTTTCCCATGAATTACTGAGGTGTTGATGTATTCTTGAGGCCTTGTTTGTCAGATTTCTTGCTGTTGCCTTTACAATGCCTGATTTATTAGTGTAGAAGCAGCAGGCAGCCTCCAAAAATAGGCAAAGGCCTCCTTTTTCTGCTGTGAGGAGGTCTAATTCTCTTCTGTTTTGGAGGACCACAGCTGCCAGGGAATCTAGCTGGTTTTGGATAGTGATAAGGCTGTTAGCTATTTCTTCTAGGCTTTCAGTGAGGTCTTTAGAAAGGCTTTGATAGTAACTTAAAGAGGTTGTGATTCCTGTGGTCCCTGTCCCAATCCCAGCCATTCTTCCTAAACTGATTAATAGAGGAATGAATTGAATTGCCCACCTGAGCTGGTTATGAGTTAGTGGGATAAGGAGGGTCTGATTGTTAGGAGCAATAGAAATAACTGGGGCCAGAGACACCAGAGTGCATGTTCCTGTCCAGTTAGTGGGAAGACATAAATAGGTGGTGGCTCCACATAAGAAAAATATTCCAGGAGTAAGAAGACAACAGCTGAAATCAATAGCAAATAGGAATCTTTCTGGGAACAGGTTAGTAGTCTCTGAAACGGACAGTGTACTCTCCACTGTAGCCCCTACAAGAGGAGTATTTATGGCATATGCATAAGGGAGTCTCCCTGAGAAAGTAAGAGAATGTCCCACAGTTGCAGAGACGTGGTAGACAGATTGGCCTGAAGGGAAGGAGAGATGTGAATTGTGATTACAGAGGTGTGGTGGTATAGTTCCTAACTGGAGGTAAGACTTGTTTATAGTTTTTTCTGGAAAAATAGAAAGGAGCCTGTTGTTGTAGATCAACATCAGAGGTAGTGGGTCCTCCTACAGCTGGTCCTTTATGAGGAGAAGTGAAATCTGTAAGGAGGGAGGTCAGTATCTTGTCAGAATTGTGAATTTTATCAATTGATTATAAGTAACATTAAGGAAAGTTATGACCAACCTAGATAGCATATTCAAAAGCAGAGACATTACTTTGCCAACAAAGGTCCATCTAGTCAAGGCTATGGTTTCTCCAGTGGTCATGTATGGATATGAAAGTTGGACTGTGAAGAAAGCTGAGCACTGAAGAATTGATGCTTTTGAACTGTCATGTTGGAGAAGACTCTTGAGTGTCCCTTGGATTGCAAGGAGATCCAACTAGTCCTTTTAGTCTGATTCTAAAGGAGATCAGTCCTGGGTGTTCTTTGGAAGGGCTGATGCTAAAGTTGAAACTCCAATACTTTGGCCACCCTCATGCGAAGAGTTGACTCATTGGAAAAGACTCTGATGCTGGGAGGGATTGGGGGCAGGAGGAGAAGAGGATGACAGAGGATGAGATGGCTGGATGGCATCACTGACTCAATGGACTTGAGTCTGAGTGAACTCCGGGTGTTGGTGATGGACAGGGAGGCCTGGCGTGTTGCAGTTCATGGGGTGGCAAAGAGTCGGACACGACTGAGTGACTGAACCGAACTGAACTGAACATATGTATAATAAAAAAAGAGAGAGAGAGAGAAAGATTATCCTCTACATGTGTGAAAAAAAAGTGTTTATGTAAATCCATTGATCTGTGGACCTGGGGAGTCCAGATCTGTGGATCTGGATGAGGAGATGGATAAGCAAATCCAACAATCACTGCTCAGGGTCCAGTTTGAGGTGTTGAGTAAACAATGGGTCAGATTTAGAGTTCTGAATAGGCAGACAAGGTTTGGGGCAGGGTGAGTTATAGGCAAGGTATTAATGTGAAGTTTGGACTGTAAAAGAACAGGGAGTAAGAGTAAAATCATGATATAGCATCTCATGTCAAAAGGGAGAAAATGATAAAATAAGAATCCAGGTGTAGAAATAAATTTGGGTTGGTGTGAACTCTATGAAATCTCCCTAGAGCCAAAGAACAGTTATAAAGTCAAGGAGTAAAGGCAGATCAGTAACAGTGGTGTTTCTAGGAAAGGTAAAAGCTTACAGTATAGTTTCAACTCAACAGCCCTATTAATGCTTGGCTTAACAACAAACATGCTCACAATATACCTTACTCCATCCCTTACAGTAAAAACCATAGGACATCAATGATACTGAATTTATGAGTATACAGACTATGAAGACTTAAGCTTCGACTCCTATATAATTCCAACATCAGAATTAAAGCCGGGGGAATTACGACTAATAGAAGTTGATAACCAGGTTGTTTTACCCATAGAAATAACAATTCGAATACTAATTTCCTCCAAAGATATATTGCACTCATGAGCTGTACCTTCCTTAGGACTAAAAACAGATGCAATCCTGGGTCGTCTAAATCAAACAACCCTTATATCAACCCGACCAGGCTTATATTATGGTCAATGCTCAGAGATCTGCGGATCAAATAATAGCTTTATATTCATTGTTCTTGAACTAGTTCCACTAAAATATTTCAAAAAATAATCTGCATCAATATTATAAAATCATCAAGAAGCTATATCAGCACTAACCTTTTAAGTTAGAGATTGAGAGCATAATACTCTCCTTGGTGGTATGCCACAACTAGATACATCAACATGATTAACAATAACTCTATCAATATTTTTAGTCCTTTTTATTATTTTTCAACTAAAAGTTTCAAAACACAACTTTTACTATAATCCAGAATTAACATCAATCAAAACACCAAAACAAAACATCCCTTGAAAAACAAATTGAACGAAAATCTATTTGCCTCTTTCATTACCCCTATAATCCTAGGCCTCCCCCTTGTGACTCTTATTGTTCTGTTTCCTAGCTTATTATTCCCAACATCAAATT
Source organism: Bison bison bison (assembly GCF_000754665.1). Lineage (NCBI taxonomy): Eukaryota > Metazoa > Chordata > Mammalia > Artiodactyla > Bovidae > Bison > Bison bison. The sequence goes on along the minus strand of NW_011494660.1, from coordinate 1,797,501 downwards.
GACTAGTAAGCAACCTCCTCATCTCTCTTCAAGGGTAAATACTTCAACTTGTATCAAAACAAACAATGGGCATTCACAATATCAAAGGACAAACATGGACATTAATGCTAATGTCCTTAATCCTATTTATTGGATCAACAAACCTACTAGGCCTGCTGCCTCACTCATTTACACCAACCATACAACTATCAATAAACCTAGGTATAGCCATTCCCCTACGAGCAGGAGCCGTAATTACAGGCTTCCGCAACAAAACTAAAGCGTCACTTGCTCATTTCTTACCACGAGGAATGCCAACCCCATTAATCCCAATGCTAGTTATTATCGAAACTATCAGCCTTTTCATTCAACCGGTAGCCCTTGCCATGCAACTAACAGCCAATATTGCTGCAGGACATTTACTAATTTACTTAACTGGAGGGGCCAAACTCGCACTAATAAGCATTAGCACTACAACAGCTCTTATTACATTTATTATTCTAGTCCTACTAACAATTCTTGAATTCGCAGTAGCTATAATTCAAGCCTATGTATTCACCCTCTTAGTTAGCCTATACTTGCATGACTACACATAATGACACACCAAACCCATGCTTACCACATAGTAAACCCAAGTCCCTGACCCCTTACAGGAGCCTTATCTGCCCTCTTAATAACATCCAGTTTAATCATATGATTCCACTTCAACTCAACAGTCCTATTAATGCTTGGCTTAACAACAAACATGCTCACAATATACCAATGGTGATGAGACATCATCCGAGAGAGTACTTTTCAAGAACATCATACCCCAACCGTCCAAAAAGGCCTTTGCTACGGAATGATCCTTTTCATTATTTCTGAGGTCTTATTCTTTTCCGGGTTTTTCTGAGCATTCTATCACTCAAGCCTTGCCCCCACATCTGAATTAGGCGGCTGCTGACCCCTGACAGGTATTCACCCACTTAACCCCTTAGAAGTCCCATTACTCAATACCTCCATCCTATTAGCTTCAGGAGTCTCTATTACTTGAGCCCACCATAGCCTTATAGAAGGAAATCGCAACCACATATTACAAGCCCTATTTATTACCATTGCACTAGGTGTATATTTTACATTATTACAGGCCTCAGAATATTATGAAGCACCCTTTACTATCTCAGATGGAGTTTATGGCTCAACCCTTTTCGTGGCCACAGGCTTTCATGGCCTCCATGTCATCATTGGATCTACTTCCCTAATTGCTTCTTCCACCAATTAAAATTCTACTTTACCTCCAATCACCACTTCGACTTTGAAGCTGCCACTTGATACTGACACTTTGTAGATGTAATATGACTTTTCCTCTATGTATCTATCTATTGATGAGGCTCATATTCTTTTAGTATTACCTAGTACAGCTGACTTCCAATCAGTTAGTTTCGGTCTAATCTGAAAAAGAATAATAAACCTAATATTAGCCCTCCTAACCAATCTTACACTAGCTACACTACTTGTTATTATTGTGTTCTGACTCCCCCAACTAAATGCATACTCAGAAAAAACAAGCCCATATGAATGTGGATTTGACCCTATAGGATTAGCCCATAAAATTCTTTCTAGTGGCCATTACATTTCTTCTATTTGACCTGGAAATTGCACTCCTTATACCACTACCATAAGCCTCACAAACAACTAACCTAAACAAAATACTTACCATAGCCCTCTTCCTAATTCTCCTATTGGCTATAAGCCTAGCCTATGAATGAACCCAAAAAGGACTAGAATGGACCAAATATGATATTTAGTTTAAAACAAAATAAATGATTTTGACTCATTAGATTATGATTAAACTCATAATTACCAAATGTCCTTAGTATATATAAATATTAGCATTAACAGTATCTCTTGCAGGACTATTAATATATCGATCCCACCTAATACCATCATCACTACGAACAAAGCTAGTGGAGGTGATAGAATTCCAGTTGACCTATTCCAAATCCTGAAAGATGATGCTGTGAAAGTGCTGCACTCAATATGCAAGCAAATTTGGAAAACTCAGCAGTGGCCACAGGACTGGAAAAGGTCAGTTTTCATTTCAATCCCAAAGAAAGGCAATGCCAAAGAATGCTCAAACTACCGCACAACTGCACTCATCTCACAGGCTAGTAAAGTCATGCTCAAAATTCTCTAAGCCAGGTTTCAGCAATACGTGAACCTTATGGCAGAAAGTGAAGAGGAACTCAAAAGCCTCTTGATGAAAGTGAAAGTGGAGAGTGAAAATGTTGGCTTAAAGCTCAACATTCAGAAAACAAAGATCATGGCATCCAGTCCCACCACTTCATGGGAAATAGATGGGGAAACAGTGGAAACAGTGTCAGACTTTATTTTTCTGGGCTCCAAAATCACTGCAGATGGTGACTACAGCCATGAAATTAAAAGACGCTTACTCCTTGGAAGGAAAGTTATGACCAACCTAGATAGCATATTCAAAAGCAGAGACATTACTTTGCCAACAAAGGTTTGTCTAGTCAAGGCTATGGTTTTTCCTGTGGTCATGTATGGATGTGGGAGTTGGACTGTGAAGAAGGCTGAGCGTGGAAGAATTGATGCTTTTGAACTGTGGTGTTGGAGAAGACCTGT
>NW_011494660.1:1790313-1794614 GCF_000754665.1 Bison bison bison | reverse complement strand
CATGAGTCTGAGTGAACTCCGGGAGTTGGTAATGGACAGGGAGGCCTGGCGTGCTGCGATTCATGGGGTCACAAAGAGTCGGACACGATTGAGCGACTGATCTGATCTGATGAGGCATAATTATAACTAGCTTAATTTGTCTTCGCCAAACGGACCTAAAGTCACTTATTGCATATTCCTCTGTTAGCCACATAGCACTTGTCATTGTAGTTATTCTTATCCAAACACCTTGAAGCTACATAGGAGCTACCGCCCTAATAATTGCCCACAGCCTTACATCCTCTATGCTCTTCTGCCTAGCAAACTCTAATTACCAACAAATTCACAGTCGAACAATAATTCTGGCCCAAGGCCTACAGACATTCCTCCCGCTAATGGCTACCTGATGACTCTTAGCAAGCCTAACTAACTTAGCTCTACCCCCAGCAATCAACCAGATTGAAGAACTATTCATAGTAATATCAACCTTTTCACGATCTAACATCACAATTATTTTAATAGAAGCAAATATTGTAATTACTGCCCTATACTCCCTATACATGCTAATCACAACACAATGAGGAAAATACACCTACCATATCAATAATATCTCACCTTCCTTCACACAAGAAAACGCACTCATGTCATTACACATTTTACCCTTATTACTTCTATCCCTAAACCCAAAAATTATTCTAGGACCCCTATACTGTAAATATAGTTAAAAAAAAAAAAAAAAACATTAGATTGTGAATCTAACAATAGAAGCCCATTATCTTCTTATTTACCAAAAAAGTACACAGGAACTGCTAATTCTATGCCCCCATGTCCAAAACACGGCTTTTTCAAACTTTTAAAGGATGGTAGTTGTCCGTTGGTCTTAGGAACCAAAACATTGGTGCAACTCCAAATAAAAGTAATAAACATATTCTCTTCCTTTACATTAACCACCCTACTCTTACTAACCATACCCATCATAATAACAGGCTTTGACACCTACAAAACCTCCAATTATCCACTTCACGTAAAAACAACCATCTCATGCGCCTTCATTTCTAGCATAATCCCCACAATAATATTTATCCACATAGGCCAAGAAATAATTATTTCAAACTGACACTGACTAACTATCCAAACTCTTAAATTATCACTTAGCTTCAAAATAGATTACTTCTCAATAATATTTGTCCCAGTAGCACTATTCATCACATGGTCTATTATAGAGTTCTCAATAAGACATATACACTCAGACCCCAACATTAATCAACTTTTTTTCAAATATTTACTCCTATTCCTCATCACAATACTTATCCTTGTCACCACAAACAACCTCTTTCAACTATTTATTGGCTGAGAAGGTGTCGGAATCATATCATTTTTACTCATCGGATGATGATACAGACGAGCAGGCTGATCACAGTAAGAGGAGGACCACACCCAAAAAAACAAGGACTATGGAGAAGTAGATAAAACAGAGGGAAAGCTTTTGAATGATAGTCCACTTGGGGTGTACACAGAGCAAATACTATTTAAATTACTCTATTTACGCAATAGAGTAAATTACTCTATTGTGAATAGGGTAAGTAGGGGAAATCCCAATCCAGTTAGCAACAAATACATCTGTTTTTATTTTACTTTTTGATATTTGTTTTTGACTACTCTGTTTCTTTAGGAATTCGATCCAGTCGAAGCCTGGTGGGTCACAGAACAGTGGTGGTATAGTGAGGAGTGTCTGAGTGAGGAATGATTCTTGGCAGAGATGGAGAGTCTCCTGGAGCCCGCTTTAATCTAGAGATATGAAACCAAGAGGAATGACCAGCTAGTTGAGCAGATTGCAAGGAGATCCAACCAGTCCATTCTGAAGGAGATCAGCCCTGGGATTTCTTTGGAAGGAATGATGCTAAAGCTGAAACTCCAGTACTTTGGCCACCTCATGCGAAGAGTTGACTCATTGGAAAAGACTCTGATGCTGGGAAGGATTGGGGGCAAGAGGAGAAGGGGGCGACAGAGGATGAGGTGGCTGGATGGCATCACTGACTCTATGGACGTGAGTCTGAGTGAACTCTGGGTGTTGGTGATGGACAGGGAGGCCTGGAGTGCTGTGATTCATGGAGTCGCAAACAGTTGGACACGACTGAGCAACTGATCTCTGATCTCTGGTGTGGTTAGAACAATCTCAAACAGACTGGTACATTGAGGGTGGAGATCCTTATGGTGTAAGGTCTTAAGAAGGACTCGATCCCCAGGTATGAGTGTTAAATCAGCTGGATTTTTTTTTTTTTTTTTTTTGATGAGGCTTTGGGAGAGAGAAATCTTCACATTCTCTCATGAGGTGTCTAATAAGGTTAAGGGTGGGAAGATAACTCCCAGTAGGGAACTGATCTAAGAAAAGGGTGTCCATATATGAGCTCAAAAGAACAGAGGAAAGATGGGGCCTGTGGACTGGCCCTAATGCAAGCCGAAGCCATGGGTAGGTTTTTGGTCCATGGCCTTTGTAGTTCTAGACAGAGTTTGGTTAGGTGTGTTTTGAGAACAGAATTTGCCTTTTCTAGTTTTCCAGAGGATTGGGATCTATAAGGAATATGTAGTTTCTAGGTTATGCCAAGGAATTGGGCTACATGTGGAGTGATTTGGGAGATAAAAGCTGGCCCATTATCAGACTGGAGACAGAGTGGGAGGCCAAAGTGAGGGATGATATCTCGTATGAGAAATTGTGTTACCTCTGAGGCAGTTTCTGATCTTATAGGAAAAGCCTCAATCCACCCTGAAAAAGTATCTACTAGAGTGAGCATGGGAGAAGGAAATGGCAACCCACTCCAGTGTTCTTGCCTGGAGAATCCCGGGGACAGGGGAGCCTGGTGGGCTGCCGTCTATGGGGTCACACAGAGTCGGACATGACTGAATCGACTTAGCAGCAGCAGCAGCAGAGTGAGCATGAGTTTTATTTTTTGTGTTGGAGGCATGTGAGTGAAGTCAGTTTGTCAGTCCTCTTCTGGGGTATGTCCTGGAGTGAGGAAATAGGCTTTAGGGCTCCCTGAAGTGAGACTGAGGAGCAGATAACACAAGAGTGAGTGATTTGTTGTAGGAGTCAAAGAAGGTTAGGATAGGTGATAAGAGGTCTTAAGAGATGATAAAGAGGTTTAGTGTCTAGTGTAGGGACTGATGAATGTCCATAAGAATCTGTGTGGCCTGAGATTGGGGAAGGACATAGTAGCCCTGTTTTTGTAACCAATCTCCTTGTGGTTGTGCTCTCTCTTGTAATAATCATGCATTTTCTTCAGGGAGGTAAAGGGTCTTTATGTTGGGGACTACTATAAGTTGGTGAGCTGATGATCATGGTGAGGCTTGTTTTTCTTCACTCTCTGCAGCATTGTTGCCCCGTGAGAGGTCTGAGGCCATAAATGACATTGGCAATGTATTATGCCTACTTCAGTTGGCATGTTAGCTGCTTTTAAAAGTTGGAGTATAAGCAGAGTGTTTTGGAAGATCTTTTAGTAAATAGGAGCCCTCGCCCCTTCCAGATGGCAACATGTGAGTGTATGATGTAAAAATTATATTTAAAATCAGTGTATATGCTTTCTATCTTATTAGCTGTGAGGATGAAGGCTCTAGTTAGTGCAATAAGTTGTGCCTTTGGGGAAGAGTTTCACAAGGGGAGATGTTGTGATTTAATAATTTTGGTGTCAGAGACAATTGCATATCCAGCTACTCTCTTTCCTTCTGATCTCATAGAGAAGCTGCCATCAATATACCAAGTAAAGTCAGGGTTATTTGAAGGGGTTGAGGAAAAGTGGGAGAAATGGGGCATCAGGACTTCTAATGCCTCTATGCAAGTATGGAAGAATTATGGATAAGGGTGGCAGGGTTAAGAGTATGACACTGTTCAAAGGAGAACTCAGGAGATTTGAGAAGGGTGACAGGAGTTAGTTGGATGCATGAAGGAAATAGAAGGGCCATAGATTTTTGAGAAAGTAAATCTTTAAAGTCATGTGGTGAACAAATGGCAGTGAGTACTCCAAAAGTAAGATTTTTCACTTTCCTGAGCAAGGAGTGAAGCTGCTGCCAGAGCATGTAGGCAGGCCAGGCCATCCTCAAATTGTGGTATCTAATTGCTTGACAGGATTGAAGCGACAAGGAGTGAAAGAGGGGCCCTAATTTGTCCGAAAACTGCTAGGGCAATTTTGTGTCTCTTGTTCAGTTCAGTCGCTCAGTCATGTCTGACTCTTTGCAACCCCATGAATCGCAGCATGCCAGGCCTCCCTGTCCATCACCAACTCCCAGAGTTCACCCAAATTCATGTCCATTGAGTCAGTGATGCCACT
>NW_011494660.1:1789240-1789723 GCF_000754665.1 Bison bison bison | reverse complement strand
AAAGTTTGACACTGTTTCCACTGTTTCCCCATCTATTTCCCATGAAGTGATGGGACCAGATGCCATGATCTTAGTTTCCTGAATGTTGAGCTTTAAGCCAACGTTTTCACTCTCCACTTTCACTTCCATAAGGAGGTGTTCTAGTTCCTCTTCACTTTCTGCCATAAGGGTGGACTCATCTGCATATCTGAAGTTATTGATATTTCTCCCAGCAATCTTGATCCCAGCTTGTGCTTCTTCCAGCCCAGCGTTTCTCATGATGTGCTCTGCGTATAAGTTAAACAAGCAGGGTGACAATATACAGCCTTGACATACTCCTTTTCCTATTGGGAACCAGTCTGTTGTTCCATGTCCAGTTCTAACTGTTGCTTCCTGACCTGCATACAGGTTTCTCAAGAGGCTAGGTCAGGTGGTCTGGTATTGCCATCTCTTTCAGAATTTTCCACAGTTTATTGTGATCCACACAGTCAAAGGCTTTGGCAT
>NW_011494660.1:1786300-1788861 GCF_000754665.1 Bison bison bison | reverse complement strand
TTTTTGATAATGCTTTCTAAGGCCCATTTGACTTCACATTCCAGGATGTCTGGCTCTAGGTGAGTGATCATGCCATTGTGATTATCTGGGTCATGAAGATCTATTTTGTACAGTTCTTCTGTGTATTATTGCCACCTCTTCTTAATATATTCTGCTTCTGTTAGGTCTATACCATTTCTGTCCTTTATCGAATCCATCTTTGCATGAAACGTTCCCTTAGTATCTCTAATTTTCTTGAAAAGATCTCTAGTCTTTCCCAATCTGTTGTTTTCCTCTATTTCTTTGCACTGATCTCTGAGGAAGGCTCTCTTATCTCTTCTTGCTATTTGGAATTCTGCATTCAGATGCTTATATCTTTCCTTTTCTCTTTTGCTTTTTGCTTCTCTTCTTTTCACAGCTATTTGTAAGGCCTCTCCAGACAGCCATTTTTCTTTTTTACATTTCTTTTCCGTGGGGATGTTCTTGATACCTGTCTCCTGTACCATGTCATGAACCTCCGTCCGTAGTTCATCGGGCATTCTATCAGATCTACTCCCTTAAACCTATTTCTCATTTCCACTGTATATTCAGAAGGGATTTGATTTAGGTCATACCTGAATGGTCTAGTGTCTGTCAGTAGTATAGAGTATAAAGGAGTGAGAAACATCAGGAAGTGTTAGAGCTGGGGCTGAGAGAATGGCTTGCTTACAAGTGTTAAAGGCTGAATAAATCTTTTATTTTAGTTCTAGGAGTTCTGAAATACCTCCTCAGGTGGCTTGATATAGAGCTTGTGCCATGAAGGTGAGATTAGGAATACAGAGGTGTGGGTATCGAGCTAACCACAAGAAGGACAGGATCTCTGTCCTTTTGATTTAGGGAGTGGTAGGATGGATATAGGGGACTTTCAATCGGTACTAATATATCTTTTTTTTTAAATGTTAAAAGGACTCTGAGATAGTGACTCTAGGAAGAGACATCTGGACCTTGGTGAGAGATACTCAATAGTCTCTATCAGCTAGTAAATTGAGGAGTAGTAGAGTGTGTTGTGGGATTCTCAAGGCAAGAATACTGAAGTGGTTTGCCATTCCTTTCTCCAGTGGACCACATTCTGTCAGTATGAAAAGGCAAAATGATAGGATACTGAAAGAGGAACTCCCCAGGTCAATAGGTGCCCCATACGCTACTGGATATCAGTGGAGAAATAACTCCAGAAAGAATGAAGGGATGGAGCCAAAGCAAAAACAATACCCAGTTGTGGATGTGACTGATGATAGAAGCAAGGTCCAGTGCTGTAAAGAGCAATATTGCATAGGCCTGGAATGTCAGGTCCATGTATCAAGGCAAATTGGAAGTGGTCAAACAGGAGATGGCAAGAATGAATGTCAACATTCTAGGAATCAGCAAACTAAAATGGACTGGAATGGGTGAATTTAACTCAGATGACCATTATGTCTACTACTGTGGGCAGGAATCTCTCAGAAGAAATGGAGTAGCCATCATGGTCAACAAAAGAGTTAAAATGCCGTACTCGGATGCAATCTCAAAAACAACAGAATGATCTCTGTTCGTTTCGAAGGCAAACCATTCAATATCACAGTAATCCAAGTCTGTGTCCCAACCAGTAATGCTGAAGAGCTGAAATTGAACGGTTCTATGAAGGCCTACAAGACCTGCTAGAACTAACACCCAAAAAAGATGTCCTATTCATTATAGGGGACTGGAATGCAAAAGTAGGAAGTCAAGAAACACCTGGAGCAACAGGCAAATTTGGCCTTGGAATACGGAATGAAGCAGGACAAAGACTAATAGAGTCTTGCTAAGAAAATGCACTGGTCATACCAAAAACCCTCTTCCAACAACACAAGACAAGACTCTATCCATGGACATCACCAGATGGTCAACACCGAAATCAGATTGATTATATTCTTTGCAGCCAAAGACGGAGAAGCTCTATACAGTCAAAAAACAAGACCAGGAGCTGACTGTGGCTAAGACCATGAACTCCTTATTGCCAAATTCAGACTTAAATTGAAGAAAGTAGGGAAAACCACTACCATTCAGGTATGACCTAAATCAAATCCCTTCTGAATATACAGTGGAAGTGAGAAATAGATTTAAGGGACTAGATCTGATAGATAGAGTGCCTGATGAACTATGGAATGAGGTTCATGACATTGTACAGGAGACAGGGACCAAGACCATCCCCATGGAAAAGAAATGTAAAAAAGCAAAATTGCTGTCTGGAGAGGCCTCACAAATAGCTGTGAAATGAAGAGAAGCAAAAAGCAAAGTAGAAAAGGAAAGATATAAGCATCTGAATGCAGAGTTCCAAAGAATAGCAAGAAGAGATAAGAGAGCCTTCCTCAGAAATCAGTGCAAAGAAGTAGAGGAAAACAACAGAATGGGAAATACTAGGGATCTCTTCAAGAAAATTAGAGATACCAAGGGAACATTTAATGCAAAGATGGACTCGATAAAGGACAGAAATGGTATGGACGCAACAGAAGCAGAAGATATTAAGAAGAGGTGGCAATAATACACAGAAGAACTGTACAAAATAGATCTTCATGACCCAGATAATC
>NW_011494660.1:1786057-1786200 GCF_000754665.1 Bison bison bison | reverse complement strand
AAAGCGATTTAGCAGCAGCAGCAGCAGCCAGTTTAGATCAGAAGGCGGACTTGGGATAGTAATAGAGGCTTTGAATTTTGAGAGAAGGTCTCTCCCAAGAATAGGAGTGGGGCATTTTGGGAGTATGAGAAAAGAATGGGAAA
>NW_011494660.1:1783956-1784995 GCF_000754665.1 Bison bison bison | reverse complement strand
TCATGCGAAGAGTTGACTCATTGGAAAAGACTCTGATGCTGGGAGGGATTGGGGGCAGGAGGAGAAGAGGACAACAGAGGATGAGATGGCTGGATGGCATCACTGACTCGATGGACTTGAGTCTGAGTGAACTCCGGGAGTTGGTAATGGACAGGGAGGCCTGGCATGTTGCAGTTCATGGGGTGGCAAAGAGTCGGACATGACTGAGCGACTGAACTGACTGATGGTGTTTTGTTGACATTGTGTAAATGAAGGACTACTAAGGAGGAGATCATTCACATATTGGAGGACAGTACATGGAGTAAGGTCAGGAGAGGTTAGGTCTGATGCTTGAGCTTGGCCAAAGAAATGAGGGCTATCACAAAAGCCTTGTGGGAGAACTGTCCATGTCAGCTGTTGGAAGCAAGGATTATCTGGATCAGTCCAGGTAAAGGCAAAGAGGTCTTGAGAGTCTGGGTGCAGGGATGGTAAAGAAGGCATCCTTGAGGTCTTGAACAGTGAAGTGGGTAATGGAAGGGGGAATGAGAGGGATAAGAGTATAAGGATTTGGAACTACTGGCTGTATGGGGATAACAGCCACATTTATAAGTCTTAGTTCCTGGACCAGGAGCCATTTGGCTTTTTGATGGTTAGGACAGGGGTGTTATAGGAAGAGAGTGTTAGATGCAAGAGGCCCTGATGTAGGATTTTAGTGATGATAGGATTTAACCCTTGTTGATATTTTTGGGAGATGGGGTATTGTGGTTGATTAGGGAATTTAGAGGGGCATTTGAGATAGACATGAATCGGAGCATGGTGAGAGGTGTGTGTATCCCTAACTATGGGGTTTACAAATGAGAAGGGCAATGGGGTGGGGGAAGAAGATGTGGGATTGAGGAGCAGTAGCCAGTTATGCATTGGAGAAAGAATTGGCAACCCCCTCCAGTGTTCTTGCCTGGAAAATCCCAGGGACGGTGGAGCCTGATGGGCTGCCATCTATGGGGTCGCACAGAGTCGGACACGACTGAAGCGACTTAGCAGCAGCAGCAGCAGCCAGTTT
>NW_011494660.1:1782269-1783856 GCF_000754665.1 Bison bison bison | reverse complement strand
GGAAAATCCCAGGGACGGTGGAGCCTGATGGGCTGCCATCTATGGGGTCGCACAGAGGGACACGACTGAAGCGACTTAGCAGCAGCAGCAGCAGCCAGTTTAGATCAGAAGGCGGACTTGGGATAGTAATAGAGGCTTTGAATTTTGAGAGAAGGTCTCTCCCAAGAATAGGAGTGGGGCATTTTGGGAGTATGAGAAAAGAATGGGAAATGGGGTATCTTGAAGTGGGCAAGGTAGAGGCTCAGTTATTCTTGGTATAGATATTAAACCATCAACCCCCATAATAGAGACCTAGAGACCTTGGTTTTTCCAGAGCAGGCAGGCACAACAGAGTAAGTGGCCTCCGTGTCAATGAGAAAAGAGATCGGCTTACCTGCCACTGTAAGAGTTACCCTGGGCTCTGTAGAGGTGATGAGAGTTGGGTTCTGGGGCCCTGGGCACCCTCAGTCTTCAGTAGCAAGTCCAAGGAGGCTGGACAGAGCTGGGTTGAAGTACTCTTGCTTGGACCAGGAGGGAATGTCCGGATCCCTAGAGGGGAATTTGGGCAGTTGACCTTCAAATGTCCCTTTATGCCACCGTTGGGACATGGACCTGGAAGGGGCCTTGGCTTTAGGCATGAGCAGGCCTAGGCCTTCTTTGCCACATTTGAAGCAGGTCCCAGGTGGCTTCCTTTCTTTGTTTGATGAAGGCTTGGAACCATGTAAGGAAGTGACTAAAAGGTGGTATTTGGGCTCATCTTGTTGGGCCTTCTCTAGTTTTGCCTGCTTTTCCCAGTTATTGAAAATCTTCAAGGCCAAATTTAAAAGGTCTTGTTGAGGGCTTTGAGGACCTTTTTACTGCATTTTTTTTAGTTTCTTTTGGATATCTGTGGATGACTGGGAGATAAAATAGGTGTTAAGAACAATGGTGCCCTCTGCTGAAGTGGGGTCTAATTTTGTATATTTTTGTAGGGCTTCAGTTAACCTGGCTAGAAATCGTGCTGGGTTTTCACCTAGTCTTTGGGTTATTTCCCAGAGCTTATCAAAGTTGACAGCTTTACACCCTGCTTTTTGAAGGCCCACAATGAGGCAAGCAACCATATGACTACCAGCTGCTCATCCAGGTCTCCCAGTTGGGATCATCTCGGGGGACATCCTTTGAGGCTTAGTGTCCTCAGGCCTGTGTATCTCATCAGCATGTGCCTGAGAGGCTTGCCATACTCGTTCCTTCTCTTCTTGGAGAAGAGTGGAGGAAAATAGGATGTAAATATGCCAGGTTAAGTTGAAGACTGGAAAAGATACTTGAATTATTTTAGATAATTATTAGGGTCTGAGGAGAAGCAGCCAAGATGCTTTTCAATTTGAGACAGATGGTGAGGGAGAATGGGACATGAACCCAAACAATGCCTTCTGCTCCACCTACTTCCTGTAAAGGGAGGAGTGGAACAGGGAAAGGAGCAGGGTCTTGCTGTGAAGTTTCCTGTTTTAGTGTTGTTAGGGGCTGGGTATAGGGAGGGGATCTAGGGAGGTCTAGGATAGAGCCCTGGGACCCTTGGGGTAGAGGGTGGGGATGAGGTCTCAGAGCTCGCCTCTGGCACAGGCGGGGGGT
>NW_011494660.1:1764369-1782169 GCF_000754665.1 Bison bison bison | reverse complement strand
TAGAGCTGCAGAAGGAGGGAAGGAGGAGGGAGCATAAAGTGAAGGTTTTGGAACTGGACCTGGAGCTGCTGCAATGGGATTGGGAGCAATAAGGGAGTGGGCTGTGGTCAAAAGGGTCAAAGGAAGAAGAAAAGTCTGAACAGGGATTGGGAGAGATTGTATTAGAAGGATGTGGCCCAGAGTGGGCTAAGAGTATTTGAGAAGTAGAACAGGATTCACAGAGAGAGGGTAGAGAGCAAAGAGTGAAGAAAGCCTGAACATAAGGGATTTCTAACCACATGCCATTGGGGCAGCAGAAGATATTGAGGTCCCATAGAGTATTATAATCGATAATTCTGTTTTCTGGCTATCAGGACCTATTATCAAGTCTGTATTGTGGCCAGAGAGTGTTAGAATAGTAAGTAAGACTTTATGGTCTTATTTCTTCTTGGAAGCCCAAGGCTTTTAGGTTTTGGAGAAGGCATCCTAGAGGAGTAGATTTTGAGGACTGGAATTGAGAATTTCCCATTGTGGCTGAATGGCAAGGTTAGACAAGCACAAGGGAAAGCCAGGAGAAAGATCCAAGGGAATAGGCGTCCCTGTTCTCAGGACTTTCTCAGAGAGTAATAATAGTCTGTTTTGAAATGGGCATCCCCTATTTCAAAGCCAGACGGGGCACAAGGCTGAGGGCCCAAGGGCCGTGGGTGTCCTCCCGCCTAGCACTAGTACTTGGAAATGAGGTGAGAGAGAGAGGATCCCAGAGAATGGGATTTCACTCACCCTTGTAACCAAGGGATGCAATGTGGGCCAGTGTGTGGATGTCAGTCCAGCAAGGCAAGTGGAGAGTCCTGTCCTAGAGCTCATCTCAGTTTCTTGGCAAAGTCCAAGGGAGGGGACCACCAGAGGTGGGCTTGTGAAAGGAGCCCACCCAGTTGCTGTGGATCTTCCCTCCTGGGTTTCGGCACCAGAATGTAAGGTGAGTGCAGAGAAAAAGAGAGCGAGCCGGCAATCAGGCAAAAGGGAAATTTATTAGAGGGAAATGAGAGGGTGACTGGCCCTGAAGGAGAAACAGTGTCCCCCCTTTCTTATTGGGTCTTTCTTATACTCCGCCAACAAAAAATTCTCCAAAGTGATGATTAATTTTTAGCCTCTAGTTGAGTCCTGTGGGCACGTAACCAGAGGCCTGGAATCTGGCAGTCTCCTAGCCTTGAGAAGGTAGGTGCCAGTGAGAAAACAGAGTCGTTTGGGCAATTTGGTCCTTTTCAAGGATCACTGTGATTTTATTCTTTGTTTTCGAGGTCAACATAATGAGCCATTTCTACCATGAGCCCTCATGTGGGCCCTATCAGTTCCCAATAACCAAAGCTGGAGTAAATTGAGGGGAAAAAAATAAACAAGGTAAATTTTCTATTATAACTCAAGTGTAACATAAACATCCATGAGTCTATATTGACATAAATTAAATTAATAAATTAAGAGGGGGGTTGTAGACAAATGTCTCAAGCAGAAGATTTCCAAATAATTTCTGTAGATACTGTGTCTTCAGTTGAAGGCATATGTGATGCGTAACTCCCTACCTTTTATGTGTAAGCTCTGCATAGCAACTTCCAAAGAGTATTGTATTGAAAGGGGGTTAGAAGGGACTTTGATGGTACAGTGGCTAAGATCCCATGTTCCCAATGCAAGGCACCCAGGTTCTGTACCTGGTTAGGAAACTAGCTCCCACATGCTACAACTGAAGATCTTGCATGCTGCAACTAGGACTCAGTGCAGCCAAATAAATAAAAATAAGTATTTTAGAAAGAAAGATGAAGGAGAGTAGCTCTACCACTCTTCTAGCCTGGTGATCAAGATTCAGTTCAGTTCAGTCGCTCAGTCGTGTCTGACTCTTTGCGATCCCATGAATCGCAGCTCGCCAGGCCTCCCTGTCCAACACCAACTCCCGGAGTTCACTCAGACTCACATCGACATGCTTGCCATCTCTTGTTTGACCACTTCCAATTTGCCTCGATTCATGGACCTGACATTCCAGGTTCCTATGCAATATTGCTCTTTACAGCATCGGATCTTGCTTTTATTACCAGTCACATCCACAGCTGGGTATTGTTTTTGCTTTGGCTCCATCCCTTCATTCTTTCTGGAGTTATTTCTCCACTGATCTCCAGTAGAATATTGGGCACCTACTGACCTGGGGACTTTCTCTTTCAGTATCCTATCATTTTGCCTTTTCATACTGTTCATGGGGTTCTCAAGGCACAGATATTGAAGTGGTTTGTCATTCCCTTCTCCAGTGGACCACATTCTGTCAGATCTCTCCACCATGACCCGCCCGTCTTGGGTTGCCCCACGGGCATGGCTTAGTTTTATTGAGTTAGACAAGGCTGTGGTCCTAGTGTGATTAGATTGACTAGTTTCCTGTGAGTATGGTTTCAGTGTGTCTGCCCTCTGATGCCCTCTTGCAACACCTACCATCTTACTTGGGTTTCTCTTACCTTGGGCGTGAGGTGATCAAGATTAGTTTCAGTTAATTGATTATCTTATTGATAGTATACAATCTTGATATGATATGATATGATTAAAATGACATTTTACATCTGTAGCCATCCCCTCAAAATCTCATAACTCCATCCTAATATGGCAAAAGTTCCCAAAAAATCCCAATTAACAAGTACATGGCCAGTATTGCTAAAATCTCTCAATGTCATAAAAAATAAGTATGTCTTAAAATCTATCACAGCCAAGAGTATCCTGAAGTGACTTGATGACTCCATATAATGTGCTATTCTGGGTGGAATCCTGGAAGAGTAAAGGAAAAATCAAAGAATTCTGAATAAAGTATGGATTCTAGTTCATAATAATATATCAGTAGTAATTCACTTGCTGTGAAAGTTTGCCATACCAATGTAAGTATTAATTATAGGAAAACTGGGTCTACATTATATGGAAAATGTATGTAGCCTCTTTCAACTTTTCTGTAAGTTAACATCAATCATAAAATTAAATTTAAAATATTATATTTTATAAATTTATTATAAAATAGTCTGTCAACAATTTTTTTTAAAATGTAGCTTTATTTTAAATTTCCTGAGCATACCAAGTAATTCACATTAGATATACAATAACTGCCATCCCTGAAAATATAGGTTAGAATCCATATTTCTGCAATTTCCCAGCTGGATCTCCCAGCTGCTCTGAGATAACTCTGCAGTGAATGTCTGTATTCAGCAATCCTTTCTCTCTACAGAAGATCAAACCAGTACCAGAATCTAACTAAAAATGCAAATGACTCAGCAGGACTTGAAGCAAGAGTATTTTTTCATTATGTGTCCAGGGTGACCATACAGGGAATAATACATCATCCGTGGGAATAAAAGCTCATTTATCCTATTAGTTTTTAAACACAGACATGTAGCATGTAGCAAGAGGTTTCATTAAAGGTTGTGGTTTTATGTTTTCCAGTAAATACAATAAATAGGAAATATCTTTGAACAAACTAAAAATATTGCTCTTCTAATCATAATTACATATATGAGGATAAACAAAGGGAAGATTTTTTTCCCATTTATTCATGTGCAATTTAATAATAAAAAAAATTGAACTGAGCTTAAAACAATCAATTTTGGAGGTATAAAATTCAAAAAATATTACAATAAAGAAAGGAATTTAATTAAATGAATGGACCATAATTTACCTCAGGTGTTTTCAGAAACGACCGATTCTATTCTGCTAGTTTTAGAATACAATAATGCTATATTTTGTAGACTGGCTCCCAAAACTGTAAAATAACAATGATTGATTTGACTTCTGGGTATTAGCATAATAGGACACTACATACTAGAAATTTCTTACTACAAACCTTTATGAATGCTAGAATATTTAATAAACATTACATTAAATGCAAATTTTAGCTTGTATGAAAGAATGTGACTAATGGAGAAATCCTCAGATTCCAAGAGAATAGAAATGAAACAAAGACCAATAAATATAAGAGGTCATGCAGCAACCACCCTAGGAGAGGGCTAGGCTAACAGGGTTCCCAGTATCTGCAACTGAAGAAATAGAATTTAATGTCTTCTCAGTTCATTTCAATCGCTCATTCGTGTCCGACTCTTTGCTATCCCATGAACTGCAGCATGCCAGGCCTCCCTGTCCATCACGAATTCCTGGAGGCCACCCAAACCCATGTCCATTGAGTCGGTGATGCCATCCAACCATCTCATCCTCTGCCAGCCCCTTCTCCTTCTGGGCTCAATCTTTCCCAGCATCAGGGTCTTTTCAAATGAGTTAGCTCTTTGCATCAGGTGGCCAAGATATTGGAGTTTCAGCTTCAACATCAGTCCTTCCAATGAACACCCAGGACTGATCTCCTTTAGGATGGACTGTTTGGATCTCCTTGTAGTTCAAGGGACTCTCAAGAGTCTTCTCCAACACCACAGTTCAAAAACACCAATACTTCGGCACTCAGTGATAATAAAAAACATCTTAGAAGAATATTGGATAGGGAATTGGAACTAAGACCATTATATATATCTGCATAATTAGTAAATTATTTAATTTGAAATATTTGACCCATGAGCATAAGATTAAAGAGAAAAAAAAAAAAAAAAGGAGCAAACAACAAAACTTAGTTCATTTTACCTGTGTTCAGAATATAAGATTAAAAAATTATCCTCTAAGAATACATAATATAAGCTCTTTCACTCTTGTTAATTGAGATTTGAATTTACTCTGTCATCACAGTCTGTGATGATTAATTTTATGTGTTAACTTGACCAGGTCAGATATTAAATATTAATCTGTGTGTTTCTGTTAGTGTGATTTGGGATGAGATTAATATTTAAATCAGTATTTGTGAGTAAAACAATTCCCCTTCATAATGTAGATGGGCCTATCCAATCACTCAAATGCCTGAATATAGCAAAAGATAAATATTTTCTCAAGTAAGACAATTCTGCTGTCTGATGGCCTTCAAACTGGACATTAGCTCTGCCTGGCTCTACAGCAGTCTCCTGACCTTGGGCTCAAAGCAAGACAACTTCTCCAAAAGTGGCTTCAGACTCAATGAGGACATTGTCTCTTCAGATTTTGCACTGTTTTTGCCAGTTTTCATAATTGTAGTAGCCAATTTCTTATAATACATCTCTTTGTATATAGCACATAATAATAATTACAGAGATAGATGGATATATAAATGATAGATTATCTTATCAGTTCTGTTTTTCTGGAGAACCTGGAATGATACATGATCCCAAGACATTAATATGAAAATCAGTGTCAGGCCAGTGATTCTCCTGTAGTTACTTGCAGAACCAGTTAACAAGTTTGCTAGTAAAGTCATAAACGCAGGCTATAAAGGATTCCTACAGGTAAAGCAAAATTTAAAAATGAACTCACAATCCAAAGTAATAAAATGAATTAGAAAATGATGCTGCATGATCCTCAAGATCAAAATAAATAGAATGAATCCCCTAAATCTCACATAATAAGTATACATTAGCATATTTAAAATTATTAAATATATAAACAAAATAAAAATTATAATAAAACATAAGACATGAAGAAAAAGTATACCAGAATTGTTTAAAAATCCAGAAATAAAAACAATTTCCAAAAACATACTGAAATGTTGAGTTAAAAGATATACTTATAAGATCCAATTTATGTCATACATGAATTCTAGAAATATAGAATGAACAGGTAGCAATAATTCAAGAGAAAATAGATTAGATTTCTCAAATTTGATTCAAAGCACACTCTCTCACATTTAAGAAATGGAATGGATTCCAAATCAACTAAATAAAAAGATGATATATAAATACATTACAGTAAAATTGAAAAATGCCAAAGGCATTGAGATCCTAAAAGATGTTGCTGCTGCTGCTACTAAGTCACTTCAGTTGTGTCCTACTCTTAGCGACCCCATGGACTGCAGCCTACCAGGCTCCTCCGTCCATGGGATTTTCCAGGCAAGAGTACTGGAATGGGTTGCCATTGCCTTTTCCTGAAAGATGTTAGTTTCCTTAAAAATCATATTACCTGTAATGAAATAATAATTAGGCTGACAGCAGACTTACAGTAGCAAGAAAATCCAACAGAGCACATTTTTCTTCAATGTGCAGAGAATATAGGCTTTCCTGGTAGCTCAGTTGGTAAAGAATCCGCCTGCAGTGTGGGAGACCTGGGTTCAACCCCTGGGTTGGGAAGATCCCCTGGAGAAGGGAAAAGCTACCCACTCCAGTATTCTGGCCTGGAGGGTTCCATGGCGTGTATAGTCCATGAGGTTGCAGAGTCGGATACAATTGAGTGATTTTCACTTTCTTTCACAGAGAACAGTGTAATAGTCAAACTAAAGTAACATGCCTAACTAAGCTATTATTCAAGAATATGGGCAAAATTAAGATACTTCTGAACAATTTTGGGGAGGTTACTACTGAACTCTCATCAAAATAATTACAGGATACTGGTATGCATGCTAAGTCACTTCAGTCATGTCTGACTCTTTGCCACCCCTTGGACTGTAGCCCACCAGCCTCCCCTGTCCATCAGATTCTTCTGGCAAGAATACTGGAATGGGTTGCCATTATCTTCTCCAGGATACTAGTATACCTTGGAGTCATTGTGGGCTCAGATCCTGACCACCACAATAAAGCAAGTCACATGAATATTTTGCTTTCCAAGTTAATATAAAGTTATGTTTACATCATAGTGTACTCTACTAAGCGTGCAATTACATTGTATCCTTTAAAAAACACTGTACATACTTTGACCACTTCCAATTTGCCTTGATTCATGGACCTGACATTCCAGGTTCCTATGCAATATTGCTCTTTACAGCATGGGACCTTGCTTCTATCACCAGTCACATCCACAGCTGGGTATTGTTTTTGCTTTGGCTCCATCCCTTCATTCTTTCCGGAGTTATTTCTCCACTGATCTCCAGTAGCATATTGGGCACCTACTGACCTGGGGACTTTCTCTTTCAGTATCCTGTCATTTTGCCTTTTCATACTGTTCATGGGGTTCCCAAGGCAAGAATACTGAAGTGATTTGCCATTCCCTTCTCCAGTGGACCACATTCTGTCAAATTGCTCCACCATGACCCGCCCATCTTGGGTTGCCCCACGGGCATGGGCATGGCTTAGTTTCATTGAGTTAGAAAAGGCTGTGGTCCTAGTGTGATTGGTTTGACTAGATTTCTGTGAGTATGGTTTCAGTGTGTTTGCCCTCTGATGCCCTCTTGCAACACCTACCATCTTAGCTGGGTTTCTCTTACCTTGTGCGTGGGGTACCTCTTCACGGCTGCTACAGCAAATCGCAGACATTGCTCCTTACCTTGGACAAGGGGTATCTCCTCACCACCACCCTTCCTGACCTTCAACGTGGGATAGCTCCTCTAGGCCCATGCACCCATGCAGCTACAACTCTACTACTGCGGGCAGGAATCCCTCAGAAGAAATGGAGTGGCCATGATGGTCAACAAAAGAGTCCGAAATACAGTACTTGGATGCAATCTCAAAAACGACAGAATGATCTCTGTTCGTTTCCAAGGCAAACCATTCAATATCCCAGTAACCCAAGTCTATGCCCCAACCAGTAACGCTGAAGAAGCTGAAGTTGAACGGTTCTATGAAGACCTAGAAGACCTTTTAGAACTAACACCCAAAAAAGATGTCCTTTTCATTTTCGGGGACTGGAATGCAAAAGTAGGAAGGAAAGAAACATCTGGAGTAACAGGCAAATTTGGCCTTGGACTATGGAATGAAGCAAGGCAAAGACTAATAGAGTTTTGCCAAGAAAATGCACTGATCATAACAAACACCCTCTTCCAACAACACAAGAGAAGACTCTATACATGGACATCACCTAGATGGTCAATACCGAAATCAGATTGCTTATATTCTTTGCAGCCAAAGATGGAGAAGCTCTATACAGTCAGCAAAAACAAGACCAGGAGCTGACTGTGGCTAAGACCATGAAGTCCTTATTGCCAAATTCAGACTTAAATTGAAGAAAGTAGGGAAAACCACTAGACCATTCAGGTATGACCTAAATCAAATCCCTTATGATGATACAGTGGAAGTGAGAAATAGATTTAAGGGCCTAGATCTGATAGATAGAGTGCCTGATGAACTATGGAATGAGGTTCGTGACATTGTACAGGAGACAGGGATCAAGACAATTCCCATGAAAAAGAAATGCAAAAAAGCAAAATGGCTGTCTGGGGAGGCCTTACAAATAGCTGTGAAAAGAAGAGAAGCGAAAAGCAAAGGAGAAAAGGAAAGATATAAACATCTGAATGCAGAGTTCCAAAGAATAGCAAGAAGAGATAAGAAAGCCTTCTTCAGCAATCAATGCAAAGAAATAGAGGAACACAACAGAATGGAAAAGACTAGGGATCTCTTCAAGAAAATAAGAGATAGCAAAGGAACATTTCATGCAAAGATAAGCTCCTTAAAGGACAGAAATGGTATAGACCTAACAGAAGAAGAAGGTATTAAGAAGAGATGGCAAGAATACACAGAAGAACTGTACAAAAAAGATCTTCACGACCCAGATAATCACGATGGTGTGATCACTGACCTAGAGCCAGACATCCTGGAATGTGAAGTCAAGTGGGCCTTAGAAAGCATCACTATGAACAAAGCTAGTGGAGGTGATGGAATTCCAGTGGAGCTATTCCAAATCCTGAAAGATGATGCTGTGAAAGTGCTGCACTCATTATGCCAGCAAATTTGGAAAACTCAGCAGTGGCCACAGGACTGGAAAAGGTCAGTTTTCATTCCAATCCCAAAGAAAGGCAATGCCAAAGAGTGCTCAAACTACCACACAATTGCACTCATCTCACACCCTAGTAAAGTAATGCTCAAAATTCTCCAAGCCAGGCTTCAGCAATATGTGAACTGTGAACTTCCTGATGTTCAAGCTGGTTTTAGAAAAGGCAGAGGAACCAGAGATCAAATTGCCAACATCCGATGGATCATGGAAAAGCAAGAGAGTTCCAGAAAAACATCTATTTCTGCTTTATTGACTATGCCAAAGCCTTTGACTGTGTGGATCACAATAAACTATGGAAAATTCTGAAAGAGTTGGGAATACCAGAACACCTGATCTGCCTCTTGAGAAATTTGTATGCTGGTCAGGAAGCAACAGTTAGAACTGGACATGGAACAACAGACTGTTTCCCAATAGGAAAAGGAGTTCGTCGAGGCTGTATATTGTCACCCTGTTTATTTAACTTATATGCAGAGTACATCATGAGCAACGCTGGACTGGAAGAAACACAAGCTGGAATCAAGATTGCCGGGAGAAATATCAATAACCTCAGATATGCAGATGACACCATCCTTATGGCTGAAAGTGAAGAGGAACTGAAAAGCCTCTTGATGAAAGTGAAAGTGGAGAGTGAAAAAGTTGGCTTAAAGCTCAACATTCAGAATACGAAGTTCATGGCATCCGGTCCCACCACTTCATGGGAAATAGATGGGGAAACAGTGTCAAACTTTATTTTTCTGGGCTCCAAAATCACTACAGATGGTGACTGCATCCATGAAATTAAAAGACGCTTACTCTTGGAAGGAAAGTTATGACCAACCTAGATAGCATATTCAAAAGCAGAGACATTACTTTGCCAACAAAGGTTTGTCTAGTCAAGGCTACTGTGGTCATGTATGAATGTGAGAGTTGGACTGTGAAGAAGGCTGAGCGTGGAAGAATTGATGCTTTTGAACTGTGGTGTTGGAGAAGACTCTTGAGAGTCCCTTGGACTGCAAGGAGATCCAACCAGTCCATTCTGAAGGAGATCAGCCCTGGGATTTCTTTGGAAGGAATGATGCTAAGGCTGAAACTCCAGTACTTTGGCCACCTCATGCGAAGAGTTGACTCATTGGAAAAGAGTCTGATGCTGGGAGGGATTGGGGGCAGGAGGAGAAGGGGACGACAGAGGATGAGATGGCTGGATAGCATCACTGACTCGATGGACATGAGTCTGAGTGAACTCCGGGAGTTGGTGATGGACAGGGAGGCCTGGCGTGCTGCGATTCATGGGGTCACAAAGAGTCGGACACGACTGAGCGACTGATCTGATCTGTACATACTTTGATTTTAAAAAACTTCATTGCTAAAAAAATCATCATCTAAGTCTTCATTAAGTCATAGAAGTAACATCAAAGATCACTAACCACAGACCATTATCAGAAACACAACAATAATGAAAAATTGAAATATTGCAAGAATTATCAAAATATGACATACAGACACAAAGAGAACAAACACTGTTGGAAAAATGATGCTAGTGGATTTGCACTGTGCAAAGTTGCCTTACACTTTCAACTGTAAAAATCACAATATCTGCAAAGAGCAATAAAATGAAGCCTGAAATCGTGAAGAAATTTGTCTCAGTGGAAAGATCATAATGGAGGAAAATAATGAGAGGAGAAATTGGCAGAGCTAAATAATTGCATGCGATTTATAACAAGTAACAACAATAGTAATACTTCCTAATTTGAGAGATTTAAATGGCATGGAAATAATATAATAAAATGTACAAGAGGAGAGAATAATAATCAAACACTCCATGTCTTTGTTTTATTCAAGAATTGGTAGATATTATTAATTAATGATAGAGTTGCCTGGGTCAAGTGTGAATATTGGAAATACAACAGTAGCTATGGAAGGCAAGAAAGTAGAAACTGCAGCTTTGGAAAAAAGTAGAAGTAGAAAATAGAAGTATAGAAAAGTAGAAGTATGGGAAGTAGAAGAAATAGCTATGAAAGGCAAGAAAGTAGAAGGGCAGTAAGGTATACAGGAAGAAAGGAAAATAGGAAAGACAAGGATAATTTCCAATTAGATAAAAATTTTAAATTGAAGAGGAAAAAAATTTTAAAAAGAAGAATAGATTTTAAAAGCCAAGAAAAAATATAATTAATAGGAAAATAAGAGAGGAAATCAAAACTAGTCAGACAGAGTTGTGAGTTTGTGTCTTAATCTCCCCTTCTGCCTCTCTGTTTGCTCTAAGTACACAGCAAAGGCAAAAACTTGTTAAAATTTTTTAAACAGGAAAATAATAATAATGAAACCATTTTCATGAATTGCAACTGAATAATCATTTTAATAAAAAGAAAATTACAATGCAAGCTAAAAGATAAATGTGTCAGGGATCCCTTAAGATTACCCTCAGACTTGATTTTCTAAGACTACAGGACTCAGAAAAGATGTTATAACCATAGTAATGGCTGATCACAGTGAAAGGATACAGATTAAAATAATCAAGGAAAAAAATGTACATGAGTGAAGTCCAAGAGTTATATGGACCTGTTTTGTTCTCCCAGCAATAATGTGTGGTAACACTTGTGAAATTTTGTCAACCACGGAACAGCATGCAAATCTTAATATTTTATTGGGGATCATTTATAAAAGCATACATCTCCTGCATGACTGACCTCAGCTACTAAGACTCTAGTCCTTCAGAACAAAAACCTTTACACCATAAATTGCACTGTTAGTACAGACTACTGAGCAAACTAATATAATATGGCTGAAGGCCTCCAGCAAACAGTAATCATATCAGGATTATACCTGGAGAATCCCATGGACAGAGGAGCCTGGTGGGCTACAGTCCTTGGGATTGCAAAGAGTCAGACACAACTAAGTGACTAGCACTTTCACTTTCCATATATATACACATATACATATATCACTTCTTTATCTATTAGTTTGCCAGGACATTTAGATTATTTCCATATCTTAGCTTTTGTAAATATTGCTGCTATGAATATAGCAGCTGTGCTATGAACATGTGTTGTGTTTATGCACTCAGTCATGCCCAACTCTTTGCCACTCATGGACTGTAGCCTGCCAGGCTCTTCTGTCCATGGGGATTCTCCAGGCAAGAATACTGACATGGGTTGCCATGCCCTCCTCCAAGGGATCTTCCCAACCCAAGGATCAAACCCAGGTCTCCCACATTGCAGGTGGATTCTTTCCTGTCTGATTCACCAGGGAAGCCCAAGAATACCAGAGTGGATAGCCTATGCATTCTACAGAGGATCTTTCTCACCCAGGAATCAAACCAGTGTCTCCTGCATTGCAGGTAGATTCTTTACCAGCTGAGCTACCAGGGAAGCCCATAGGGATACATATATCTTTTCAAATTATAGTTTTGCATGGGTATATGCATGTCCAGGAGTGGGACTGGATCATATGGCATTCTATTTTTAGTTTTTTGAGGAAGCTCCATACTGTTTTCCTCAGTGGCTATACCAATGAACATTCCCAACAACAGTGTAAAAGGATTACCTTTTCTCCACACTCTCTTCAAAATGTATTATTTGTAGACATTTATGATGGCCATTGTGACCAGTATGAAGTGGTAACTCATTTTGCTTTTTGTTTGCATTTCTCTAGTAATGAGGGATGATGAGCATATTTTCATATGCCTATTGCCCATCTATATGTCTTCTTTGGAGAAATGTCTTCTCTTCATTATTATATTGGGTTGTTTATTGTTATTGAATGTATGAACTATTTGTATATTTTAGAAATTAAACTCTTGTCAGTTGCATCATTTGTAAATATTTTCTCCTAGTCTATAGATCGTCTTTTTGTTTTATGATTTCCTTTGCTGTGCAAAAGCTTAGAAGTTTTATTACGTTCAATTTGTTTATTTTTGCCTTTACTTCTATTGCCTTGGGAGGCTGACCTAAGAAAACATTGATACAATTTATGTCAGAGTATTTTGCCTATGTTCTCTTCTAGGAGTTTTATGATGTCATAACATATTTAAGTATTTATGCCATTTTGAGTTTGAATTTGTATATGGTGTGAAGTTGTGTTCTAACTACTTTGGTTTGCATGCAGCTGCCCAACTTTCTCATTATTACTTGCTTAAGAGCCTGTCTTCTCCCTATTGTATATTCTTACCTCCTTTGTCAAAGATTAACTGACCATCAGTGTTTGGGTTTATTTCTGGCCTCTCTAATCTGTTTCATTGATCAATATGTCTGTTTTTATACCAATACCATGCAGTTTTGATTACAGTAGCTTTCCAGTATTGTCTGAAGTCTAGGAGGGTTAATGCCTCTTGCTTTGTTCTTTCTCCTCGGGATTACTTTAGCAATTCTGATTCTTTTATGATTCCATATAAATTTTAGAATAATCTGTTCTAGTTTTGTGGAAAATGTTATTGGTATTTTAATAAGTATTGTATTAAATATGTAGATTGTTTTCAGTAGTATGGCTATTTTAACAATATTAATTCTTCCGATTCAAGAGAACAGGATATTTTTCCATTTCTTTAAATCTGGCTCTATTTTATTTATTAGCTCTCAGCATAAGTCTTTCACCTTCTTGGTAAGGAGTATCTTAGCTCTTATCTTTCTAAGTATCTAACTTTTTTGATGAATTTTTGAAGTGGATTGTTTGCTTACATTCCTTTTCTGATATCTTAGTGTAAATTTTTTTTTCTATATGTTAATCTTTTGTCCTTCTGAGATAACATTTCTTATTTCATTCCATGAGGCCAGAATTACCCTTAATAGCCAAAGACATCACACACAAAAAATAAATAAACTTTAGGTCAATTTCCTATGAACATAAATGGAAAATCTTCAAGAAAATACTGTCAAATTGAATATAGCAACACGTAAAAGCAATGATACCCCATTACAAAGTGGGTTCTCTAAGGAATGCAGTGTGTTTCAATACATAAAAAATCAATGTAATACATAATGTTACCAGAATAAAGAAAAAAGCATATGATAATCTTGACTCATACAGAAAAGGCATCTGAAAAATCCAACAGTCTTACTCTATAAAAAGTCAACAAACTTGTATGTCTATCAACCAGTGATAGAAAGGAAGGTTCTCAACATGAAATATCTATATATGAAAAACTCACAACTAACATTATACTTGAAATACCAAAAACTTTCTCCTAAGGTTGGGATTATGACAATGATGCCTCCTTTTGCTTCTTCAATCAACTCTGTACTAGAAATTCTAGCCAAGGCATTCAGATAAGGAAAAGAAACAGTTGATATGCAAATTGGAAGGAAGGAAGTAAAACTAACTGTAGATGCTGATAAAATTATTTTACATAGAGAAAATCCTCAAGAGTACACACACACACATATACACAAAGCAACCTTTTAGAGATAATAAATGAATTTAGCAGTTTCAGGATAGAAGATTAACACTTGAAAATCAGTTGTATTCCCATACACTAGCAATAAACAATCTGAAAACATTAAGAAAGTCATTAATTTACAATAGCATTTAAAATATAAAATGCTTACGAATTAACCAACAAGGCTGACTTTAAAGTACAAAACATTGTTGAAATAAAGATGACTTAGATAAACAGGACAATCCTATGTTTGTAAATTAAATGAATTAATATTATTAATATGGCAAATTCCCCCAAGCAACCTATGAATCAACGCAATCCCTTTTGTAGAGAATTGAAAGGCTGATATTAAAAATTCATATGGATATGCAAGACCCTCAGTAGACAAAACAATCTTGGAAGCCTTTTGAGAGGGTAACAGGCAAGAAAGCCAGGGGTCTTCAAATGGAGGAAATAGGCTGCAAGTGTCAGACATTTTTTATCTCTCTTAAGCAGAAGGAGGAAACAAACTAGTGTTATATATATATTTTTTTCCCTTCTCTATACAAATATAAAAAGAGATTTCTTTTAAAATTCTGTGTTGCCATAATGACACCTGGGTCCACCTGAACTTAACTTTTCTCAAACCTTGAGCTAACCAGTGCATTTTTCTTATGGAAATGTCTGTCTTAAGCTATGCTAATGTACTATGTATTTACCCTAGACTCTGTCTTTAAGTCCATTCTCCTAAAGGCTCAGAACTGGCTTGACAAACTGGTATGTTATACTCATACATTGTTCTCCTAATTTATGTTAATGAAACTATATATTTGCATGGAAATATGCCTTTCTTCAAGATTCATGTCAATCATTTTATGGCCCAGGATGACTCACCTGGTGCTAATCTTATCTCAGAATGTATGATGTGGGTGAGGGGCCTGGTGCCATTCTCTGAGTTTTGAGCTATTTTCTTTTTTTAATTAGCAGACTGCTAGTAGCTATATAACATCCAGCTAAAGACTAGCAGGGGGGCACTCTTTCTGCCCCCTCCTGATGTCTATGTCAGAAACTTTCTCTATATTTTTTATACTTTAATAAAACTTTATCACACAAAAGTTCTGAGTGATCAAGCTTCATCTCTGGCCCTGGATTGAATTCTTCTCCTCCAGAGGCCAAGAATCCCAGCCTCTTTCGTGGTTCAGCAACAACCTTTCACTTTCAGATTACAAATTGGATTACTGACACTTTCCAATTTCAAATTTTATTATTACAAAGCTACAGTAATCAATAAGATGTGATGTTGGTGCAAAGATAGACATATACACCAATTGAATAGAGTCAAGGGTCCATAAATAAACCCATATATGCATGACCAATATGTGTAATTTACCTCAATACACACAAGAGAAACTGGTATCCAAAAATACTAGCTAATATTTACTCCAACTCAGAAAATACCTAGCTCAGTGTGGGAATAATGGGTATACTTTAATAACCAATAGGTTAAAAAAAAAAAAAAAGAAAATAAGTTAAGATGATAAGAGTATAAGTACTGGGAAATTAAGGAGAGAGCTACATACGAAAGAATAAATCCTCCTTGTGACAATAAGAAGAAAGCTTTACTTGAGAAAAAGAGAAAGTGACTTTAAGTACCTCAACAGTATGATTGTTCTGTTAATAAGTAAGCCAGTTCATTCAATTTTTAATACCAAAAAATGCCATATTATTTTTAAATTTAACAATAATTAAAAGTAGAAAATCAGAGCCTATTAAAAGTAAAATAATACTTGCCAGAAAATACAACCATAAATCAGAGGAGATTAGCAAAGTAATATTTCAACATATTTTTTGAGTGAGTGCATTTAAGAAAGAAGGTAATAAAATGCTTTTAAAAAAAAACTTACAAAATAAACAGACATACAATAGGAAAATGTTGGGAACTCACAGAATTCATAAAATAAATGGGAGAGACAAGATCATGTCAGAAAGGAAACTGGATTACATGGAAAACAAAAGACAATTGACTGCATTGAATAATTTACATAAAATCATATGACAGATATATAAAAATTTCCTGGAAAAGTGAAAATAAATGAGGGAAAGAATTACCCCAAAGTAACAAATGTAGAAGTCAAATATAAGAAACATGTGCATTCACTGGTCTTGGTATCAAAAATAAAGAGGGGAAGAGAACAAACACATAAAATTGTAAATCAAAAACCTACATTGAAGGTCAGGAGAAAGGGTATTAATTTATGTAACTTTGGAAATGAGTGAAGTTTGCAAAACTAATTGTAAAAGGAGCTGCACATAAGCTTTGCATTCTGCACAGTAATTTGTTACATGTGGAATATGGATGAATCATTCTACTTACAGTGAAATGAAAAGTTTAATAAGTGAATGACAGATATGGCCATGTTTACACTAATGGAATGTGATATTACAGACAAGAAAAGGGGATACAGATATCAGTATCAGTTCAGTTCAGTTCAGTTGCTCAGTCGTGTCCAACTCAGTATAAACACGTTTAATTCAATGTAGATACAGAAGACTGTTGGGGGCCAGAGTGAGGTACTCCGCCCGTGGCAAAGGTCATGAGGAAGGAGGCTCGACATACGCAAAGGCGGGATCGAGCCTCAGGAGTCCCCCTGGAAATCCTCGAGCATCTACCTCCATAACCAGAGCCTGCCTACTTTACTACTTTGTGCTCTCCCCTACACCTCTGACTTTATGGGGGGCTGTCCCCCGCCACCTCTTTCAGAGAAGGAGTTAACCTAGAGCTCCAGTTAATCAAAACTCCTGGGCGTGACAAGAGTGTTTTAACCTACAGACTCCTCTGAAGGTTCTCTGGCCTGCCTGACAGGCTTGTCCGGCCACATGTGATTGCTCATAGCCTCCCAACCGTGAGAGGCACGAGATGCTTTAAACCTTCTAAAAACAGGTTCCTTAGAAAAGTTAGAAAACTATTAGTATAAGTATAATGGGCTGATTAGAAATTGTGTTGGTGAAGGGTTTTTCATTTGTTGAGCCAGTGTTTGTTGCTAAGTCTCCATATCCCCTGCCCTTACACACATTAATGAATATATAGAAGAATAAGTATTAACCTTTGATATTAATCATGTTAGACCTTAGGCTAAGTAAATTCTTTCCTTAACTAAAACCCACTATACCCTCAGCCTGTAGGAATGTAACTTTATTTGGGTGGCGTCTGTTTTAAGAATAATCACCCCCGGAGAAATAAGTGTCCTGGTTGACTGACCGCTGTCACAAGGAGAGGGTCATAAACTGTCAGCAGGCCCCCTGGCCAGAAGATGATGTAACACCCCTAAGACCTCTGTATACATTTGTGTGAAGCACCTGACTTTAATAAAAGTCAGGACTGCTGTCCCCGCGTGACTTTTGTATAACATCTCAGTGTATAAAAACAGACTCTGGAAAATAAAGAATTGGAATCAGTTTCTCGAAATACTGGTCTCCCCATGTCACTCTCTCTCTCACTCGAGCTGAGTCTCCATCTGGAGTGCGGAACCCGCCATGCTTACTAATTATGCCTGGGCTTCTAAGATCCGACTGGGGAGACCTCAGTGTCTCCTCTCCTTCGGGAGAACGGAAGGACGCCTGCGGCCTACGTAAGTGGTGCAAGCTTCTTGTCTTGAAGTTTTATTGGTCTCCCGCATAAACCAAGCTACTCAGCCTGTTTTCTCCACTGAATTTTCCTAC